>NC_090656.1:22552974-22852974 GCF_040937935.1 Hyperolius riggenbachi | reverse complement strand
CTCACCTGGGGCTTCCCTCAGCCCCCTGCAGCCGATCGGTGCCCTCGCAGCCCCGCTCCGATGCTCCAGGACCCGCCGGCGAACACTTCCGGTTTGGCCGTCACCGGCCGACAGGCATGGGAACGCGAGTGATTGTTCGCGTTCCCAGCCTGTATATCGCCCCCTATGCTGCTATTGCGGCCTCGTGGCCGACACAGTGCAGGGGATCGCATGGCCCCGGGAGGATTTTTTAAAATAAAAGTTGTGCAATAGGCTTCAGCTAGCATTTCGCTAGCTAATTATGTCCCCCAAGTGCCTCCGGGTCCCACCGATCGCCCCCGATCACTGCCGTAATACGTATCCCCCAGGGATCCCGCGATGGCGCGCCCTCCCAATCAGCTCCAGGCTTCGCTATGGGGAGGATCGGGACTGCGCATGACGTCGATGACGTCATGTCCGATCGTCGCCATAGCGACAGTGAAGCTGGATCGTGAAGCTGCGGCTCTCGCGGGATCGCGGAGGGGTAAATATTACCGGCGGCGATCGGGGGGTTTCGTTGGTTGCCGGGGGGCTTAGGGGACATAATTAGCTAGCGAAGTGCTAGCTTAGGCATAAAGCGAAACTTTAATTTAAAACACTCCTCCTGCGGACGCAGCCTCTAAAACTGCGTACCGCCAGGGAGGTTAAAAGAAGCAAAAAAAATGTAAACAAGTAGAGTAAGTGCTTGTGCCCCACTAGTACAACCTCATGCTCCCCTTTTAGGCATGATTAGGTTGTCACTCAGTGGGGAGGTGTGGCTTAAGTGGGCGAAGCCCCATCGCCTGCTGCTATGTGAACCAACTCACTGCAGCACCCACATGACTAAGGGGGCTGGTTCCAAATGAGGGGGAGGAGTCCTGAGCACAAACCTGTATGCTGAGGAAGAGATTGGCACCTATGCCCCATTTTATTTGAACAATATACATTTATTTAGAGAATATTCATAAATGCTATGAGTGACAATTGAGAACGCCCATCATTTTGAGAGGAGTTGTCAGCCATACTATCTCAGAAAAAAAACCCACATATATAAGTAGATAAATACTTGCTCTACTTGCATAACATATTTATTGCACTGTCCACGTTTTGATTTTAGTGCTTTTTCTATAGTCAAAAAAAAAAAATCCTTCTTAGGATTCTCCATTTTAACTGTGTCTATCTTGAAGCCAATCCTGATGTCATTTCCTCCCTTACTCTCCTCTGCCTGATTGTGTATGCATTGCCCACCCTCCTCCCAGTCTTCAGACATTGACCAATCAGAGAGGAACAGAGGAGTGGGAGGGGAAAATAGGAGGGAAAGAGGCGTCAGCCAATTAGGCTGCATTAGTTAAATCTAAGAGGAAAAGTAAAGAAGCAAAAAAAGACAATCCAGCATGCCCTGCAACTTCCTTTGTGTGTCAGATGTACTGAATAAGAGGCAGGAAAACTGGGGAATGATGTTTTATGGATGAGAAAAGTAAGAGTGATTTTTTAACTTTTAGATTGCCTGGTTAGCATCCTTGTTTACCAGATAAAAATAAAGAAATGATTTTTGATTTTATGCCCTGACAGTTAGTTACACTTTAAGCAGCACATCTCTCTACCACAGCTCTATAGTTCGGCATCCGCCAGACTGAGTCTCCTCTGTGGAGTGGCCAAACTCTTTGCATGCAACACATGCAAAAATAAATGTGATTTTTTTTCTATATATATACACTTCATTATGTGTGTTGTACAGTCAGAGTTTTTTTCTTCAGCCAAGCCTTATGATCGTGTTTTTTTTTAAATGATGAAAATATAATAAGCGTGCGCAGTTATTCAGTAATTTTCTGCAATAAAACAGCTTAAATGTCTCCTTTTTCAAAATAGCATTTCAACATTTTCCGATAGAACTGTGAAATAATTGAATTAGCGTACGTCGGAGACATCATGCTTACAACACAGCGCCTTAACAAACAGATCCAATAATTGTTTATCAGATGCCGGTTCAGCTAGCTTATCAATATCTTTATTCTCAGCAAGTCTCAATAAGTGTTTTCCCACGGATGCCCTTAATAAATGAACATTGTACCAAACTCGATTAAAAATCTTCCTAATGAGATTATTTACGGCGACGCCAGTGTGCGCACAGACTTGCTATCGTGTTTCCAATCCCTCGTACAGAACCTGATATAGGAGAACTTTGCATCCTCTGCAATTTTATTCCAATTTAGAGTGGCTGTGCAAATATTAATATTTGCCTCAATAACACAGCCTTGGAGGATTGCAACACATCTCTCCGGAATGCTGCTTTTATGAGAAAGCTTTAAATATGAGTTTTAATAAGGTTTTTTTTTTTTTTTTTTTGTAGAGAACTTTATTACATTTCTGAAGGTAATTAGGGAATATATTGTAGGAAGTTTATTTTAAATACAATGTTTGTAGATATTTGTTTGGCTTACAATTAAAACAATACAGAGTAAAATACATTTTTTTTTCAAATATTGTGTATTTGTGTGTGCGTAGTGTGTGTGCATGTGTGAGTATGTGTGTGTGTGTGTGTATGTGTGTGTGTAGGTGTGTGTGTGTGTGTGTGTGTGTGTGCGTGCGTAGTGTGTGTGTGTGTGTGTGTGTGTGTGTGTGTAGTGTGTGTGTGTGTGTGTGTGTGTGTGTGTGTGTGTGTGTGTGTGTGTGTGTGTGTGTGTGTGTGTGTGTGTGTGTAGTGTGTGTGTGTGTGTGTGTGTGTGTGTGTGTGTGTGTAGTGTGTGTGTGTGTGTGTGTGTGTGTGTGTGTGTGTGTGTGTGTGTGTGTGTGTGTGTGTGTAGTGTGTGTGTGTGTGTGTGTGTGTGTGTGTGTGTGTGTGTGTGTAGGTGTGTGTGTGTGTGTGTGTGTGTGTAGTGTGTGTGTGTGTGTGTGTGTGTGTGTGTGTGTGTGTGTAGGTGTGTGTGTGTGTGTGTGTGTGTGCGCGTGCGTGCGTGCGTGCGTGTTGACATGATGAATTTCTTTATTTTTTTTAATTCTATATTTAACCACTTAAGCCCTCTGTCGTTTTCACTTTATGCATCCGAGCAATGTTCACCTCCCATTCATTAGCCTACAACTTTATCACTACTTATCACAATGAACTGATCTATATCTTGTTTTTTCCGCCACCAATTAGGCTTTCTTTGGGTGGTACATTTTGCTAAGAGCTACCTTACTGTAAATACATTTTAACAGTAAGAATAAGAAAAAAAAACTGAAAAATTCATTATTTCTCAGTTTTTGGCCATTATAGTTTTAAAATAATACATGCCTCCATAATTAAAACCCACGTATTGTATTTGCCCATTTGTCCTGGTTATTTCACTATTTAAATTATGTCCCTATCACAATGTATGGCTACAATATTTTATTTGGAAATAAAAGAGCATTTTTTCCGTTTTGCATCCATCACTATTTACAAGCTTATTAAAAAAAAAATAATAAAAAAAAAATATTTATTCTTTACATAGATATTTAAAAAGTTTAGACCCTTAAGTAAATACTTATGTGGTTTTTTTTATTGTAATTTTTTTTTTATTATTATTTTTATGTGGGTATTTTTGGGAGGGTGGGCTGTAAATAGTATTTGGGGTAAATATATGTGTATTTTTTTTTTTACATTTAATTGTAGTTTTACTTTTTGGCCACAAGATGGAAACCTTGAGTTTGTTTACATGACGTCACTCTAAGCGTACAATGTACACTTAGAGGGACATAGGAGTCAGAAAGAGTGAAGCTTCCGAGAGAAGCTGTCGCTTTTTTTTGCGGGGGGGAGAGGAATCAGTGATCGGGCACCATGGTCCGATTCATTGATTCCTGGGCTAACGAACCGCTGGCTGGGAGCACACGTGCACGCGTGCGATCGGGTGCGGGAGCGCACATGTCCTCCTTGACGTAGAACTACGTCGAGGACAAAGTGGTTAAAGGTCCACAATCACAAAAAAATGTAAAATTTTAAATACATGTAAACACATACCAATAGGAAGTACTGTACCTTTCTTCCAGAGTAAAATGACTAATACATTATTCTTTCAGGTGTTGCTGTCACTAACAGAAGGTAGTAGAAATGTGACAGAACCGACAGGTTTTGGGCTAGTCCATCTTTTCATGGGGGATTTTCAGCATGGCCCTTATTCTTTATAAAGACACCCCTTGAAAAGGATTCATGCAAAGATGCTGGCCAGCCTCCCACTTAAATGTTATGATTTTCATGATAGTGGTCCTTTAATTAGAAAGATAGTCACATTAATGGTAGGTTGCTAGGGTAAATACAAAGGATAACATGGACAAGTCTTCAGTTTTTAGCCACTTAATACATGAGCTTTACAGGGACAGTAAACAGAAACTGTGCTTATTCCAAACTGTTGGAAGAAGTATCAACAGGATTATAATGTATTACCTAAACTGCAGTATAATACAACAACCACAAGATGTCACTGTGTGTAAAATGGGATGATGATCTTTATGGGATTGTGATTTCCTGTATTCTCTGTGTTCCTCTCTGTTCTAAGTAAGCTGCATTTTCCTGATGGTGGTGTGTGATATTATATTTCTGCATGTTTTTCTTCAGTAAAGAGTTCTAACTTGTTACACCAGGTACCAATCTGCATGTACAGATCACTCTGGCTCCATTACAAACATTCAATTGTGTGCAGTAATTGCCTGTTTCTTAAATTCCTGTGCATAGGATAGGAACTGTAGTCAAAATAACATATTAAAATTGCTTTTTTTTTTCAATATTAATTTATAAATTATTTAGTCAGTGTTTGCCCATTGTAAGATCTTTCCTCTCCCTGATTTACATTCTTAAATGTATCACTGGTGGTGGCAGCTTTAGTTCTGCCAGGTGATCTGTACGGAATGTTCATTTACTGAGAATTCTAAAGTCAGTTGAAAAGATCTCTGGTCTCCCAGAATGCTCTGGTGTTGAGAATTCCGCATAATAGTCATCCTAGGCTATGACATCACTGGGTGGGCGGAGCTACATACCAATATACAGCAATATATAGATACAGGAAGTGTTTCTGATGCTGAAACCAGGATATTTAACGTAAGGTGGGTCTCCTGAAAAATGGACTGCATTGTACTATTTGTCATTGTGGTTCCTTTAAATCTCTGCAGATGAGTAGCATAAAAAATTAGTAAAATGAAGTGACTGTGAAAATGATCATTTTTGTAATTTGAAAAATGTGAAACTATTTAGGCAGAAGAAGGGGAAGTCATTCCAGGCTCTGTGAGGGTATTTCCAGGCTCCTCTGGGAGTTCTCTGACCCCCAAAGCCACTCCCAGCATCTAATCATCATGAAGACACCAGACATGCGAGGCTCAAGTACTAAAGGCTGTTGCTTTGTGATTTATTTTCATTGGGGAGGGTGGTCTTATGTTCCGTACTCACTGGAAGAGGAATCGGGGAACACTCAGCAACGTGACCCAACAAACGAGCGTACCCTAATCTGCCTACCTGTGGTAACACGCGACTGCACACGATGGTACATGACGGGCGCCAACCATCACGGCACTTTGTGCCAGAGTCATCTGGGATCTTAAAAATCCGCTCTGCCATGATGGCCGTGCTTCGCAAAACGTTGTTAGTTTAATTGCGCACAAGTACCCGTGTAATGAAACCCAGCAACACTTTAGAGACGTTTCTTGCAGACCGCGATGCAGCTTGAGGAAGAGTGCGGATGGCGGAACGCATTCACTGTTACTGGCCTGAGGAAGAGGGCAGGACCCACGAAACATGTTGCCTGTGCAAATAAAAATATTTTTTTGTTTAATCCTTGTTAGTGTCATTGGAGAGATAAGCCACCTCTTGTTTCCTTATTATATTGTGCTTTTAACAAACTTTTATTCACCCTGGGTGCCTCTTCACCCTTCCTGTCCTGAGGGACAGTTACGTGACAAGACAATATACTCTGTGCAGCACTTCGGAAGATGTTGGTGCTATATGAATACTAAATAATAATAATAATAGCTGGGCATTTCAGTGGTGGGGTGCAATGACGGTCTTCAATGCATTTTGCATTCACACTCACACAAAAATCCACGTTCATGAGTTTGTGAAGCAAAAGTTGGCACCTTGGCTTGTCTCTCTCAACCACCCATGTCAGATGAGTTTCTCTGCACCTGTAGGCCTATTACATTAGCTCAGAACATCCTCCAAAACAAAGAAGGTAGATTAACCACTTCACCACTGAGGGGTTTTACCCCCTGAGCACCAGAGCAATTTTCACCTTTCAGCGCTCCTTCCATTCATTCGTCTATAACTTTATCATTACTTATCGCAATGACATGAACTATATCTTGTTTTTTCCGCCACCAATTACGCTTTCTTTAGGTGGGACATTATGCCAAGAATTATTTTATTCTAAATGTGTTTTAATGGGAAAATAGGACAACATTTTGGAAAAAATTTATTATTTTTCAGTTTTCGGCCATTACAGTTTTTAAATAATGCATGCTACTGTAATTAAAACCCATAAAATGTATTTGCCCTTTTGTCCCGGTTATAAAACCGTTTAAATTATGTCCCTATCACAATGTTTGGCGCCAATATTTTATTTGGAAATAAAGGTGCATTTTTTTCAGTTTTGCGTCCATCCCTAATTACAAGCCCATAGTTTATAAAGTAACAGTGTTGTACCCTCCTGACATAAATATTTAAAAAGTTCAGTCCCTAAGGCAGGGCTGCCCAATAGGTCGATCGCGATCTACCGGTAGATCGCGACCGCCTACTTGGTAGATCGCGGCCTCTTGGCCGCATCTCATTAAATTTTGCGGCCAGCAGCATGTTTAGCTGCCGGCCAATAAGAATGCAGGGGAGAAGACGCGGCGAGCAGTGAGGGAGGAGAGAGGCGGCGCGGCCGCCACGTCATGGCTGGGGGCGGCGCCGGGCAGCCTGCAACGTGCGTGCTTGTAACATGCCCGGCGCCGCCCCCAGCCATGACGTAGCGGCTGCGCCACCTCTCTCCTCCCTCTCTCCTCGCCGCGTCTTGCCATCTTCTCCCCGACGACATTCTTATTGGCCAGCAGACTGCCTGCCGGAGGTCCCAGGAGTCCAGAGGACCCTGGCCAACGCTGCAGGTACATAGACCTGGCTAAGCTACACTGGGGGCACCAATACCTGGCTAAGCTACACTGAGGGCCCCTATACTTGGCTAAGCTCCACTGGGGGCACCAATACCTGGCTAACCTACACTGGGGGCACCAATACCTGGCTACGCTACACTGAGGGTACCAATACCTGACTAAGCTATACTGGGGACACCTATACCTGGCTAAGCTACACTGAGGGCACCAATACCTGGCTAAGCTACACTGAGGGCACCAATACCTGGCTAAGCTACACTGGGGGCACCAATACCTGGCTAAGCTACACTGGGGGCACCAATACCTGGCTAAGCTACACTGAGGGCACCAATACCTGGCTAAGCTACACTGAGGGCACCAATACCTGGCTAAGCTACACTGGGGGCACCAATACCTGGCTAAGCTACACTGAGGGTACCAATACCTGACTAAGCTATACTGGGGACACCTATACCTGGCTAAGCTACACTGAGGGCACCAATACCTGGCTAAGCTACACTGGGGGCACCAATACCTGGCTAAGCTACACTGGGGGCACCAATACCTGGCTCAGCTACACTGAGGGCACCAATACCTGGCTAAGCTACACTGAGGGCTCCTATACCTGGCTAAGCTACACTGGGGGCACCAATACCTGGCTAAGCTACACTGAGGGCTCCTATACCTGGCTCAGCTACACTGAGGGCTCCTATACTTGGCTAAGCTACACTGAGGGCCCATATACCTGGCTAAGCTACACTGAGGGCTCCTATACCTGGCTAAGCTACACTGAGGGCCCCTATACCTGGCTAAGCTACACTGAGGGCCCCTATACCTGGCTAAGCTACACTGAGGGCCCCTATACCTGGCTAAGCTACACTGAGGGCTCCTATACTTGGCTAAGCTACACTGAGGGCCCCTATACCTGGCTAACCTACACTAGGGGCCCATATACATGGCTAAGCTACACTGAGGGCCCCTATACCTGGCTAAGCTACACTGGGGGGCCCTATACCTGGCTAAGCTACACTGGGGGGCCCTATACCTGGCTAAGCTACACTGGGGGGCCCTATACCTGGCTAAGCTACACTGGGGGGCCCAAATGTCAGGCTAACCTACACTGGGGGCCCATATGCCTGGCTAACCTACACTGGGGGCCCATATGCCTGGCTAACCTACACTGGGGGCCCATATGCCTGGCTAACCTATACTGAGGGCCCATATACCTGGCTAACCTACACTGAGGGCCCATATACCTGGCTAACCTATACTGAGGGCCCATATACCTGGCTAACCTACACTGAGGGCACGTAACCTATGCTGCAGGCACATACATCTGGCTAACCTACGTCGGGGGGGGGCGTGCTTAGCATTTGGGTCGTTGGTAGATCTCCTGGCCTCGGCAAATTTTAAAGTAGCTCGCGAGCCGAAAAAGTGTGGGCACCCCTGCCCTAAGGTAACTATTTATGTATTTTTTTTATTGTACATTTTTTTTAATTTTTTTTTAATTACAAAAAAAAAAATTGGGAGTGTGGGAGGTAATGAGTTAATTTTTTGTGTAAAAGTAATTTATTTGTATGTGAAAAATGTTTAGGGTGTAGTTTTACTATTTGGCCACAAGATGGCCACAGTAACTTTTTGTTTAATGCGACCTCCAAGAGTCCTTCCGGACTCTTGGAGGAAGTACTAGGAGGCTGAGTAAGTGTTTTTTTTTTTTTTTCACAATGATCGTGCTGCTCATCGGAGAGCAGCGGATCATTGCGGGGCTTAGATCAACGAACGGGAATGGATTTTCCCGTTCATCGATCTCCGGGCGAGCGGCGTGTTTACGAGCGGCCGGCGGCGTGTTTACGAGCGGGAGCGCGGGCAGCGGCGGGAGTGCGCAAAGTACGGATTTCTCCGTCCCTGGGGGTTAAAGGATGGAAAAAGGGACGGAGAAATCCTTACGGGCGGGGGTAAAGTGGTTAAAGACAAACTCCGACGAACAATTGAACTTTATCCCAATCAGTAGCTGATACCTCCTTTTACATGAGAAATCTATTCCTTTTCACAAACAGACCATCAGGGGGTGCTGTATGGCTGATATTGTGGTGAAACCCCTCCCACAAGAAGCTCTGAGTACCGAGGTACTCCTGGCAGTTTCCTGTCTGTGAACCTTGTTGCATTGTGGGAAATAGTTGTTTACAGCTGTTTCCAACTGCCAAAACAGCAAGCAGCAGCTACATCACCTGCCAACAGTAACAATGTCACCATGTAATAAATGTCAGAATGTAAATCAGGGAGAGGAAAGATTTTACAATGGGCAAACGCTGACTAAATCATTTATACATAATTATTGTAAAAATGAAGCATTTTTTTATTACATTATTTTCACTGGAGTTCCTCTTTAAGTAAGAGTCAGCGCTGCATTATAATGTATCGAGTACTAAGCATACTTTTTCTCTGCTTTTTTATTAATTATTGTCTGAAATTTTACTTAGTTGATTAGATTTTCCTACAATCTTTAGTATTATCAGCCCACTCTTGGAAATGAAGGAGAAGTCTGTAAGAATTAAATTCTTTCCGTGGAGTGAACACTAAGAACATATTCAGTTTTTAGCTCCTGATCATTATTATTATTGACTTATAAAGCACCAACATATTCCCTGGCGCTGTACAAAGTAGGAAAACAACATGATACAGACAATGATATACACCAAATATGGACACCGGTACAAAATACAGAACTGGTGGTAACATGAATGAATTGTATAACAGAGTGCAAGCTATGAGATGAAGAACAAAATACAAGACACAAAAGGAGGAGAGAGCCCTGCCCTTGTGAGCTTACAATCTAAAAGAATGGGGGGGGGGGGGGGGGTCGCAAGAGGTAATCAGAATTTCTCTACATACTGTGGATTGTTAGTTTGGGGTGCACACATGAGAATGTAAAGAGGCCACACTGTAAACAAATATAGAGCGTCTCTCCTATTTTTAAGGGAGGGAGTATTTTGAGAGAGAGAGAGCAGCGAGATAATTATAGATATAAATATTGTTGACAATGGATAGGTTGTCCTCTTCTTATGATGCTCTTTTTATCTGTTACCTGTAAAAATGCTTTCTTTCTACTCCCTGAGTATTATTACCTCTCACTACAGTTATATAATTATACTCAAGGATTATTATTACAGTGTGTTTGGAGGGTCTGGTCTTTCACTACAGGAATGTGTAGCAATAACTAGTGCCAAAGGAGGTCAATCATTTGAGGCAAATGTTAAGGAAGCAGAAGGGATGGAGATCAAGGAACAAAATATAAAACGAGGAAGCATATAAAGCTAGGAAAGCTAAATATAGGAAAAGTAACAAGAGTAGGAAAAAAGGTAAAAAGGTAGGAAAAAAAGTGGGAAAGAGATCAGTAAAGAAAGAAGAGCTCGATAAACAGCAGGAATAAAAATGCAACAAAAGGAAGGGGTGGGGGATCGGGGATGGGAGCAATTAAAGAGAATAACAAAGATTGCGGGTAGGAAATTATCAAGAATATAAAAGAGAAAAAAAAAGGAGGTAAGTGCAGAAAAGGGGAAAGAAGCAATGGATAGGAAGAGAAAGAGGAAGAGACATGGTAACATGGAAGGGAAATACGGAAGAAAGGTCAAGGATGAATGAGGGATTCTATACAAAAATTATCAAAAAGATTTTTTTTTTAAATAAGGGATATTAAGAAAGAGGAAAATAAAAGATGAGGGAATTGAGGAATAAACATACCGGTAGATGAAAAAAGTGGAAATGAAGACCGCAATAAGAAAAGGAAAGAAATTGGAAGGAAGGGAGAGGAAGACCAAAGCATGCTGAATATAAGAGGAAGAAGAAATACTGAAGGGGCAAGTTGTAAAGGGAGCAACAGAAGGATATATGACAGTAAAAAAAAAAGGAAAAGGGAAGGAGGGCAAAAGCAAGAACAACAAAGTAATCGGGAAAAGATGAAATTAAGAAATCAGGCAGTAATATATATATATATATATATATATATATATATATATATATATATATATATATATATATATATAAAATTGTACCAAAATATGTGTGTTGTGTTTTAGTGGCATAGGGAAGGATCATGAAGGTCTATATGTTGGTTGAGTCAGAGAGAGGTGTCTAAAGGTGGCCATTAAAGAGACACTGAAGCGAAAAAAAATATGATATAGTGAATTGGTCGTGTACTAAGAATAATTACTAGAAGATTAGCAGCAAAGAAAATATTCTCATATTTTTATTTTCAGGTATATCGTGTTTTTTCTAACATTGCATCATTCTATAATATGTGCAGATTACACAACACTCAGCATTCAAAATGAGTCTTTCAGAGCAGTCTGTGAACTAATGACCTCTCCTCTGGCAGAGAAAAAGTAAACAGTTGAGATAATAAAAGTCAGATAACAGCCCTCTCCACGACTTTGAAAGTCGTAGAGCTTAATGGCTTTTTTGCATAGAGATAACAACTGGAGTTTCTTAACTCTTCCTGTACTGGAAACAATTAGACTGATGTATCTGATCTTAATGTTTTATTTCTTAGCTGTACTACACATACAAATCATAATATCATAATTTTTTTTCCGCTTCAGTGTCTCTTTAACGATGCAATATTGTTCATTCAGTTTTACCAAATTTATGTAGTAGAAGAATAAACTGAGTGAATATATTGAGTGGATAATTTAGGCAGTTACCTTATATTACATAGAGATGCAGTGGCGTAGCTAAGGAGCTATGGGCCCCGGTGCAAGTTTTACATTGGGGCCCCCCAAGCACTCTATACATAACAATTGATACGGCGCATTAAAACCTGCCAAGGACAACCCCAGCATTAGAGGTGCAAGTAGGGGATGGGAAACAGTGTGTTAATGACATCTATATATAAGTGTTTATTACCAACACAGGGGCAATAGAGAGCTAATATTGTGCTTGAGAGAGGGCCCCTCGGGGCCCCTCTGACCCAAGGGCCCCAATGCGGTCACTACAAAACAGAATAAAGTGGGGAATATCAGAGGTGATTGGAAACGAGACAGCGCAAAAAGGCGCAGATAAATTTGGGTGCCCTCGTGTGAAGTACAGATATAACAGTAATTTGTTCAGCTGAATTACGTGTAGCCGAAAGTTTACACTTATTATTTTTTGTAAGTTAGCCAATTAATGGTATCATCTCAATTCAAAACGTCATGTCTTTCCCCCTGAGTACGTGAAGGCCTGGAGGGGAAACAGTAATTAACAACAGCGGGACTTTTGCAGGAGCAGGGTGAGCCATTTTTCAGCTTTGCCCTGCACCCAAACCTCCCGGCGCCATTTTTGAATGGAAGCGATCAGGGGCGTAACTAAACTTAATAGGGCCCCCCTGCAAAAATGATAGCATGGGGCCCCCTTGGTCCCCGAACCCCATGTAGGTCACCTGATCGGGAGCCAGCGAATGGCAGCAGAGCGTGTTCTGCTGTGAAGCAGCCTCTGGAAGCAGAAAAAAGTTACACACCCTCCAGCACACGGTTTTTGTGCGCGAACAGGGAGGTTTTTTTTTTTTGCTCATTTGCTGCGGTTGGGGAGAGGGAGGAGGCGGGGCCTCTGGGCCCCCCTGCAATGGCAGGTGTTGCAGGGGTGATTGTTACACCAATGGACGCTATTACAAAAAAGGAGTTGAAGAATGGGAGGATCAACAAGAAAGCATTATTACAAGGGAAATGGCAGTTAAAGGGGACCTGAACTCAGAACTCCTCTCTGCTCTAAAAGATACACAACAGCATAATAACCTTTAAACAAAAAACATTTCTTTGTTACAGCCGATACAAATCCTAAACTAAATTTGCAGTGTTTCTACTTCCTGATTCATAAAAGCAGACATAGGGTTAACATCCTGTGCTTTCAAATGGGCTTATCTGCCATCTCTGCCATGGCAGTCATGTGACACGGGGGAGAGATCAAATTACATCTTGTGATTAGGCACAAATGAGGGGGAATTACACAGGCTAAATTCTCTAAATACATACAGGGTGCATTTCTCTATGTTTTCCTTCTGTCCTGTGCAAGAGTTCAGGCCCACTTTAAGAAAAACGAAAGAAACATAATTTGTGACGCAATAGCTTAAAGAGTCATATTGGATTTGCCTATTTAAATTAAAATGTAAAAAGGGAGAAAAGGAATAATAGGAAAAAAAACTGAGGGAAATGGTTTAGGTAAGAACAAAGCAAAGGAGCTAAGAGAATGAGAATATTACGCTAAACAGTGTTTGTCATCCTTAAAGAGGAGCTCCAGCCTAAACAAACACACTGTCATTAAGTTACATTAGTTATGTTAATTAAAATAGATAGGTAATATAATCTCTTACCCACCCTGTTTTAAAAGAACAGGCAAATGTTTGATTTCGTGAGGGCAGCCATCTTTTTGGTTGAAAGGAGGTAACAGGGAGCATGAGACACAGTTCCAACTGTCCTGTGTGCTGATCACCCCTCCCAGTTGCTAGGCAACGTGAATAACAACATAGGAAATCCCTTTTTTCTTTGATGGGTGGAGCTTAGCTAAAACTGCAGCTACAAATTATGCTTTGGTAAGAAAAACAAAGTTCTGATGCTGTGAAACTGTTAAAGAAACACCAAGCCTTTTCAGTGCTGCTGAGTAGATTTTTAGTCCGGAGGTTCACTTTAAAGAGGAACTGTAGAGAAAATAACAACAACAAATAGCTTTTGTTTTACATTATTCACTTATAGATTATTTAGTCTTATTGTTTGCCCATTGTAAAATTTCTCCTCTCCCTGATTTACATTCTAAAATGTATCACTGGTTGTGACATCTTTAGTCCTGCCAGGTGATCTGTACGGAATGTTCGTTATTGAGAGTTCTATGCACAGAGGGAGATACTGCTTGCTTGGAAGTTGGAAAAAGGCGTTATTTCCCACGATGCAACAAGGTTCACAGACATCGAACTGTCTGGCCCATGATCATGACATCACACTGTGGGTGGGGTTTCACCACAATATCAGCCACTCAGATGCCCCCTGGTGACCTATTCGAGAAAAGGTAAAGATTTCTGGTGGGAAAGGGGGTATTGGCTACTGATTGTCAAGCTAGCAGTGCTTCTCTCTGACGCTGAACATTTCTAGAGGAGCTAAGGCAGAATGAGTGTCAGGGACCAGATACTCTTACAGAACTTGAGGATTAAAGTGGATCCGAGCTAAACTTTTACTCATTGCATAATTGTGTTCCTTTCATATAGTTTATAGGGCATTCCTCCAGCCAAATCCTTTTTTTGTTTTGTTTTAATATTCTAATTCCCTATAAACTAAACAAGCCTCGCCCACAGCTCCTCCAGAGCCTTGGCACTCTAAGACTCATGTAGCAAGGGCTTATGGGAGCTCAGTCTGGGCAGGAGGAGATGTTACTAGCTGGAGATTTCGGAGGCAGAGGGAAACAGGGAGGAGGAGAGGGGAGTGACGTTTTCACAGACTGAGGGGTGGAGATGCAGAGCAGCTTGCCAGTGTGTAATGATCACAAGCAGAACATGGCTGCTGCCATTGTATCGCAGGAAGAAATAATCATATACTGTTGAAGCAGTTTGCAGCTAGATTTGCTGTGTAACCTATCTAAAGTTTAGATAAGATATATAGACAAGTTACTTGTTATAGTTAGTTTTTCATCTCGGATCCACTTTAAAATTGAATGATATAAACACAATCCCAAATATTAATAATCCTTTTAAATTTCAGCCGGACCACATGGAAAGCAATAGTCCGACTTCTGTGACCCTAGAAACACTCAACCCCCCCCCCCCCCCACACACACACACCCCCAGTTCTCTAATTCCCATATTAATTCATGGTCAATAAGTAGTTCTAGAGAAAAGCACAAAAAATGATGGGGGAAGATATGCAGGTGTTGCTATCCGCTCATAAAGCACGTTCAGATGGTGGAGTTTTACTGGTAATGATCAAACTGGCCGCCAGGTGCTTAAGGAGGAAAAAACGAGGCCATAAAAATTAGGATTCATCTTCAGATCTGCCTTCAAAACGGGAATTAGCCCCTCGACTGCCACACAAAAAGCCGTAGCACGTAGCAAGTAATTAGGATAAATACCCGGGCCAGGTCTTCACGGCTCATCCCATATATTGTACTTCCCAAGTCCCCTTTAACAAACAGACCATTAAGTATGGCCATTACGGCGGTTAAGAATAGATACTGAATCTAGGAGGCTTTAATGTCATCGGCCGGCCCTGATTGCGGCTGTGTCTGTTGGCTGATACATCTCCCAATATCTCACTAATTTTGTCAACTTCATCCGCGTCTCCATGGCTACTTTCTTTATCCATTGTAATTAGATTATTTTAAGAGTGATTTTATTTTATTTTTGGAGCCATGATAAGCTGTGTTTATGATGCGACTGAGGCTTCCTTGAAATGCGCCAACAGTTCCTATTGAGGCAGATGGTGACCCCTAGTTGAACTTGCCCTCTTATTCAATTATTCAGTTGTATTTAATTTTTCTCAAGGCTGCTCGCTTGCCTTTCAGCCACTCAGGCTCTAGATGGCGCCAGTGACCAGATTTATGTTTTAAAATCAAATCCACATTATAGATATATTAAAAAAAATCATGTATATCAACTTTGCATATGTTTATGAGACATGGAATTCTCCATCTTTGAACAATGGTTTGGTTTAATATCAGATTAGGTGAAAAATGAACATTTTGACAGTATTATACATGAATTGGTAAACAGCTTTTAAGTAATTTACATTTCAATGAGCTTTTTTATAGATTTTGTGTCTAATATTTGCGTTTATGATTATTTAAGTCTTTCATATTTTTTTTTTCTTTACAAAGTTACCTAGAGAGCTAATATCGAAATGAATGTTATTTTTCATCTCGAAAACTCAAGAGTCGGTGACTGGTGAATATAATAAATAACATTTATTTGTTTTCTGTGGATTAAGTTAAAACTTTTTTTCTCCCCCACTAACACATCACGGATATAATTTGCTAAAATAAAAAACAGCAAAATTCATAGAACAAAACCTAAATTTTAATTAAATATCTGGTAAAGAAAAAATAAAAAGTATAATTTACATCGATCAACTTTTGATGTGTTATTGAAGCCTGCTAACTTCATATTCACTCTGCTACAGTACATGGGCCTGAAGCTAGATAAATAGATTATATACATGAAATAGAGAGAATATACATTTAAATTTAAGTCCATCATGTTAAAGAGGGTTAAAATAAAGAACTTTATTATACTACATTGTTATAAAAACAATTCTTTATTTGATTAAAATTTTTTAATTTTCAGGATTGTTATTATTATTAGTAATATTATTACTATTATTATAATCATGAATAGTAGTAATAGTAGAAATAATAATAATAATAATAATAATAATAATAATAATAATAATAATAATAATAATATGTATTAAAATGGTCAAAAAATATGTGAATATTATAATCAAGCATCCATCAATTACCAGGTAATTCCCGGGGTTGTTGATCCAGGGATTTTACCTGATTGCCACCTGGAGACGGGAATTAGTTTTTTCCCTTTTGGGGCTAGTTGGACCATGCCTTGTAAGGGTTTTTCACCTTCCTTTGGATCAACGGGGATATGTGAGGGTGCAGGCTAGTGTTTATTTTCTGGTTGAGTTTGGTGGACATACTGTATGTCTTTTTTCAATTTAAATAACTGTTACCATGTACATTTTTGATTTGATAATAAGGTCACACATTTATTAAAAAAAAGAACTGTTGAATCAAGATGATACCATTTCATCGACTAACTTAAAAATATATGAGTAAGCTTTTGGCTTTTGAGCCTTCATCAGACTCACATTACTTATTTCTTATATATTTTTAAGTTAGCCAATAAATGGTATCATCCTGATTTAAAACGTCTTGCTTTTACTGATGGCTAACTCGGTTGTACAATTTTTTACAAAGACAATTATTCATATATAGTCAAAGGAAACACACTAAGGCCTGGTGCACACCAAAAACCGCTAGCAGATCCGCAAAATGCTAGCAGATTTTGAAACGCTTTTTCTTCTTTTTCTGTAGCGTTTCAGCTAGCGTTTTGCGGTTTTGTGTAGCGGTTTTGGTGTAGTAGATTTCCTGTATTGTTACAGTAAAGCTGTTACTGAACAGCTACTGTAACAAAAAACGCCTGGCAAACCGCTCTGAAGTGCCGTTTTTCAGAGCGGTTTGCGTTTTTCCTATACTTAACATTGAGGCAGAAACGCATCCGCAATCCAAAATCTGCTGCAGCCCGGGAGTATGCGTTTCTGCAAAACGCCTCCCGCTCTGGTGTGCACCAGCCCATTGAAATACATTACCCTAGCGGATCCGCACCCGCAGGAGGATCGCAAACCGCAGCGGAAACGCTCTGGTGTGCACTAGGCCTAAGACAAAAAAACATACACACAACACGCACACACATTACACAGACGCAGACACACACACACACAATACGCACACACAACACACACACAACACACACACACACACACACACAAACATACACACATTTTTATATAGTGCTAGCTGCAAATAATAATCATAATATATGATAATAATGTTTTACGCAAAGTATGGAATAACAAAAAAAAATTAGTATTTTTTTTTTCCTCTCAAAAAGTACTGCTCCTCATTTATTGAACAATTGTTGTCAGGACTGGGGAGGGGAGAGGCTAGGGTTACATCTGTACATCCCAGCTACTGGAAAACAAAATGGTATTGCAAGTAAGTTGGCTCTTTTGCCCCTGGATCCCCAGGGAGTACAGATGAAATGTGCTAGACAGAAGACACTAGCCAGAAAGATCACAGTGTAACAATGCTAGGAGGATAACACTGTTCCTTTCCAATCCAATATGAGCCCCAGGAAATCATACAAGCACCTTTTCCCAAAATTAAACTGTGGAAGCCAGAACAATAGAATATCAGTGGAATACAAAGGCAAGGGCCACATCACAGCAATATTATACAGAGGCGCAGATTCAGAGTAAAGTGTGCACATTTTTCCACTAGATGATTAAAGGACACCTGGGGTGAAAATAAACTAATGAAATAAGCAATCTATCCTCCTTCTCCTAAAAATGATTTTTTAAGATATTCTACAGTTTTATTTTATATTTAAATCTACTTTTTTTAAGTTTTTATTGTTTTATTGTTTTTGCTCAATGACACATTCATTGAAGTATGCCAGAGCTAAAATCTGTGAATGATTGACCCTTTTTATCTCTTTCCTGCTCTCAGAAGCCATTTTCTGCTAGGAAAGTGTTTTATACTTGAAATTTCTTATCAGCAAGGGTCACACTGTAGTCTGACCCAGTCTTGACTCAGACAGGAACTGCCACTTACATACTTGATGTTTAACTCTTTCAGACAGAGAAATAAAAAGGAACACAGCATAGTTATTTGTATGTTTGGCACTGCACATAAACATGTATGTCTATCTCATCATGTCACATGTCACCTCGGGTATCCTTTAAGTAATAATGATTTTTCCTGATGTTTAACTCTTTCAGGCAGAGAAAGAAAAAAAGGAACACAGCCTAGTTATTTGTGTGCTTTATGCACAAGCTGCGTGTGGCAAGGTTGTTCCCCCATCAGGTCCGCTGCTGACTCTGCCCATGCGAGTGCCGATTGGAGGACACTCGGTGGGAAGTGTATTTAAAATGTGTGTGTGCTTTGATGTTTTGTCACGGCTATTTGTGACAATTTGCAATTTGAGAAAGGGTGCTATGCCCGAAACAGCAGTCTGTCATTGCTGCCTTGCATGAGACAAAAGAGCTATAAGACTTACTACTGGCGGTGCTGACCCATTCTTGGACTTTTGCACGGTGTACCCCTTGAGGTGCTGGGGTAGGGGTCTGGGCACGATCTGGTAAATAGGAACTGCTTTTTTTTTTTTTTTTACAATATTCATTTATACATTATTTAGTCGGTGTTTGGCCATTGTAAAAATCTATCCTTTTCCTGACTTACTTTTCTGATCACATGTGGTAACATCTTTAGTAGTGGCAGGTGATCTCTGTAGAATGTTCATTTACTGAGAGTTCTAAAGCCAGTAAAAAAGATCTCTGGTTTCCCAGAATACTCTGAGGAAAGGGAGGGATTCCACATAATAAACAGTCAGGCTAAGCCACAGTGGGAGAGCAGGTCTACATACCAATATACAGCAGTATATAGCTGTAGGAAGTGTTTCTGATGCTGAAACCAGGGAAAATACAGTAAAAAGTGAGTATCCTGAATAATTTATTGCATTCTACTATATGTCATTACAATTCCTCTTAAAGGGCCCATTCACACTAGGGCGATTCCCGCTAATCGCCGAAGCGATAGCGCTTTTTAAAGCATTACCGCAATAGTAAGTATATAGCAGTGATCTCACTGCCGCGATTAGTGCTGATCGCGGGTGATTTGCGATTAGCGGCAATCGCCAAACGCGCTACCCGTAGCATTTTTTGCCGATGTGGGAGCGATTAGCATATATCGAAGCGCTAATCGCGTTAAAATCGCTGAAAATTCACCTGCGCAAAACAGTAGCACTGAGCGCTACCGTTTTGTGCTTTTAAGTGTGAATGGCCCCCAACACACCATGGCATTATCTTGTACATTCATTTATTTCCTCTGTCATTGATAAAATTAGCTATGGGGCAGCTATTCTCCTTCGGAAGTGTGTATTTTTTGTTTGCTGATACAGGAATATGCTGTTGTTTTTCACCTGTGGTTTCCAACCTAGTGCAGAGAAGGCAGCCTATCAAATTAAAGGATTACGGTTTTCAAAAAAATAAATAAAATTAAAAAACATGTAAACACACACAAACAAGAAGTATGTTTCTGCCAGAGTAACATGCTATGAATTACATTTCTCCTATGTTGCTTTCACTTAAAGAGACTCTGTAATAAAAAAGAAAGTCCCCTGGGGAGTACTTACCTCAGGAGGGGGAAGCATCAGAGTCCCAATGAGGCTTCCCCCTCCCCTGTAGCTGCAGGCAGTCCAGTGCTGGCTCCCCTGAAGCGACCCGCAATCCTGGCTCGACAAGCCTTGCTATATTTACCTTCCCTGGCTCCATCGGGGGCGCTGTTGCGGCTCTCTGCACGGAGATAAGTGGAAATAGCCTATCTCTGTTGGGTCCGCTCTACTGCGCAGGCGCAGGAGACTTGCGCCTGCGCAGTAGAGCGGCCCAACAGCGATTGGCTATTTCCGCCTATCTCCAAGCGCGGCGAGCTGATACTGCGCCTGTGCTGGAGCCGGGAAGGTAAATATTTACATCCCCGCTGTTCGGAGGGGTGCAGCGAGACCGCTGTGGGACACAGGAGGACGGGGAAAGCCTCGATAGGATCCACAGGCTTCCCCTGCCTGAGGTGAGTACCCCCCAGGGAAACTTTTTTTAGATAAAGGTTTTCTTTAAGCAATTAATAGAAATCTGATGGAGCTGACATGTTTTTGCCTAGTCCATCTCTTCATGGGGGATTCTCGGTGTTTCATATATTCTTTACAAAAGCACTACCTGAAAAGGATCTATACAAAGATGCAGGCCACCCCACCTTTTTGCACACTATTCTGGCAGTTGCACTGAGCAACTGCTATTCACACAGGCCTTGTTCACATCATAAATCGCCAACGCTATCACAAGTGCTGAGCGATTTATGAAGAGTTTTTTCTCTACTTTTTCCTGAATTTTGCACTTAGAAAAGCGTTTTTCTAAGCACTTTTGCAGAGCGATTCGTTAGTCAGGAAGTGAACTCTTTCATCCGGAAATTAATAAATACAATGTATTTATTCATGAAAGCGCTGGGGATATTGCTATACAAAACGCTTTTTTCAACGCTTTCGCGATTTCCCTATACCTTACATTGAGTAAAAACTCTCAAAAAATGGTACAAGCAGCGCTTTACTGAGCGGAGCGGAAACAAACCTTGCAGATTTGAACGCTCTCATAGGGATAGCACAAGCGCTTTCAGCGTTTATAAAAAAAAAAAAACTAGGTGTGAACAAGCCCTCAGTGCTTTTGAAAGTAGAGAAAACTCCGAGAACCCACCATGAGGAAATGGGCTAGTCTAAAACCAGGTCTGTTAGATTTTTTACTACCTACTGTACGTGACAGCAACACAGGAGAAAAGTAATTTATAGCACATTTTACACTGGGAGAAATGTACTTTTTATTTATGTGTTTTCATGCATTTTACATTTTATAATTTCTCGCGATAGTGGTCTTTTAAGGATGACTCAAACAAAAGCGGTGAAATATTTACTTAGTAAAACAAATGACGAAGTTACCGTAATTTATGTACGTTAGGCTCATTTTTAAAGTGAACCTCCAGATTAAAAATCTACTCAGCAGAATGAAAAGGCTTGCTGTTTCTTTAACAGTTTTACAGCATCAGAACTTTGTTTTTCTTACCCAAGCCTCATTTTTAGCTGCACAGAAAAAATCTGCCCGGGCATTTTTCCCCTGATGCTGTGCAAAGCATGATGGGATTTCTGATGTTGTTGTTCTCCTTCTGCTGTTTTGGCGCAAATTTGTTTTTTTTTTTATCTTGAACTTGAGATTTGAAGCCTAGCGTGTGCAGCTGGGAGGGGTGATCAGGAAACAGGACAGTTGGAACTGTGTCTCATGCTCCCTGTCACCTCCTTTCAACCAAAAAGATGGCTGCTCCCATACCAAAGATGGCTGCCCCCATGAAATCACAAACATTTGCCTGTTCTTGTAAAACTGGTGGGTAAGAGATTATATTACCTATCTATTTTAATTAACATAACTAATGTAACTTAATGACAGTATGTTTGTTTAGGCTGAAGTTCCCCTTTAAGGTGTTGTTGTCAGTAAAGATGTTTAGTATCTTTTCAAGAAAGAATATTGTGTGGAAAAGTGAATAGATTACTTAAGGGGTTTTCACACCCATTACAGTCCCATCTTCTCCAGGGTTTCTCTTCACATGTATATATTAGCGATGTCACCGTTCTTTATCATGTATTACGTTTTTTACACTCTCATTTGCACCTTTTAAAACGGTTAGATTTTTTTTAACAGGTACCTCCAAAGACCGTTCTCAAACAATAATATATATCATTTTTTCCTTCTTACTTGGGCAGTCAAATATTTTGTATTTTGCTAATTACGAATACAAAATCCATTACGAGTTAAAGCACACCCGAGGCGAAAATAAACTAATGAAAAAAACAATTTTATCTATCCTCCTTCTTCTAAATATGACTTTTTAAGATATTCCACAGTTTTATTTTGTATTTAAATCTATTTTAGGTTTTTACTGTTTTTGCTCACTGACACACTTATTAAAGTATGCCAGAGCTAAAACCTATAAACTATTGACCCTCTTTATCTCTTTCCTGCTCTCAGAAGCCATTTTCTGCTAGGAAAGTGTTTTATAGTTGTAATTTCAGTGAGGGTCACATTGTAGTCTGACCCAGTCCTGACTCAGACAGGAACTGCCACTTACATACCTGATGTTTAACTCTTTCAGGCAGAGAAAGAAAAAAAGGAACACAGCATAGTTATTTGTATGCTTGGCACTGTGCATGCCCATGTCTGTCTCATCATTTCACATGTTACCTCGGGTATCCTTTAAGTAATAATATTCTCCAAGCTATATAGCTTTTTGAAAAGCATTTTTAACCCTGACCCCCCCCCCCCCCCCCCCCCCCGATATGAAATACTGTACTATTCTTTTCCTCCATAACCTAGCCATTACCCCCACACTTATTATACAGGAAGCTTTTCAGCACTGATATTTCGGTATGTCTTGATGTGAGTTTCAGTGTACTTCCAATTGTTTTTTGTTGTTGTTTTTTTACAGCTCTTGACAACAATGTTTATCGTTATTAAAATGTCGTTATCCACCAGTGCCATATCGTTATCCATCCGGGCCCTTTTTTCCTGGTGCCTATTTTCATGCACGCGTTCCCTCTGATATCAAAGGCATATTGAAATACAGGAATCACACTGCCCTAGTCTCTAAGGCACACTTCCATCACAGTTCAGCTGCACAGGTTCCTGTAGGTCCATTTAATTGACTGATTAAAAGCTCCTATAGGATTCTGTGCTTGGGCATGTCCATACAAATGTGGTTAGTACAAGCAGCTATTTTATCTGCAGCTAAGCATCCCAATGACTGTTTTCATTTATTTATTGTTTTAAGGCCCCTTTTACACTTGCCCACTATCTTTGCATTGCGTTACCCTTTCTGCACGAAGGGTAACACAACAGTCTATGGGGCCTAGTACACAAAACGTGTCGCCTTGCGCCCGAAGCGTCTGATTCACTACCAAGTCCCGACCCACTGCAAAGTCAACAGCGGGTTACCGCTGGACTTCTGCGGCCACCAAATGCATGTAATTCAATGGGCGGCGCAGAAACTTTAAATACGTCGGCGGATGCGGTGTGGCGCACCTGCGCAGAACAACGAAAGTACGGCAGGGAATCCCAGTGATGTACTTCCTGTCCAGCAGGGAATACGTCACTCAGCGTCAGATGGTGAAGGGGCGTGCCAGTGGCGTGCAGGAGGGCGGGGTCACTCTGCTGCAGGATCATTTGAATCTATTTTATGGTGTTGAGTTGCGAGGGAAGCAATGTAACACCAACCTAAAGCTGGGTCAGCTCCATTTGAATGAATTAATTACACTTGACTTGATGAAGCATCCTTGTGTGGATCTGAAAAACTCTCATGCCCACACCCACCTGCCCCATGCCTGTGAATGGTGCTGCTGGGTGGAATTTGTATATAACTTACATGGTACGTTTGAACCAAGGTTATGTTATAATAATGTAATGTTATTCATGAATCAGAAGTTTTATGTTGAAGGCTGAGTGTACATTGGAAATAGTAATACCCACCTACCTACCTGTCATAAGAATAGTGCCATTAATTAAAACACATTATGGGTAGAGGTCCACTTTAAAGTATGATGACACTCCCTACTAACTGAAGAAAAAATCCAATAAGAAATTACTTATTTAGCTTATCTATCCTGTTGTTTTTAGTGTTTACCGTCAGATTTAGGAGACATGTGATATGGCAAAAAAGAAAACAAATATTTCTGCTGGTTTTCATCTTTACTGTTTCTCTGTGATGCCAAAAGTAACATCACTTCTGCTCTTTCCTTTGTTTCAGCCCAGCTCAGTGTTAATTCTCCCTCCTTACTGCCACAGCTTACTGTGTCTCTCCCACACCAAACAAAGGGAGAGGGGGAAAGAGTCAGTTATATTCTAATCATAGTGTCCTTATCTTATCTGAAATAGAAAGCTTTCTGTTATTTGCATGCTGAGATAATCTTGGTACTGTAGCTAAAAAGAAAGAAAGAAAAAAAAACTTCCGGCAATACCACTTGCACTGCACAGTTCCTACAGTTAGGCAACGACGCCTAGACCAGGTAAAAAAAATTAAAAATGAGGGGACATATGGGAACCTATGTTAGAAAAAATGGGGGTTACATATGTTTTGGGGGTACTGAATATTTTTTGGCATATTTTTTTATTTTGGATGTTACAACCTCCATAAAGAATATCTGCGTCTATTTGAAAAGGGCACCTGGAAAAAAGGGCCCCTGGTGTAGCCCATATATGCAAAATTTGGCTACAAAAAGGGAGACTGGTGTAGCCCATATACCAACTTTGGCTACAAAGGGCACCTAGTGCAGCCCATATATTCCAAATTCAGCTACACAGGGCATCTGGTGTAACCCATATATGTTAAATTTGGCTACAAAGGGCGCCTGTTGTAGCCCATATGTGCCAAATTTGGCTACAAAGGGCACCTGGTGTAGCCCATATATGCCAAATTCGGCTACAAAGGGCACCTGGTGTAGCCCATATATGCCAAATTCGGCTACAAAGGGCACCTGGTGTAGCCCATATATGTCAAATTCAGCAACAAAGGGCACCTGTTGTAGCCCATATATGCCAAATTTGGTTACAAAGGGCGCCTGGTGTAGCCCATATATGCCAAATTTATCTACAAAGGGCTCCTGGTGTAGCCGAAAAAGCTAGTTTTAGTTTATACAAAGGATGCAGTTATAGTCAAAATGTGTTGGGCTATAAAAGAGCTCTTGATATAGCTGAGAAAAGTGATTACTATGACCTAACTTCTCCCTACTCTCACACAGAACCCTCCCCTGATGGTGCCTAACCATAACCCCCCCTGGTGGTGCATAACCCTACGCCTCCCTGGTGGTGCCTAACCCTAAGACAGCCCCTGGTGATATATGACCTAACTTCTCCCTACTCTCACAAAGAAACATCCCCTAACCCCCCTCCCCCCCGGTGGTGCCTAACCCTAAGACTTCCTTGGTGGTGTTTAACCTTAAGACTCCCCTGGTGGGGCCTAACCCCCGTTTCCACTAGTGCGACGCGATTTCGCCGGCATTCCGACGCTTGTAAAAACGCATGCGGGTGCGTTTCCGCATGCGTTTTACCCGCGATTTCGCGTGCGATTTCGCATGGCAGGGTGCCATGCGAAATTAACCATGACACTGCCAGGACTAAATTACATTGGGAAGGGTGCGAAATCGCACGCGAAATCGCGGGTAAAAACGCATGTACCAAACGCATGCGTTTTTACTATTAAATACATTAGCGGCGATTCGCACGGATTCCCGACGCAGACGAAAACTGTGGGTCCCGCCGTGCAGATTTGGCCCGCTGCCAAATCGCTCCCGCACGCCGCACAGGTGGAAACAGCCCCATCCACTAACATTAGCTATGCGAATCCGCATGCAGTGCCCGCATGCGGATTCGCCCTAGTGGAAACGAGCCCTAGACCCCCCAGGTAGTGCCTAACCCTAAGACTCCCCTGGTGGTGCCTAACCCTAAGACTCCCCTGGTGGTGCCTAACACTAAGACTCCCCTGGTGGTGCCTAACACTAAGACTCCCCTGGTGGTGCCTAACACTAAGACTCCCCCGGTGGTGCTTAACCCTAAGACTCCCCTGGTGGTGCCTAACCCTAAATCTCCCCTGGTGGTACCTAACCCTAAGGCTCCCCTGGAGGTGCCTAACCCTAAGGCTCCCCTGGTGGTGCCTAACCCTAAGGCTCCCCTGGTGGTACCTAGCCCTAAGAACCCCCAGGTGGTGCCTAACCCTAAGACCCCCTCGCTTGTTATGCTTAACCCTAACCCCCCTGCACCCCCAAATCAAAAATCTCAGCTATAAAAGGGTGCACTTTTGCAGTAGAATCAAGAACCTTGTAGCCGAAAACTTTGTAGCTGAATAAAAAATATGGGCTACAAAGGAGTGCATTACTGTAGCCGAAAACCTTGTAGCCGAAAAAAATATGGGCTACAAAGGGGTGTCCTACTGTAGTCGAAAACCTTGTAGCCGAAAAAAATATGGGCTACAAAGGGGTGCCCTACTGTAGCCGAAAGTAGCCAAATAAAATATGGGCTACCAAGGGGCACCCGCTTGTAGCCTATATCAAAACTCGGGATCCCTTTTCACCACCTTGTAGCCCATATTTGCAGAAATAACATTGATGTCTATGGAGGCGCCCTTTTCATGCAAGCAGCTCAGGAGCCCTTTTCAACAAATCCCGAATATCTATCTATCTATCTATCTATCTATCTATCTTGATGCAAGTATGAGATATACGCTTGTCAAGTGATAAATTCTGGTGGCATTATGATGTCACCCCTGAAAGTAATGATTGTGTAATGCAAGCACTTCCTGTGCCTGCCATGCGTCTCAGCCCTGCCTCTGTGATCAGGATGAAGTATTGTTCAGTAGTGTGTTAATCCCCAGTTGTCTATTGTACCTTACAGAGCATCAATCAATCAACCTTTCACTGAGCAAAAGACAAAAGACTTAACTGCCTCGTGTCAATAAGATGGCCATAACTGTGTAAAAATTCTCTGGTTACACCGCTCCAATGCTCAGCTCTGCAGCTAGCCACTTCTTTTCAAATAAAGAAGTCCGTTCACCCCCAAAAACTAATATTGGTGACAGCTGCTCCCCTCACTTACTATGGCCCTTACTCAATTCATCTTTTCTCCTAAGTTTTGGCCTAGGAGATCATTTTTCATCTTTTGTTTAAGATAATTTTTTAGCACTTTGCAACTGAAAAAGTACCAAAAAATAGGTGAAAAAAGTACTGAAAAAATTATTTTCTTGCCTGTTGGCATGAAAACCAGAAAAGGTGTAGCTATGGCGTGTGTGTGTAGTGTGTGTGTGTATGTAATGTGTGTGTGTGTGCGTGTGTGTATGTGT
Source organism: Hyperolius riggenbachi (assembly GCF_040937935.1). Lineage (NCBI taxonomy): Eukaryota > Metazoa > Chordata > Amphibia > Anura > Hyperoliidae > Hyperolius > Hyperolius riggenbachi. The sequence goes on along the minus strand of NC_090656.1, from coordinate 22,825,689 downwards.
GTGTGTGTGTAATGGGTGTGTATGTAATGTGTAGTGTGTGTGTGTGTGTGTGTGTGTGTGTGTGTGTGTGTGTGTGTGTGTGTGTGTGTGTGTGTGTGTGTGTGTGTGTGTGTGTGTGTGTGTGGTGTGTGTGTGTGTGTGTGTGTATAATATGTGTGCCTGTGCGTGTAAAGTGTGTGTGAGTAATGTGTGTGTGTGTGTGTGTGTGTGTGTGTGTGTGTGTGTGTAGTGTAGCGTGTGTGTATTGCTGTGTGTGTGTGTGTAATGTGTGTGTGTGTGTGTGGAGTGTGTGTGTGTGTAGTGTGTATGTAATGTGTAGTGTGTGTGTGTATGTAATGTGTAGTGTGTGTGTGTGTGTAATATGTGTGTGTGTGCGTGAAATATGTGTGTGTGTGTGTGCGTGTAATATGTGTGTGTGTGCGTGTAAAGTGTGTGTGTGTAAAGTGTGTGTGTGTGTGTGTGTGTGTATAGGTGTGTTTAATGTGTGTGTATAGATGTGTTTAATGTGTGTGTGTGTGTGTAGTGTAGTGTGTGTGTGTGTAGTGTGTGTGTGTGTGTATTGCTGTGTGTATTGCTGTGTGTGTGGTGTGTGCGTGTAGTTTGTGTGTGGTTTTTTTTTTTTTGGGGGGGGGGGGGGGGGTTATAGGGGGTGTTAGGGTTAAGGGTGGCTGGACCACTGTGGGGGAATTACCGACACATTTGTCATATGTGGTCATGAGGGTCACCTTTCGGAATACTGGGGATCGACCAAGTTTTGGTGGGGATCCCTCTGACTTTTTTTTAGTTACATTCCTGCTTCAGCCATTCCTGGACTCCCCGTAAGGAATATCCTAGTACTTGTGGTTCTTCAACACGGCAAGCCTTTGCTTTGTTTCAATCTGGAACGGAAAATGGCCTTTAGCAGCCGTTTCCAGTTTCTGTACAATAAAAAAACCTGCTTTAAATAGAAAAAAAACGATTATTTTTCCACTAACAAAATCTCCCGTTTTAAGAGTTTCCTGCGGTCTCGGAAAGCTGGCAAAACGTGGACTCATAAAAGCCCCCCAGAACCAGCGCTCCTTACAGCGAAATCATTAAACCGACTGAGTCACTTCCGAAGTTTTTTTTTTCCTCTCTGGCGGAAAGAATAGACTCCGGGGTGAGGTCATTCTCATCGTAGATTTATCTTGGCACCGTTCCTCTTTCCTAGAGGTGGCAAGAAAAAAAAATACAACCGAAAAAAAGGCTTCTCCCCTCCCCCGCCCCTCACTCCCCAAAGATTAAGAATTTTATTGCAAAACAGATGGATGTGTGCTGTAATTTTACTATTTCATGTACCCCGCCTTCTGGAACCAGTGAATTGTACAGTTTCAACAAACTGCTGATAAAATGATGGTGGAAGCAGCTAAAAGTGTCATCTTCACATAGCTTAACGTTCTCCAAAAAGCAAAACGAAAAAAAAAAATCCTATATATTTTGGATCTGTAAATCCCTTCACTGGCTTCCTATGCAGTCCAGAATCAGATTCAAGATACTGCGTCCCATGCATGCCTTCAGGACTTCTCAAGAGCTGCTTTAACACTATGGAACTTCCTACTTACACCCATTAGGGCAGCCCCCTCCTTCAACATCTTCAAGAAGGCCCTCAAAACCCACCTTTTCACTCTGGCCTACCACCCCACACAATTGCTCTAAACCCACAGCTGAACTCTGGTCCCCTACCTTTTGTGTCCCTACCTCTCCCTCTAGATTGTAAGCCTTTGGGCAGGGTCCTCCTCCTTTTGTGTCCTACCTGATCATGCACCTCCATTACTGTGCACCCATGCTCAGTGCGGTTTCTAGGCTAAAATGCAACCAGGGCGAGGGTGTAAAAATTGCGACCCCCCCCAAAGCAAGGTATGGGTGCCCGCAGTTTAGGTTAGCCAGGTCTAGTTGCACTCAGTATAGGTCCCCCCAGTATAGGTAGCCAAGAATAGGTACCCCAGTATAGGTAGCCGGCTATAGGTCCCCCAGTATAGGTAGCCAGGCATAGGTGAGCCAGTATAGTTGCCCCCGGTATAGGTTAGCCAGGTAGGTGCCTCCAGTATAGGTAGCCAGTATAGTTGCCCCCAGTACAGGTTAGATAGGCAGGCACCCCCGGTATAAGTTAGAAAGGTAGGTGCCCCACTACAGGTTAGCTAGGTGGGTGCCTCTAATATAGGTAGCCAGAATAGTTGCCCCCAGTATAGGTTAGTTAGGTAGGTGACTGACTGCAATATAGGTAGCCAGTGTAGTTGCCACCTGTATAGGCTAGCTAGGTAGCTTGGTACCCCCAATACAGGTTAGATAAGTACTGTAAGTGCCCCCAGTATAGGTTAGATAGGTAGGTGCCCCCCAGTATAGGTTAGATAGGTAGGTGCCCCCAGTATAGGTTAGATAGGTAGGTGCCCCCAGTATAGGTTAGATAGGTAGGTGCCCCCAGTATAGGTTAGATAGGTAGGTGCCCCCCAATATAGGTTAAATTAGGTAGCTGCTCCTCAGTATAGGTTAGATTAGGTAGGTGCCCCCCAGTATAGGTTAGATAGGTAGGTGCCCCCCAATATAGGTTAAATTAAGTAGCTGCTCCTCAGTATAGGTTAGATTAGGTAGGTGCCCCCCCAATATAGGTTAGATAGGTAGGTGCCCCCCAGTATAGGTTAGATAGGTAGCTGCCCCCCAGTATAGGTTAGATAGGTAGGGGCCCCCAGCGTAGGTTAGAATTAGTGTTGGGCGAACACCTAGATGTTCGGGTTCGCGAACGTTCGCCGAACATCGCCGCAATGTTCGGGTGTTCGCGCCGAACTCCGAACATAATGGAAGTCAATGGGGACCCAAACTTTCGTGCTTTGTAAAGCTTCCTTACATGCTACATACCCCAAATTAGCAGGGTATGTGCACCTTGGGAGTGGGTACAAGATGAAAAAAAAATATTTGAAAAAGAGCTTATAGTTTTTGAGAAAATTGATTGTAAAGTTTCAAAGGAAAAACTGTCTTTTAAATGTGGAAAATGTCATGTTTCTTTGCACAGGTAACATGCTTTTTGTCGCCATGCAGTCATAAATGTAATACAGAGAAGAGGTTCCAGGAAAAGGGACCGGTAACGCTAACCCAGCACCAGCAGCAGCATACGTGATGGAACAGGAGGAGGATGCGCAGGAGGAGAAGGCAACACTTTGTGAGATACAACAACCCAGGCCTTGCATGAGGACAAGAAGCGTGCGGATAGCATGCTTTGTACCGCCATGCAGTCATAAATGTAATAAAGATGAGAGGTTCAATAAACAGGGACCATGCGCCGGCAATGCTAACCCAGCAGCAGCAGACGTGATGGAACAGGAGGAGGCGCAGGAGGAGAAGGCCACGCTTTGAGACACAACAACCCAGGCCTTGCATGAGGACAAGAAGCGTGCGGATAGCATGCTTTTTACCGCCATGCAGTCATAAATGTAATAAAGATAAGTGGTTCAATAAACAGGGACCACGCGGCAACGCTAACCCAGCAGCAGCAGACGTGATGGAGCAGGAGGAGGCGCAGGAGGAGAAGGCCACGCTTTGTGAGACACAACAACCCAGGCCTTGCATGAGGACAAGAAGCGTGCGGATAGCATGCTTTTTACCGCCATGCAGTCATAAATGTAATAAAGATAGGAGGTTCCATAAACAGGGACCATCACCGGCAACGCTAACCCAGCAGCAGCAGCAGCAGACGTGATGGAACAGGAGGAGGCGCAGGAGGAGAAGGCCACGCTTTTTGAGACACAACAACCCAGGCCTTGCATGAGGACAAGAAGCGTGTGGATAGCATGCTTTGTACCGCCATGCAGTCATAAATGTAATAAAGATAAGAGGTTCCATAAACAGGGACCGTCACCGGCAACGCTAACCCAGCAGCAGCAGCAGCAGCAGACGTGATGGAACAGGAGGAGGCGCAGGAGGAGAAGGCCACGCTTTTTGAGACACAACAACCCAGGCCTTGCATGAGGACAAGAAGCGTGCGGATAGCATGCTTTGTACCGCCATGCAGTCATAAATGTAATAAAGATAAGAGGTTCCATAAACAGGGACCGTCACCGGCAACGCTAACCCAGCAGCAGCAGCAGCAGACGTGATGGAACAGGAGGAGGCACAGGAGGAGAAGGCCACGCTTTTTGAGACACAACAACCCAGGCCTTGCATGAGGACAAGAAGCGTGCGGATAGCATGCTTTGTACCGCCATGCAGTCATAAATGTAATAAAGATAAGAGGTTCCATAAACAGGGACCGGCAACGCTAACCCAGCAGCAGCAGCAGCACACGTGATGGACAGAGTGGCAGTAAACACAATGCTATATAGTCTGCTATATAGTCACCCCGAACGGGGTGATGTTCTGCAGAACCCGAACAGTGGCGAACACTGTTCGCCCAACACTACTGGGAACGCAGATTTTAGTACCTAAACACACGATACAACATGTTTTCCGGGGTCGGACTCTGAGGCACATACAGATGGTCCCGATCATCATCCTCATCATACAACTCTTCTCCTGAGTCTGACCCACCCACCACCTCTGCCACCCCAACATCCCCAGACACAGACCCCTCATCGTCCTCAACATTAACTTGGGATGCTGGCCTGAGCCAGACCTCCTCCTCCACATCAGGCCCCATCATCTCCTCAATGGCAGCCCTCATTAATCGCTCTGGCGACGGACCGATGGACACAACGTTCTCCTCCGGGGAGGGCTGCTGCTGACCACTGGCTGCTGGGGTGGATGTTATAGCTTGCGTGGGGCATTGGCTGTTGCTGTTGTTGGGAGTGCTGCTCACAGCGGAGGTCTCTGAGGAACTCATGGTGAGCTCATATAGTGGTTGGCGGTGAGTGGAGTATTACTGATCCCAACAATATACACACTGACTGGCAGAGTACGCAATGCTATATAGTGTGGCTGAGCGGTGTACACAGAGTGGCAGTAAACACAATGCTATATAGTCTGGCTGAGCGGTGTACACAGAGTGGCAGTACACACAATGCTATATAGTCTGGCTGAGCGGTGTACACAGAGTGGCAGTACACACAATGCTATATAGTCTGGCTGAGCGGTGTACACAGAGTGGCAGTAAACAATGCTATATAGTGTGGCTGAGCCGTGTACACAAAGTGGCAGTAAACAATGCTATATAGTCTGGCTGAGCGGTGTACAGAGTGGCAGTAAACAATGCTATATAGTGTGGCTGAGCCGTGTACACGGAGTGGCAGTAAACAATGCTATATAGTCTGGCTGAGCCGTGTACACAGAGTGGCAGTAAACAATGCTATATAGTCTGGCTGAGCAGTGTACACAGAGTGGCAGTAAACAATGCTATATAGTCTGGCTGAGCGGTGTACACAGAGTGGCAGTACACACAATGCTATATAGTCTGGCTGAGCGGTGTACACAGAGTGGCAGTAAACAATGCTATATAGTGTGGCTGAGCCGTGTACACAGAGTGGCAGTAAACAATGCTATATAGTCTGGCTGAGCAGTGTACACAGAGTGGCAGTACACACAATGCTATATAGTCTGGCTGAGCTGTGTACACAGAGTGGCAGTACACACAATGCTATATAGTCTGGCTGAGCGGTGTACACAGAGTGGCAGTAAACACAATGCTATATACAGCGTGGCTGAGCGAGGTACACAGTGGCAGTACACACAATGCTATATAGTCTGGCTGAGCCGTGTACACAGAGTGGCAGTAAACAATGCTATATATAGTGTGGCTGAGCGAGGTACACAGTGGCAGTAAACAATGCTATATATAGTGTGGCTGAGCGAGCGGTGTACTACTATTCCCAGCAGCGACACAATGACTGGGGGGACGCTGGCTAGCGTGGCTGGAGCGCAAACTACCCTGCCTGCCTACCCAAAGCTAAACCCACAGACAAATGGCGGAGATATGACGTGGTTCGGGTATTTATTTACCCGAACCACGTGACCATTCGGCCAATCAGAGCGCGTTCGGGTCCGAACCACGTGACCCGTTCGGCCAATCACAGCACTAGCCGAACGTTCGGGGAACGTTCGGCCATGCGCTCTTAGTTCGGCCATATGGCCGAACGGTTTGGCCAGCACCATCAGGTGTTCGGCCGAACTCGAACATCACCCGAACAGGGTGATGTTCTGCAGAACCCGAACAGTGGCGAACACTGTTCGCCCAACACTAGTTAGAATATGTAGGTGCCCCCCAGTATAGGTTAGATTAGGTAGGTGCCCCCCAGTATAGGTTAGATTAGGTAGGTGTCCCCAGTATAGGTTAGATTAGGTAGGTGTCCCCAGTATAGGTTAGATTAGGTAGGTGCCCCCCAGTATAGGTTAGATAGGCAGCTTCCCCAGTATAGTTTAGTTAGGTCAACCCCCCAGCCCCCCCATAATGGAGGGGTGCCGGAGCCGCGGGGACGGCAGCCCGACCTCTCCCCGGGCCGCACTCAGTGCTTCCCCCTCAGTAATTAGCGCAGCAGGAAGCTCTGTACACAACTACTCACCTCCCTGTGTTCCACTCGCCGCTGATCTCCTCTCGGCATAGACGCTGATTCACACGCTGCTTCCGGCTCTGCCACCGTGCTGCTAAAGCTATTGGGTGCCTGACACAAGGGCCCCAATGTATCCCTTATCTCTTCACTGTCCCTTTCATGTGTTATCTCTTGTTACAATGGTGGGAGCCATCAGCCGTGCATTGTGTCCATGCAATATATGCATGACCAGGCCCGGATTCACATCACAGGAGCCTATAGGCATAGATGTCCTGGCACCCTAGACTTCTCCATCCATGAGCCTACAAACCCTCGCCAAACTGCACCACAAGTTTGCTGCCCCGCTGTAGCTTGTACCTTACTTCTCTTGCTCATCATAGGTAGCTACAGGGGCCTCTTAGAATTGAGGGTACTTCTGGCTATGTAATATTAAGTAGCTAAAGGCGCCCCCAAGTATTAGGTAGCTAGAGGGCGTCCATCTGAAAATGGCGCCTGTGAATAATGGCGCACGGTGTTGCCGCTAATCCGTTTGCCACTTATCGCTATTTACCGTTAAAGCCTTATCGTTATTTAGCGCTAACACGCAGAACCCTCTCTGTACCTATTCCTAACCCATAAACCCCCCCTGGTGGTGCCTAACCCTAACCACCCCCCTGGTGGTGCCTAACCCTAACCACCCCCCTGGTGGTGCCTAACCCTAACCACCCCCCTGGTGGTGCCTAACCCTAACCACCCCCTGGTGATACCTAACCCTAACCACCCCCTGGTGATACCTAACCCTAACCACCCCCCTGGTAGTGTATATTGTACTGTAACTATACCTAACCCTACTCTCATACAGAACCCTCCCTGTACCTATCCCTAAACCTAAGACCCCCCTGGAGGTGCCTAACCCTAAGACCCCCCTGGTGGTGCCTAACCCTAAGACCCCCTGGTGGTGCCTAACCCTAAGACCCCCCACAGTGGTGCCTAACCATAACCTTGACAGTGTTACATTAAATCCATTCACCGTTTTGCAGTTAAATAACGTCTGCAGTTTGGCTTATGTAGGCCACTATTGATGAATAACGTTAGTGTGTGCCGTTTTTTTTTTTTTTCCTGTGCGCCATTATTATGCAGTACTAACGATAAATAGCAATAAGCGGATCTTTTTAATGTGGCGACATTTTTATGCATAGGCGCTGTGCGCCATTATTCACTGATCCCAGCTAGAGGTGCCCTCGACTAAATCCAGCCCTGTGCTAGTGTTGGGCGAACACCTGGATGTTCGGGCCGAACAGGCTGAACAAGGGCCAGATGTTCGGCATGTTCGGCCCGAGCCCCGAACTCAATGCAAGTCAATGGGGACCTGAACATGCCGCAATACGGCCCCCCTATGGGGTCGCAGGCATAAGGGGGGAGCATGCCCCGATCGCGGGGGGGGGGGGGAGGGGTCGGAAATTCCCCCCACCCCCTCCGCTAGCGCTCCCCCCTCTGCCCGCTTCCCCATAAAAAAGTTTGCGTAAAGTTAAATAGTACCGGTGGTGGCTGCTGCAGTGGCTGGCTGGCAGTGGTGTGGTTCTTCGATTTTTACCAAAGCGCAATTGCGCTGCAGAGCGATTTTTACCACGGTTTTGCTATGCTATGCACTGCATAGCAAAATTGCAATAGCAAAAAAAAACAATTAGGGACTTGCTGAATCGCAATCGCTAGCGTTTAGCGCAAGCGTTAGTGAATCCGATTGTTGGAGAAAAGGGCCCTAAGTGTGGCCACTAATGATCCAGTCTTTTTCATTCCATTTTACCAAATCTATGTAGTATAGGGGTAAATTGAGTGAATATACTGAATGGACAATTCAGGCAGTTCCCTTCTATTACAGTAGATAGAAATGGTAAGATTGGATGAAAAAGATTGGGTAATTAGTGACCACCATAGGAGAGGGAAGTATCGAATCCTTATGATCCAAAGCAGATGCTGCTTTTTTTCCTTAGGCCTAATTGGAAGTTTCATCCTTTGATCCAAACTTTTTTATCCAATCTTACCAAATCTATGAGGTAAAAGGATAAACTGAGTAAATACTGTATATTGAATGGATATTATAGGCAGTCCCTTACATTACATAGAAATGGTAAGATTGGATGAAAAAGATTGGATCAGTTAGTGGTCACCTTTAAGAGAACCAGAGACTAAGCACCCTCATGTATTTTACCATGTATATCAATGGGAACATGACAGTAAACACCTACCCTGGTCTTTGTTTCATTCTTCTCTGCTAAATCTGCTTGCTATCAGCTCTGATAAGAATCCTGACTGAGCATCCAGTCTAGCTTTGGCCCGGAATAATAATAGCTGAGTCAGTCTTCTGTGATGTCTTTTCAAGCCCAAGTCTGCCCCCTTGTGGCTCTGCTTTCCTGTTATTTATCCTCCTAGCAGGAAAACAGAGCCAGGAGGGGGCGGGCTTGGGCTTGAAAAGACATCACAGAGAACTGACTCATCTATAATCATTCCGGGCGAAGCTAGACTGAATGCTCAGTCGGAGATTTTTATCCTAGCTGATAACTGGCAGATTTAGCAGAGAAGAATGAAACAGAGAGCAGAGTAGGCGTTTACTGTTATGTTCCCATTGATATATATGGTAAAATACATGAGGGTGCTTCGTCTTTGGTTCTCTTTAGGCTGCAATTGACAGATCCCTGTGTCTGAAGATCCTATGCAAGGGGTCCATTTTAGGTTTTTTGGGGGAACATTTTAGGGAGCAAATGATGTGGGTACAGTTATCCTTTGAGCTCTGGGTGGTGTGTAGTACCCTGACCAGACATGCTGTTTTACCTGGGACAAGTCTCAGGTTCAGGGTCCTCTGTCCCAGGCTGCAATGTGTCCCAGGGTATGTCCCACTTTTGGCCGCATGACATGAGGTATTGTTTGCCTTATTTACCATTTGTGGAGTCGGAGTAATCGTTGTCTGCTGCATTTCATGTGTCAGAGGTAACGGTAGTTGCATTTCATTTGTCGGAGGTAACGGTTATTGCAATTCACGTGTCAGAGATAATGGATTCTGCAGTTATTATTTGATGAGACTGCATTTGAAACTTTGGGGTTATTGTTGCCACATTTGGCATTTTGGGGGCTCATGGTTATTAAATGCTAATACTGTAGCATCAGCAATTTCTGCAGGTTTCGCAGACAATCTAATCCCACCATAGTCATAGTCTAATGTCCTACGATATTATTATGTATTTATTTAGCACTGGCGTCTAAGGCGCCACTTTACAGAGAATGTAGTCATGTCCTTGGCGGAGCTCACAATCTAATCCTGGCCATCAGGCCTGGATTTACATCACAGGCGCTTATAGGCACAGATGTCCTGGGACACTAGACTTCACCCTCCACCAACAACGTAAATGTGCTAGCTGGCCCAGTTGTCACTTCTCCCTTACTGCCCCTGCCCGGCGTAGGTAGCTACAGGTACCCTTTAGTTTTAGGTAGCCAAAGGCACCCTCAGTATTAAGTAGCTAGAGGTGACCCAAAGTATTAGGTAGAGGTGCCCCCAGTTGAGAGTAGATCTCATTAGTGGAATGCTGCGAGTTGGTTGATTAACCTCTCATTTACACTCTCCTCGAGACTCTGTATAGGGAAGGAGAAAGGGAGGGAGGCACTCAGGGAGAGAAGTGAGCCGCTGTTCCATCATCAGGCGCCTGTAGGCACATGCCTACAGTGCCTCATGGTAAATCTGGCCCTGCCGGCCATAGTCAAAGTCTAATGTCCCGCCATATCATTATTATGTATTTATGTAGCACTTGCATCTTCTGCAGCACTTTACAGAGGACATAGTCATGTCATGGACTGACATCCACATCATTGTGGGAACACTGCTCAAACTGCAGAGTGTCATTAGATCAGCTGTCAACCTTCTGAACTCTCTCCATGGAAATGCCCATCCCCACCCCAAATATCATGCCCGCACTGAGGCACTCTGCATATAGACGATGCTGCAGCTTAAAGAGAGCCCGAGGTGAGTTTGAAGAATATTATCTGCATACAGAGGCTGGATCTGCCTATACAGCCCAGCCTCTGTTGCTATCCCAAACCCCCCTAAGGTCCCCCTGCACTCTGCAATCCCTCATAAATCACAGCCACGCTGCTGACAAACAGCTTGTCAGAGCTGGCTGTGTTTATCTCTATAGTGTCAGTCTGCTGCTCTCCCCGCCTCCTGCAGAACTCCAGTCCCCGCCTGCATCCCTTTCCTCCCTGCTGATTGGAGGGAAGGGACGGGGGCAGGGACCGGAGCTATGCAGGAGGCAGGGGAGCAGCTGAGACTGACACTACAGATGTAAATACAGCTTCACAGTACGGCTGTGATTTATGAGGGATTGCAGAGTGCAGGGGGACCTTAGTGGGGTTTGGGATAGCAACAGAGGCTGGGCTGTATAGGCAGATCCAGCCTCTGTATGCAGATAACATTCATTAAACACACCTCGGGTTCTCTTTAAGTGTATTTTTTGGTTATTTTGCTTTGTTTTGGTGTGGTTACTTATGCCACATTGTCTCCCTTTGTATAAATGCTATATAATGTTCTGTTCCTACTGCATGTCCTGTCCTGTAACTGTAACTATTTCATGTATCAGCACCCCTGTATGTGCCAAACCCAATTTCGGGCACGTCCCAGTCGTGCTTGGCGAAAATAAAGATTCTGATTCTAATTACTTTTGGGGTCACATTGCCCATCTGTGTTTTGGGAAGAAACTCTGGCCCACTGCCTCAGTTACATTACAGTTTGCTCCGCCCACAACATATCATGGACACACCCATTTCCCACCATGGTCGTGGACACGCCCATTTTTGGCGCAGCGCACAAACTAGCACCCCACCAAGAAAAATCTGATCACTGTATGTGTAGGCATCCTGTGGGGGTAGAGCCAGGAATGCATCCCATCACTACAGCCACATAGCTGCATAGTGTGAACAGGGCAGTGCCAGGTCTAACTGATAAGGAGGAATATACTTCCTAATCTGCCCTAGCACTGCATCATGCGTTGATCCATTAGGATGGTATTAGCGCCATCGGAGTGCCTCTCTCCGCCCCGCAGCCTGGCCCGCTCTTGCTATTTTCCGAGCGGAGTCAGAATGAAAGGAACAGGATGCGTTAATCCTTTTCTTCCTTTTTTTTTCCTACTTCTCTTTTAGCCCTTACCAAGATAATTGAGGATCATAATAGTAGAAAAAGGCTGCAGTCATCACTCGGCTGGCTGTCAGGTATCAGCAGTCATCTTCATGTCATCCGTCACTATTGAACCAATCTGTCATCTCTCTGCAGCCCAGAGCGCCTGCTTCTCCTCTCCGTGTTCATTATCTCCAGCTCGGGCCCCCTCTCCCCCCCTCCCCCCCCCCACAAGCCCCCCCGCCTCGCATCCCTGTAAATGCATCTTTGTGAGACTCTCAGTCTTCTGATTATGAATCGATGATCATGTGGTGTAAGAGAGATGGATGGTTTTTGCTTCCATCTTGTCTCCTCTAATTGTAAAGTATTAGTTACATTAGGCTCTGCCTTTTGATTAATGGAACTTATTTGGACTGGCCTCTCCTGGCCCTCCCCCCCTGCCAAAGTCCTCCACTGACTTTTGAGAATTGAGTGATTTCACTTAAAGTAGACAAATAGCCCCTTCAACTCGGAGGTAGGTAAGCTATAATCTCGGCGGCCGAGGATTGCTCACCCAGACACGCCGTTGTGGATTCAGTAGAAAAAGCTGCTATTTTGTGTGTTTGCTTTTGTTTTTTTCTTTTGTTTTTTTGTTTTGTTTTCTCTCTTTTATTTCTTCCAGAAAGTTTAGAGCAGGGACGAAGCTTTGGCTCAGGAGGAAAGTAGCTTTCGGCGTGATGACATCATCCGTCAGCGTTTTCTAGAATTTCCTGTGAGGTTTTGCTACAGCAACGCTGTTGCATAGCTGGTTAGCCACGATGATGTTGTAAATGAGATTTGAAATTGGCAGTTTATTTTGTGCAGCTCATCAATGAAGTGTTCATGGGGGCCCAGATCTGAGCTATATTTTAAATTATGGATATTTGTCATCAGAAACAATCTTTAGGGATAATTTGGGGGTTTAATCAAAATGCACGCATCTTTCTGAGCATCAGGTTCTGTCCTATGGAGAGGGGAGGGGTAGGAGGAACAGGAAGTATTATGCTGCGTGTCACAGTGTGGAATCGTGGTAGGAGGAACAGGAAGTATTCTGCTGTGTGTCACATTGTGGAATCATGGTAGGGGGAACAGGAAGTATTCTGCTGTGTGTCACATTGTGGAATCATGGTAGGAGGAACAGGAAGTATTCTGCTGTGTGTCACATTGTGGAATCATGGTAGGAGGAACAGGAAGTATTATGTTGTGTGTCACAGTGTGGAATCATGGTAGGAGGAACAGGAAGTATTCTGCTGCGAGTCACAGTGTGGAATCATGGTAGGAGGAACAGGAAGTATTCTGCTGCGAGTCACAGTATGGAATTATGGTAGGAGGAACAGGAAGTATTCTGCTGTGTGTCACATTCTGGAATCATGGTAGGAGGAACAGGAAGTATTCTGCTGCGAGTCACAGTGTGGAATCATGGTAGGAGGAACAGGAAGTATTCTGCTGCGAGTCACAGTGTGGAATCATGGTAGGAGGAACAGGAAGTATTCTGCTGCGAGTCACAGTGTGGAATCATGGTAGGAAGAACAGGAAGTATTCTGTAGCGTCATGCAGTGTGGAATTATAACACCCAATGAGTGTTTTCAAGATGGGTGGACTGGTGAAGAGGAGGCGGCAAACATGAGAGGAGGAGACATTTTTGCGCATAGCAGACATGGTACAAAGTACACTGGATACCCTTCAAGGCACCTCACTTTTCTCATACGCAGTGTTGCTTCAGTAGTGCCCAGTTTGGTTCAACAGCAGTTCAGCTTAACAAAGCCAATGTTTTGAGTGTAATCAAAATTTGAACTCCAACTCCATGGAAATCAGAGAAAATATAAATCCGGTAGGCGTTCAGAGGTCCGTGGTGACTGTGGTGATATCCGCTGTTCTCCCAGCTCTGCTGCCTGTCACATACACTGTCGCCATACTACAACTTTCATTGCCTTTTATTAGGACTTCAGATGCCAACAAAGGTCTCTGATTGGCCACCTCATTGCCAGCAAAGCTGCAGTCAATCTTGTTAAGGCCCTCTCTAGGGTTAGGTGAGTATGTATTGTGGCACCGCCTGTTGTCTTGGGCACCGTTTTGATGCTGATAGTTAAAATGTTGGTCATACAGTATTACTGATATTTTATTATTGACTTACCCAGTACCTTATTCTCACTCTAACTCTCCCGCCTAAGGCCAGGTTCACACTACACTGCAAACGCAGCGTATCCGTAAATGGTGCGGCAAGTGCATCCGTTCAGGACCTGCGCGGATGCGCTGGCATCGTTCATACTGACTGCTGAATTTGCGTTGCTACCTTTCCTCACCCATCCAGTAGTAATTCTGTTGCTTTTCTCGTCGCCCATGCACATCGGGCGCCAAAAAGTCCTGCCTTCGCCTGCTAATGCCTAATAATAACCCCCCTCCCCAGCACCCAAAGTAACTACCATTCATTAGGTGAGTGATAGCAGATCGGTTGCTGAACTACTAGCCGATCAGTTAGGGATAGCCAATTAGATAGTATCGGTAGCCCAACCAACTTACCACCACGGCGCCATGTAACTAACATTGCTGAGAAACCCAGCACCCAATTCACCTGATTACGCATTAGCTACCTGGCCAGGAGGACCCGCCATTGAACTTAGAAACCCCCAAATTTGGTGAATACTCTTCCAGGGTCCTTTTGTCCAAATCAGGGTTGCTCGTAAACTACGCCAGCGCGAATCTACGCATCGTAGTACGCAACTACGCGTCGTAGTTCGTAGGCGAAGTTGAAGAACTACACTTACGCATTTCCGCGTAGTCGTAGTCCCGCTATGCATAGCTTCGCCCGCTACGCGCAGTTGACTTATGTATTGCGAAGTCAACTACGCGTGCGGTAACTGCATTGATATGGGTCATTGCGCATGCACAGAAATTTTATTGCCCTTTGTACGCATACAATTTCGCATTGGATGTTGGAATGTAAGCTTAAATTAGTTTGTGTATGCGCATAGTTAGCAGATTATTGCGGAAATTATTCCGCATAAGGGCATAAGCGGTCGCATCAACTACGCTACGTGAAGCTTGCGTATTTTAATGCGTAGTCTACGGTATGCTAACGTAGCGAAGTGGCTGATTTCGGAGCCGTAGATTGCGAAGCGTATTTGCGTAAAAATATGCGTAGTTCCAGAGTAGCGAAGTTGGCTGCCTACGACCATCCCTGGTCCAAATTAAACTTGCCAACTGGGATTCTATCTGGGGACATCGTTGGTACAGAAACATCACCTATTCGATTTGTGCTTCCAGGGAGTATTCTGCTAAACCTCACGAGGGTTCTGCATCTGCTAATTTGCACAAATTCTGCTCCAAAGTGAAGTAAACCATTGGGTCTATAGGGCAAAGTTAACGGTAGCTGCTTAAGGAAATCTCCAGCCCCAAAAAAGACAAAAATGACTGCATAATAAGGACAGTGGTAATAAGGACATGCGCATACATGAAAAAAGGGCGGTGTGAAAAAAGGGCCCGAGTTGATAACGAAATGGCGCCGGTGAATAATGAAATCTGATAACGATAAACATCGTTGTCAAGCTTTGTTAACAATAAATACTTTTGTAAATACAGATGAGAAATAATAACAAAAAGATATTAACTTTGAATATAGTTACGTAATTCAACAATACAGCTTAACCCAACCCTACCCTCACACAGAACCCTCCCCTGTTGGTGCCTAAAACTAACCACTCCCCTGGTGGCGCCTAATCCTAACACCCCCCCCGCTGTTGCCTAACCCTAACCACCCCCCCCAGTGGTGTCTCACCCCCCCCCCCCCCCCCGGTGGTGCCTAACCCTAACCACTCACCTTGTGGTACCTAATCCTAACCACCCCCCCTGGTGTTGCCTAACCCTAACCAGTCCCTCTCCCGAAACACCCTTTTACACATAGTAACGATAATTACTTTGATAACGTAAAATTTGTAAATATAAAGAAAATAATATGACAAAAACTATAACGTTGCAAGCTCCTAAAGCGAAAACATACTTCAAAAACTGTAATGTTCTAATGTTGTTAACGATATTTATCGCGGCGCCCTTTTTTCTGCTTTTTTGCTGTATTAACGATAATTGCATTAAAGTCTATGGCGGCGCCCTTTTTGTCCACCCTCAGCCGGGGCCCTTTTTTCCTGCTACCGATCATGCCACATTTGATACTGTTACAATTACCATGCGATGCAGAGTAACCAATGATGCAATAGGGAAGTCCCATGGTTGGGGATACTCATGCCATCATCAGGGAAAAATGACTGCAATCGTTCACTTCACCTGCTGTGGGTCCATGGGAAATGACCCCCGCCATCCTCTGATCCTTTGCAACTGCGTTCCTCTTTATACAGAGGTGTGGCTGCACTGCACCCGCATGAACACCGCTGTGGCTGCCCAGTAGCACAGAGAGGCTCGTGCATGAAGAGAAGTGCGGTTGTGAGCATCGAACCCGACACATGCGTGTCGGATTCCTTTGGGCCTAGAGGCTCCCTATGCTGGACTGATCATTTAGTTTGGCATGGTTATTGGCCTGAAGAAACGGGCTTAGTCCCCCGAAACGCGTTGCCTGTGCTATCACTAGTAAAAATCTTTTATTACCACAAAGATTTTTTTGTCATTGAGGTAAGCTACCTCATTTTCTTGTCATTTTTAAACTGTTCTTAAATGCTTTTATTACACACCAGGGCGCCTCTTTTACTCAAATAGTCAGCAACGGTGGACTAGAGGACGGTGGCGGCGGAAGCCTTTACAGAGACATCTCCCTTCTTAGGTAAGTATTTAACTTTTGACCGCAGGTTCGCCCCGGGTACAGTTTAAGTAGTTCTAAGGACTAATTCACATACATGGTTACAATGGCAGTTCATTAACCTATTTTGGTTCCTGGACGTAGAAACTACGTCCAGGAACCATGTGCGCTACCGCGCGCTCCCGCAGCCGATCGCGCACGTGCACGCGCACTACCGGCCGCGGATTCGGTAGCCACGGAATCAGTGATCACTGATTCCTCTCCCCCGCTGAAAAAGCGACAGCTTCTCTCGGAAGCTGCGCCTTTTCTGGCCGTTCCCTCCCTGATGCGTCACTCTAAGCGTGTGTTACGCTTAGAGTGACGTCATGTAAACAAACTCATGGCCGCCATCTTGTGGCCAAAAAGTAATACTACAACTGAAAATAAAAATAAATTAAAATGAACACACATTTACATTATAAATCTATTGTTTACCTCCCACCCTCCCAAAACTACCCAAATAAAATGTTTACTATAAAAAAAAAAACCATTACAATAAAAAAACAAACAAACATGTAAATATTTACCTAAGGGTCTAAACTTTTTAAATATCAATGTAAAGATGAAATATTTCTATATTTTTTTTATTTTAAACTTGTTAATAGTGATAGATGCAAAATGGAAAAAATGCACCTTTTTTCGAAATAAAATATTGTCGCCATACATTGTGATAGGGACATAATTGTAACGGTGTAATAACGGGGACATATGGGCAAATACAATACGTGAGTTTTAATTATGGAGGCATGTATTATTTTAAAACTATAATGGCTGAAAACTGAGAAATAATGAATTTTTCCATTTTTTTCTTATTCTTCCTGTTAAAATGCGTTTACAGTAAAGTGGCTCTTAGCAAAATGTACCCCCCAAAGAAAGCCTAATTGGTGGCGGAAAAAACAAAATATAGATCAGTTCAGTAGTGATAAAGTTATAGGCTAATGAATGAGAGGTGAACATTTCTCACGTGAAAACCACGGAACCTGAATGGGTTAAAGTCACTTTAGAACGATTAAAAATAAAGTAATTCTGACTACCCCGGGGATATCATCATTCTATGTGTTGTTTTGGTAGCAGGACTAGTCAGGTATTGATGTTGCCTCCTCTACTGTTCTACATAAGACTGCACTTCCCATGATTCTTAGTAGTGGCTGTTAGTTGCTAATACCCCTCTGTCCAGGAGTAACGTCTGAGAGCAATCCAGGACCAACTGAGCGGTGGTGCTGGAAGGATATCTTTTTTCACATTTTGGCCACCACACCGGTGTTTTGACCCATATTGGTCCTTATGCTTCAGAAAGACCTCCTGTTCCAGAGAGGGCCTCAACAACCCAGAAACTAGCAAATGATCATAAAACTATAGTTGATAAAAAAAAAAAAAACACTTTTTCACTGAAAGACAGATCTCCCCTACACAGTGTAATGGGCAGGGCCGGATTTACCATAAGGCACTGTAGGCACGTGCCTACAGGCACCTGATGATGGAAAGGCGGCTTATTCCCTTCCCTGAGTGCCTCCCTCCTCCTCCCCTATGCAGAGTCCTGAGCAGAGTGTAAAGCCCGGAGTAAGCAAGGCTTTTTGCCCATGCATGGAAAAAGTGGAAGTGCATAAACACCCCACATAAACGTGCATGAGCAGCCCCAGGCCCCACAAAAGCAGGGCCTTTTCCGGTGTTCCCTGAAGGGAACCTCCCCCTTTGCCTTCGGTGCAGGGGGCTTTTGGGTCCTCCAACACCCGAAGGATAGGAGGACTCCCAACTGCCCAGTGGTAGCCCAAAGGGCCTGGGCCATGGTCACATGGTCTGGATGGCTCCCCCGAGAGGGAGCCTGGCGGGGACCGAAGTCCCCAGGGGACAAGTCCCCGGTGTACTTCTGGCTACCTAACACTAAGAGGCACCTGTAGCTACCTATGATGGGCAAGGGAAGTAAGGGAGAGGTGACAGTTGGGGGCAGCCTGCACACTTGCGGTTCGGTGGGGGTTTGTAGGATCTCTAGGGTGCCAGGACATCTGTGCCTATAGGCACATGTGAGGGAAATCCAGGCCTGGTAACTGGTCCTCTAGACGTTTCTAATGGGCCTTGGACAACTTTTGGACAGATTACGGTAGTAAAAATCTGAATAACAAGCAAGATGTCCATTCCATAATTCAAGTATGGCTCAAAAAAGAAAAAGACCCCCCCCCCCCCCCCCATGTCAGCCCCTAATCCTTCTCTTTCATGAAAGTTTGTCTTACGGTTTATAAGTCACCTCCTGGCAAGCTGAGACTCAATATCTTAAGAATAATGGGAATCCTGTAAGACTTGGACGAAGCGCTAGCTAGTTTGTAGGACACGACTTGCTGCACCCGCCGGGCCCTCGTTGATGAGAACCATAACAGCGTCGCCTGTAATGCTCTAAACTTTCCCAGAAAAGCTAAACAGAAAACACTGTAAGGAGGTTTGTGGTTAGCAGCTACTGGCCAGCTGGCTGGAGAAATAGTCTCAGTGATTTTAACCCTCCTAATCTTTATTTGCTTAACGGAAGATGGGATTTTCCCCTCCTCTGTGTTCAGATATGCGGCGCATGTAATGGACTACGTGTTTCATTTAATATATCTTGTTTTATTGCTGAGTTTTGTAAACGCTTCTACTTTGTGCATGTGAAATGCATTAAAGCACACCTGAATTGAGGGGAATATGGAGGCTGACATATATTTCCTTTTAAACAATGTGCAATGCCCAACCGTTATAAAAACTGTGCAGGAGATTGGGGCGTGGCCGGCGCCACCGTAGGCCGTAATAGGAATTACGGCTATAGCGGAGCTCAGCGAGTGATTTGGGCGCCGTCAAAAGAGAGCACAAATTACTACAGAAACATTGTAATTTGTCTGCCAGCCAGGGCCGGTCCTCTCATGAAGCAAGGTGAAGCATTTCCATCAGGCGCAGAGATTACAAGGGCAGCATGTTTGTACTGTGTTTACACTAACAGCATGCAGTCAGAGTAGAAGAAGAAGCGAGAGGAGAGCAAGGTGATGAGGTGATCATTGGGGAAAAGCAGCTTCTTGTGCTGTGTGAGGAGTCTGACAGTGAGTGAGGAGGGGGGAGGCAGGAGAACAACAGAAGGGAGGAGGTGGCACTGCTGTCCTGACTGAGGAGCCTCACAAGTTTGCCTCAGGCAGCAAAAAGTCTAGAACCCTGCCACCAGCAATAACTGGGAGCCAAATAACATCTTTCCCCCACTATCCATGGCGGCCTGGAGGGGGAATAGTAATTATTACGGCTCAAACTTGTGCAGGAGCAGGGTGAGCCATTTATCGGCTTTACCCTGCACCCAAATCTCCCGGCCCCGATTCATAGTTACATGCAATGCCTGGCTGTCCTGCTTATCATCTGCCGCTAATGCTTTTAGTCATAAACCCAGAACAAGCATGCAGATCAGGTGTTTCTGACTGAAGTGTGACTAGATCAGCCCATCCTTGTTTCAGGTGTGTGATTCAGACACTATCAAAGCCAAAGGGATCCGCAGGACTGCCAGGCAACTGGTATTGTTTAACCACTTGAGGATCACAGTGCTAACCCCACTAAATACCAGGCCATTTCTCTGCAATTGGGCCACTACAGCTTTAAGGGCTCGCTGCAGGGCCGCACGACACAGCACACAAGTAATCCTTCCCCCTCCCTTTTCTCTCCACCAACAGAGCTTTCTGTTGGTGGGGTCTGATCCCTAAAACTGACTTTTTAAGATATTCCACAGTTTTATTTTATGTTTAAATCTACCTTTTAAGCTTTAACTGTTTTATTGTTTTTGCTCAATGACACATTCATTGAAGTATGCCAGAGATAAAAGCTATAAACCATTGACCCTTTTTATCTCCTTCCTGCTCTCAGAAGCCATTTTCTGCCAGGAAAGTGTTTTATAGTTGGAATTTCTTATCACACTGTAGTCACTTCCAATCTGAGTCCTGATATTTAACTCTTTCAGGCAGAGAAAGAAAAAAAGGAACACAGCATAGTTAGTTGTGTGCTAGGCACTGTACATACCCATGTCTATCTCATCATGTCACATGTCATCTTGGGTATCCTTTAAACACTTAATGACATGCTGACTTATAAAAACGTCCTGCTAGAGCCTCTTAATGGCTCCAGGACGTTTTCATAAGTCAGATAGTGCTGCTGCCGCTGTGCGCGCGTGTGCATGTGCGCTCTCCCACGGGTGCACGTGCACATGAAAATTGCGAAGAAAAAAACACCCCAAAAAAATACACCTTTACTTCCGAACGATATATTGTCACCATACTTTGTACTAGAGACATAATTAAAATCTTGTGATAACCAGGACAAATGGGCAGATAAAATGTGTGGGTTTTATGTACAGTAGCAGTGTTTATATTAAAACCAAAGGGGATGAAATTGGAGAAATAGTGTATTTTTTCATTTTTTCCTTGTATTTCCCTTTAAAATGCATAGAAAATAAAGTAATTACTGAAAATAAATATCAACCCCAAAAAGCCCAATTTGTTGTGAAAAAAACAAGATATAGATCATTTCATTGTGATTAGTAGTGATTAGGCTATTGGCAAATGAAAGGGATGAGCACTGAAAGGTGAAAATCGCTCTTGTCCGTTAGGGTAAAAACCGCCTTGGGGTGAAGTGGTTAAACATTGCATTACGAGTGCCGGCCTTCATTGGTTATTTTCTATTGACCTTGGTTTGTGCGGTTCAAACAGTAGTCAGGTGTGATTATATGAATTATATTCACAATGATTTTGGACACAAATCATGTGAATACATATTTATTTTACGTGTTTTATTGCAAACTTGAAGTTATACTGCCTGTTCAGCAATTTTCAACATAAACAACGTCACCAAATTGCACCCAGAAGCAGCCATATAGAGGTCTCTTAACTGTCTACTGAGGAGGATTTTAAAACGTCGATCAAAGAAACTGGCCAATTAACTTGACCTTGGGCACATCCTAATTTGCCAGTATTTGTAGCCAATCAAATTCTTGGTGTACATCCTCAGGTTAGAGTCAGGCTCCTTTCACACTGGCAGTAAAAACGTTCCATTTATCCAAACTGAAAGCAACAAATCCGAATTGATGAAATGGATCCCATGCAAAGCAATAGTTCACATCAGTCCATTCAGATCGGATTTGTTCATTCCATTCCGATAAACGATATGCAATTTTGGGTCCTGTATGATTTTTTTACGCATCAGCCGGACGAAACGGATGGCGATTGAGGCCGACAGAATCAATGCCAGCATGCTCGCTGCACATGTTTCACTAGATTCTTACATGTCACCATCCATTCAGGTCCTCCACTGTTGCTACCGCCATCCATTTGTGTCCCTGCATGGAAGTACGCTGTTATACCAATCTCAGAGCCCCAGCAGAAGCATCAAGCTCCCATTGGTTTAGACCCTACATGTCAAACTCCGGCCCACGGGCCAAATCTGGCCCTCGGAGCCATGGCGTTTGGCCCTCAAGAGGTTTCCCCAGTTTTGCATTATGTTTGGCCCTCTCTGGACCACCAGGGAAGCTATATTGGAGATGAAGCCCTCGAACAGGGCAGCCATGTGGGGAGGTAGGGGGGAAGCTCTAAACACCACAACTATAGGCGAGGGTGTGGCCTCTAGACACCAGGGAACTGTAGGGGATCGTCCCTCCCCAGATAGAATTGTCATTGGTTCACTGAGTAGTGGACCAATGACAATCCTCCCTGGTGCTCATGGAGGGTTACCATTGGTCCATTGTAAACCAGTGGGAGCAGGGGGCAGAGGAACGTGAACGTGACAGTGAGAGGTAGCAAGCTAGTGGTGACATGAAAACGTAATTGACGGAACTAGACAAAAACTGATGCCCATGTAAGAAAGTGATCCATTGAAACGGAAAATGGATCCATTTTTTCATCTGGTCCAATGTGAAACCAGCCTCAGAGATCTTATGGACCATACCACTTTCAGGAGAAAATGTGTACTTACCAACACTCACTCATGCAGCCACTTACAGACATAAGTACGCATTCAGTGGTGTGTGTGTGACAATTAGTAAAGACACTAGGGTTGAGCCGAAATTTTCGAAATTTCGTGTTACTATAATTACGCATGCGAAATTTGCTATTACGATGCAAAATTATGGTAGCGTAATTGCCATTAAAATCGTAATTGAAAATACCGTAAGCGTAATTTTCAACGCGTAATTTCACGTTTTGTTCATAACGTAATTTCGTGTTAAACCATAACGTAATTTTGCGTTAAACCATCCCGTAATTTCGTATTTCTTCGTAATTTCGCAAATTTTGTAATTACTTGTTAGCTATAAAAAAATACTTGTTCGCATTAGCCAATCAGAAGCGAATCAGCGGTAGTTAGACGAACGCTAACAAATTTTCGCATATAAACGCTTTTTCGCGGTAAATAATGTAAAAACTAAGCATGCGCAGTTCAAGGGTGTAAACTACGCTTACAAACGTTTGCATGCAAGGCAAACGTAATTTCGCGATACCCACCGTAACGCGAAAACGACGCAAAAAATTAACGCTTACAGTAATATGAACTATCGCAAAATTACGTTATGTAACTACGCTTACAAACGGTTGCATGCAAGGCAAACGTAATTTCGCGATACCCACTGTAATGCGAAAATTACGTGAAAATTACGCTTACGCGGAATTTCGCGAAATCCTTCTTCATTACGATTATGTACTTACGGCCATAATCGTAATTACACTAATTACGCGAAATCGTAATTAAGTCATTACGCTCATCTCTAAAAGACACAGAGTAATGAATTGTAACGCCCGTACTTTCGGGCGATTGTGCGGAAATCAGTTTGCTGTAGAACTTGTCAGGCAGACGACTGACAAAGAGAATGTTTCGTTCAACCAACAAGTGAAAACAGGTACCTCCTCCCCCCCTTTAGGAAAGGTCGAACGCTGGCAGATGAGTGAGTCTTGCCACATTTGACGTCCCCGCGGTGGATCGTTGCAGATGGAAAGGTGAAGGACTTAGTTAAGCTGTAGCTGGTAAAGTGCGCGTTTGAACTGCGTTGACCCCTGCAAAGGACACCTGTCACAATGAGATTCTTTCATGATTCCTTCTGTGTCCTTTCTATTTTCCCGTAAAGGGAATGAAGTGAGGGTTTTATACTGGACTGTTTTTATTTATTAAAGCCCAACTCCGGACAGAAATGTTTATTCAGACTCTTCCTCTTGAAATCTCTGTCTGTGTTTCGGTCTCTTTGCCCTGCCTGTCCAGCTTGCTGTTAACCCCCTCAGCTAGACTGCTTCAGTTCTGAATATTTTTGATTTTTTTTGTTTTGTTTTGTTTTTTAATAGATTATTATTATTATTATTTTTTTTTTTTTACACCTTTGCAGATCCCAGAGGCAGAATTATTTACTTTTGTTCTAGGCAGATGTTCTTTCATTAGCTGACCTTAAAGTGAACCAGAGGTGAGAGGTATATGGAGGCTGCCACATTTATTTCCTTATAAGCAATACCAGTTGCCTGGCAGTCCTGCTGATCTTGTGCCTCTGATACTTGTAGGCTGTATTTACAGTGAGACATTGCGGTTTAATGCGACGTTAACGTCGCAACATGTCTGCGTTAAGAGGTAACACACTGCAAGCAGTGAGTTACCACAACGCAACATTTTAATGCGACTTTAACGTCACATTGTGACCGTCCCATAGGATTAGAATTTCAGTGCGGTAAGCTGCGTTATAAGACTTTATAACGTGCGACCATAACATCCCTCTGTGAATGCGACCTTAGCCGTAGCCCTGAACAAGCATGCAACATATCAGGTCTTTCTGACATTATTGCCAGAACTGACAAGATTAGCTGCATGCTTGTTTCTGGTGTACTTCGGTCGCTACTGCAGCCAAATAGATTTGCAGGGCTGCCAGGCAACTGGTATTGTTTAAAAGGAAATAAATATGGCAGCCTACATATCACATTCACCATGGGTTACCTTTAAATAAACCATTTTAAAGGGCCTGTCAAGAGAGAGGCTTTTCTTGTGCGCACGAGAGAAATCGCCGCCGGGAGACTTGGGCACAGGATACAGTCGGTATAGGGCTTATCCTGCCTCTACACAAGTTCCCGGCGATGTTAACCATTTCAGCCCGTGGGGATTTTTCACCTTATGCATCAGAGCAATTTTCACCTCCCATTCATTCGTTAATAACTTTATCACTACTTATCACAATTTATTGATCTATATCTTGTTTTTTCTGCCACTAATTAGGCTTTCTTTGGGTGGTACATTTTGCTAAGAATTATTTTTTTTATAAATGCATTTTAACAGGATTAATAAGAACAAATTCATTATTTCTCAGTTTTCGGCCATTATAGCTTTAAAATAATCCACGCTACCATAATTAAAACCTATGTATTTTATTTGGCCGTTTGACTCGGTTATGACACCATTTAAATTTTGTCCCTGTCACAATGTATGGCGTCCATCACTATTTACAAGCTTATAATTTAAAAAAATGTTCGTACTATAACCCCTTCAAATGCATATTATTATTATTATTATTATTTAGTATTTATATAGCGCCGACATATTACGCAGCGCTGTACAGTGTATATATATATATATCTTGTCACTAACTGTCCCTCAAAGGAGCTCACAATCTAATCCCTACCATTGCCATATGTCTATATTATGTAGAGTAAGTACTGTAGTCTAGGGCCAATTTTAGGGGGAGCCAATTAACTTATCCGTATGTTTTTGGAATGTGGGAGGAAACCGGAGTGCCCGGAGGAAACCCACGCAGACACGGAGAGAACATACAAACTCTTTGCAGATAGTGCCCTGGCTGGGATTCGAACCAGGGACCCAGCGCTGCAAGGCGAGAGAGCTAACCACTACGCCACCGTGCTGCCCCATATTTAAAAAGTTCAGACTCTTAGGTAACTATTTATGTCTTTTTTTTTTTTTTTTTTTAATTGTAATTTTTTTTTCCCATAACATTTTTTATTTGGGTAACATTTTGGTGTGGAAAATAAACAGTTAATTTTTAATGTTATTATATATGTAAATTGTAAAGTAAGTAGATGTAGTTTTACTATTTGGCCACAAGATGGCCACCTGGAGTTTTTTCCCCTCCTTGTGCTTCTCGCTAAGCGCAGTAGGAGTAAAGAGGCGCCCTGGTTGAATAAAAGCGTCTAAAAACAGCTTAAAAACGAAAGTATGAGGTGGCTTACCTCAATGACGAAATCCTTGTATATCACAAAAGATTTTTATTGGGCTTCCGTACTTGTCTCCTATATTTTTTCTCCACAGGGTGCCGAGACACCCCCACTGTATTAAAATTCTCACTAAGCGGAAGCACAAGAAGGATGCAGAAATTTTTACGTGTAGAAAATGTTCCTGTTCACTGATCCCAGGGCTACCGGGGGACACCACGAGGGCGCGCCCGCAATCGCCCATGGGAGCGCGCCAACGCGCGGTACTGCAGCAGAGCAGCCGTCCGGGCGTGAGCTTCACGTCCAGAAGGCAGAAATGGTTAAGTACTATTCCCCCTCCAGGTCCATATGGATAGTGGGGGAATGAAATAACTTGGCTTCCAGCAATTGCTGGAGGCCGAATTACAGTGTTGAAAAAGTAACTTCAGCTCAGTCTTCTGACGGCGCCGAAGTAACTCACTGTGCGCCAATATAGCCATAATTCCTATTACGGTCTATGGTGGGCGCCGGCTGCGCCCTAATCTCCTGCACTGGAATAGCAGTGTTCGTTTATTGTGTCTCACCATGGGATAACTGCAGCACAGCAAAATAACTGACACAGTACAAAAAGAGCAAGTAGGAACTACAATAGACTAGAGTGGCACAGCAGGACATAACATTGAACATTCACCTTAAAGAGACTCTGTAACATGAAAAACCTCCCCTGGGGGGTACTCACCTCGGGTGGGGGAAGCCTCCGGATCCTAATGAGGCTTCCCACGCCGTCCTCTGTCCCACGGGGGTCTCGCTGCAGCCCTCCGAACAGCCGGCGACAGAGCCGAATGTAGCTTCAATATTTACCTTTGCTGGCTCCAGCGGGGGCGCTGTGGCGACTTTCGGCACGGAAATAGACGGAAATACCCGATCTCCGTCGGGTCCCCTCTACTGCGCAGGCGCCGGAAACTTGCGCCTGCGCAGTAGAGCAGACCCGACGGCGATCGGGTATTTCCGCCTACTTCGGAGCCGACAGCGTCAGAGCGCCTGCGCAGGAGCCGGGAAGGTAAATATTGACGTCACCGCTGCACGGAGGGCTACAGCGAGACCCCCGAGGGACGCAGGACGGCGTGGGAAGCCTCATTAGGATCCGGAGGCTTCCCCCACCCGAGGTGAGTACCCCCCAGGGGATGTTTTGATGTTACAGATCCTCTTTAACACAGCACACAATGCCATCTTTTGGCCATTTATAGCATACACTTAGTATAAGCATGGAAAGTGTTGCATGTTTTCTAACATATTGGAAATGGGCGTTAAGGCCTTGTTCACATTGCGTTCGGCTCCAGTGTCCGTCCGCGGTGGGCTTATTTTGAGACGTTTTTTTCTTTCCGATTCCCGGCGCTTTGGTGGGCAATTCTTTTTTGTGGTTAATGGTTTCCAACATGTTTTTTTTCCCGAGCGTTTTGGTAATTCACTCCCTGACGCAAGTTTGATCTGGAATTGCTTCAAAAATGGCTCAAGAACCGCTTATCTAAACAGATCGGAATGAACCGCTTATATATGAACTACCTCATAGAGAATCATCTTGTAAGCACTTTCAGGGCGATTTTGAAAAATCGCTCGCCCTTAAAAAAATAACAAAAACGTCTGCCGTGTGAACAAGCCCTAAGGGAACCCGAGGTGAGGGGGGATATGGAGGCTGTTTATTTCCTTTTAAATAATGCACATTGCCCGGCTATCCTGTTGATCCTCTGCCTCTAATACTTTAAGCCATAAACCCTGCAGCATGCAGATCAGATGTCTATGACAAACCTAACAAGATTTCAGGTGTGTGATTTAAAACCTATGGCAGTGCTCTCACTGGAGTGATTGGCGCCGATCGCTGGCGTTTTGCGATTAGCGGCAATTGATTTTTACTGCGCTGATAGCAGTAAAATCACTCGCGCAAAAATTTCAGATGTGATTGGGGCCTAATACTATTAGGGTAGGGTCACACTTGAAGGCTGCGTGAAAACGGCAGTGTTTTCCTGCTGCAGAATCAGCCGCAGGAAAACACTGTCAGGTTTTTTTTTTCTCTGCTGTAAAAAAAAGGCGCATTGCTCCCAGTGCACTGCTATTGTCCTTTGGGAAGCATTATGTGCATTTTCACGCTGCTGAAAACGCCCACGATTTTTGCCAAGGGTGGCCCAAACCTCAGTGAGGTCTGGAACCCACTACAAATTGCTATCGCTAATCGCAACCGCTAGCGTTTTGTAAACTATTTCATGAGCTTTTACTGGTGTTTTTGGTAGCGATTTTAAAAAGTGTAAGCGTTTTGCCAGCGATTAGCGTTTTTAATTCTGATTGGTCCTTTCAATTACTTTTAATTTGTTTACAGTGTGCTGTAATGTAAAAACGCTTTATAGTTAACGCGTTTATATATTGTACATTGCAGAAACCCTAATGCTGAACGCGAAAAATGCTGCATGTCCTGCGTTTTGCGATTTGGTAATCACAATCGCTCCAGTGGAATTTGGCCCATCCATTAACATTAGCTGATCGTTTAGGGAAATCGCTAGCGGTTTGAATCGCTCCCTAAACACTCACAAAAATGCTCTAGTGGGTTTGAGCCCTCATAGACCCTGAACAAGCATGCAGATCAGATTTTTCTGAATAAATTCTGACTTGATTAGCTGCATGCTTGTTTCAGGGTTGTGATTCAGACACTACTGATGCCTGAAAGATCAGCAGGACAGCCAGGCAGCCTCCATAGCCCTCTCACTTTAGGTGTCCTTCAATCAGCAGGGCCGGATTTAAGCCAAGGCCACATAGGCCATGGCCTAGGGCACCACCACAGGATAACGGACGGGTGGGCAGCAGGCTATACTAGGATGAAGGGAAGGGTCACCTTGCAACCTATACTGGAGGGAGGGTGGTCATGAGGCTGTCTATTCTGAAGGGTGGAGAGGGTCATCTGGCTTCTTATACTAGAGGGGAAGGGGGAGGGGTCATCAGGCTACCTATACGGGAGGGAAGGGTCAATGAACTAGCTATATTAAAGGGAGGGGGAAGGGTCTTCTGGCTACCTATACTGGAGATGGATGGCTGCTGATAGTGGCCCTGGGCAGCAGGGCCGGGCCGAGGCATAGGCTGGAGAGGCTCCAGCCTCAGGGCGCAGTGTAGGAGGGGGCGCACTATTCATTCAGCTGTCATTCCTAATTGTGTATGAAGCAGAAAAAAATAAGAAAAGGGGATACATAGCAGTGACTGCAAGCCAGATAACTAGATATTAAGGTGTTGGGGGCCCTGTGGCCCTCTTAGTCTAATAGTAATCAGTGTGTGACGGCTGGGGTGGGAGGGATGGAGGGGCGCACTTTGGTGTCTCAGCCTTGGGTGCTGGAGGACCTTGTCACGGCTCTGCTGGGCAGTAAATGGTGCAAATCCGGCCCTAACCATCAGCTGATGAGCTGGGTAAGGACTCACACGATTGGTTCTCTGAGTGTTAAAGAGAGATCACATGACTCACTCCCAGCCTTGCTCATTAACAGTTTACAGCTGCTGCAGACTGGCAGTCATGGTTAGAAAGAGACGTTCCTCTGTGTGTTTTAATTTCATCCTTTTAGCAGTTCTGGAGTAAAACCCCCTGATTTCCTGCTGAAATGTGGCCAGAGTTTCCCTGCACTTTAACAACCTCTGCAAGGTAAAAAAAAAAAAAAAAAAAAAACGATCTATGGGAGGGCGGAGACTCTGCTGGGGAACGTGCTGCAGACAGTTCTTTGTGTCAAACATATGGTGGAAACATGTTCGCTATATAGTCCGCCTGTCATGGTATTTTAACAAATGGATCATTGTCATTTGACATTTTGTCTCCTGTAAGCTGCCTCTGCCCTTTTCTCTCCGCCAGAAGGATGTTTTCTGCGTCCAATACTTCCCAGACCCCCAAGTCTATTTATACTTATTTAAAAGGTTTTGGACCTGAACTGATGATTATGAGTTGCTTTTGGGAACTGGACGATGAAAAAAAAAAAAAGAAATGAAAAGGGGTTTCGATGCAAAAGATTGTTTTTCCACTCAAGGGCACCAAAAATAGATTTTTTTTTTTTTAATACTGAGCAGGTTTTAAGAACACAATTTGGACTTATATGGGGCTTCCTCCAGCCCGCCGTAGGTCACGATGTCCCCCGGCGTCCTCCTAGCTCCTCTCTTGGTCCCACAGGCGTCTCCGTTAATCAGCTACTTTCGCCTGATGTCGCCAGTACGAGTCCCCGCCTTGCATGTTACGCTTCATCACGATGGCCAGTGTGAGAGTCCTGCGCACGTGCGGTCTCTAACTTTGAACCCCGCATGCGCAGGACTCTCACACCGGCCGGCATGATGTTGTGTAGCGGTTGGCATGATGACGCGTAACGTGCCCGGTGGGGACTCTTATTGCCGATTTCAGGTGGAAGTCGCTGATTAACGGAGACTCCTGTGGCACCCGAGAGAGGAGCCAGGAGGATGCCCGGGGACCTCGCGGGCAATGGAGGAAGCCCCAGGTAAGTCTAAATTGTGTTTTTAAAACCTGCTCAGCATTCTTTTACATGGCTGCAGAAGACTAAAGGTGGCCACACACGATACAATAACATGATCCGATTTTACGGCAATTGGATAAAACCGATCGGATCTCCCGAAAAAAATCGAAAGCTGTTTTTTCATTCGACTGAAAAATCAGATCGGATTTCCCATTTTCTTCGATTTTTATCGATCCGGAATGCCAGATATTTTTCTTCAATCTTTCTAAAGATTGTATGGTGTGTGTTAGATTGTCAATTTATTAATATACACACCAGAGCAATTTTCTCAGAGTTTCCAATCATTTTTATCTTAATTGGGGAAAAATTTAACATATGTGTGTGGTACATTGGTCAGATCTTTGAAATGTTACAATCAGTCAGAAAAATTGATTGCAATTCTTGAATTGAACAGATATTTAAAAAATTGTATGGTGTGTGGCCACCTTAACCCCCTTGGCGGTATGAAAAATACCGCCAGGGGGCAGCGCAGCAGTTTTAAAAAAAAAAATAAAAAATTAAATCATGTAGCGAGCCCAGGGCTCGCTACATGATAGCCGCTGCTCAGCGGCATCCCCCCAGCCCCGCCGATCGCCTCCGGCGATAGGCGATCAGAAAATCCCGTTCAAAGAATGGGATTTCCTGGAGGGCTTCCCCCGTCGCCATGGCGACGGGGCGGGATGACGTCACCGACGTCAGCGGGAGACCCGATCCACCCCTTGGCGCTGCCTGGCACTGATTGGCCAGGCAGCGCAGGGGTCTGGGGGGGGCGCGCGCCGCACCGGATAGTGGCGATCGGGCGCGCGGCGGCGATCGGGGTGCTGGCGCAGCTAGCAAAGTGCTAGCTGCGTCCAGCAAAAATTTTTTATTTAAATCGGCCCAGCAGGGCCTGAGCGGCACCCTCCGGCGGCTTACCCCGTGTCACACACGGGGTGACCGCTAAGGAGGTTAAGACCCTTATTCAATATACTTTAGGCCTGATCCAATTTCCTTTTTCTTCTAAGTGATATTGTCACATTATAAATAAACTGCAGAGTGCTAAAAGTTATTTAAAAAAAAAAGAGAAAAAAAAAATATCTCCTATGAGAAAACTTATGAGAAAAAGTGAATTGGATTGGACCCTTTTTTCTCCTAAGTTTACTCCTAGGGGATAATTTTGATGTTCTCTTTAAAGAGACTCTGTAACAACATTTTCAGCCTTATTAATTCTATCCTATAAGTTCCTATACCTATTCTAATGTGCTCTGGATTACTGCAGCCTTTTCTAGTTGCACTGTCTCTGTAATATATCTAATCTTTTCTTCGTCAAGCTTTGTCGACCCAGGGAGGAATGGGCTGCCTCTGCTGTGATAGGGACAAGTTATGCACACCCCCTCCAGGCTCTGTGTGTGTGCTTTGTTTATCCCTCACAGACAGGGTCTCTGCTCTCAATTTCAGCTTGTCTGAGGGGGAAGGAAGCTGCCCATGCTGAGAAACTGTTTGAATCCCTGACTGGAGCGCAGAAAATTCACTATTTAATAAAAACTTGTAGTATACTGTAACATGATATAGATATATATATATATATATATATATATAGATATATATATATATATATATATATATATATATATATATATATATATATATATATATATACAGTGGTGTGAAAAACTATTTGCCCCCTTCCTGATTTCTTATTCTTTTGCATGTTTGTCACACTTAAATGTTTCTGCTCATCAAAAACCGTTAACTATTAGTCAAAGATAACATAATTGAACACCAAATGCAGTTTTAAATGATGGTTTTTATTATTTAGTGAGAAAAAAAACTCAAAACCTACATGGCCCTGTGTGAAAAAGAAATTGCCCCCTGAACCTAATAACTGGTTGGGCCACCCTTAGCATCAATAACTGCAATCAAGTGTTTGCGATAACTTGCAACGAGTCTTTTACAGCGCTCTGGAGGAATTTTGGCCCACTCATCTTTGCAGAATTGTTGTAATTCAGCTTTATTTAAAGTGGTCTAACACCCAGCATTTCAACTTTGCTTTAAAAGATTGCTTACAGCTTATAAACTATTATGCCAGATTTTTTTTTTAGCAGAAATTCACTGATTGGATTAAACATGACATTTTAGTGCTGCATTTAGCTAGAAATGCTCGCTTGTTTAGTTACAAATGTATCTATCTACAATGTAACAAACAAACACTGCTCTGAGAGAACAAAGAGGGCTTACCTGGCAGGCTTTTCAAAGGTCTATTTGTATTCCAAATAAAGATACATTTGTAACTACAGATAAGAACGGATGCGGATCCCTAGTTAAATCCAACACTAAAATGTCATGTTTAACCCATTCAGTGAATTTCTGCTTCAAAAAAAAATCTGGCATAATAGTTTGTAAGCTGTAAGCAATCTTTTAAAGCAAAGTTGTAATGCTGGGTGTTAAACCGCTTTAAGGGTTTTCTAGCATGAACCACCTTTTTAAGGTCATGCCACAACATCTCAATAGAATTCAGGTCAGGACTTTGACTAGGCCACTCCAAAGTCTTCATTTTGTTTTCCTTCAGCCATTCAGAGGTGGATTTGCTGGTGTGTTTTGGGTCATTGTCCTGCTGCAGCACACAAGATCACTTCAGCTTGAGTTGACGATCAGATGGCCGGACATTTCCTTCAGGATTTTTTGGGAGACAGTAGAATTCATGGTTCCATCTATCACAGCAAGCCTTCCAGGTCCTGAAGCAGCAAAACAACCCCAGACCATCACACTACCACCACCATATTTTACTGTTGGTATGATGTTCTTTTGCTGAAATGATGTGTGACTTCTACGCCAGATGTAACAGGACACGCACCTTCCAAAAAGTTCAACTTTTGTCTCGTCGGTCCACAAGGTATTTTCCCAAAAGTCTTGGCAATCAATGAGATGTTTTTTAGCAAAATTGAGACGAGCCTTAATGTTCGTTTTGCTTAAAAGTGGTTTGCGCCTTGGATATCTGCCATGCAGGCCATTTTTGCCCAGTCTCTTTCTTATGGTGGAGTCGTGAACACTGACCTTAATTGAGGCAAGTGAGGCCTGCAGTTCTTTAGATGTTGTCCTGGGGTCTTTTGTGGCCTCTCAGATGAGTTTTCTCTGCGCTCTTGGCGTAATTTTGGTTGGCCGGCCACTCCTGGGAAGGTTCATCACTGTTCCATGTTTTTGCCATTTGTGGATAATGGCTCTCACTGTGGTTCGCTGGAGTCCCAAAGCTTTAGAAATGGCTTTATAACCTTTACCAGACTGATAGATCTCAGTTACAGTACTTTTGGTCTCATTTGTTCCTGAATTTCTTTGGATCTTGGCATGATGTCTAGCTTTTGAGGTGCTTTTGGTCTACTTCTCTGTGTCAGATAGCTCCTATTTAAGTGATTTCTTGATTGAAACAGGTGTGGCAGTAATCAGGCCTGGGGGTGACTACAGAAATTGAACTCAGGTGTGATAAACCACAGTTAAGTTATTTTTTAACAAGGGGACAATCCCTTTTTCACACAGGGCCATGTAGATTTGGAGTTTGTTTTCTCACTAAATAATAAAAACCATCATTTAAAACTGCATTTTGTGTTCAATTATGTTATCTTTGACTAATAGTTAACGGTTTTTGATGAGCCGAAACATTTAAGTGTGACAAACATGCAAAAGAATAAGAAATCAGGAAGGGGGCAAATAGTTTTTCACACCACTGTATATATATATATATATATACACACAAACATCACTTCCTGGTTAGTGGCCATGTTTTTTGTTTGTGAACACTGCCTAAAACTGGCGATTAAGGCTACTTACACACTAAGACGTTGCGTTAGGTGCTACGTTGAGGTCGCATAACGTGCACCTAACGCAACGCATGGTGGTGGTGGCAGAGGACGTTAGCAAAGAGCCGCGTTAAGCGGCTCTTTGATGAGTCCGTGATGCGTACTATAGAACGCATGCGCTGGTGGAGACCACGTGAGCGGAACACTCCACATCACGTGTTCCCGCCAGTGACGTCAGCACAGTGCAATGAATATTAATTAGCCATGTGGCTAATCAGTGCGCCTGTGCAAGCAGGCTAACGCGGCAAAGCCGCTCTAATGCTATAGCATGCTGCACCCTAAGATTGACGCAAAGCGTTACGATGTAACGCAACGTGGGCACTGTGAACAGCCCATTGCAGTTTCATTGCTGTGCGGTGGGCTGCGTTACAGGCTGCACTAACATGCGCCTGTAACGTCTTACTGTGAAAGCAGCCTAAAAGCCAGGATCATGGCGGGGAGCGGTAGAAATGGCAAAGAGGGATCCAGGAGAACACAGTGACTCGATTGGTATGATTTTTATTGTACCAATCGGACAGTACAGATTCTCTGAAAATATGGTGAAAATTCACAAAAACGTCCTCCTCTCCTCTATCCTTTCAGGACCCAGCCTCCTAATGTGACATAATAGTCACATGACTATGTGTTCCTGACTAACCACGCCTCCCCACTATAGAGTTAGGTTGAGATAAAAAAAAAATTAATGTGAAATTCTCTACACTGGAATACAGCCAGCTATACAATAACAAATCATGCAGGTCAGGTTTGTGCATTGCAGGAACGTAACAGATACACCTGGACACGGTGGAGACAGATGCGGATAAGTGGGCCCATTGCTTTCCTGTAAGAAAGTGAGGACTCCGTTCAGCACGTCTGTTGGTCTTCCGTCATCTGCTCTGGGAAGTGGCCTGCCAGTGAACCAGCCTTCAAGGTCACTGGCTGCTAATCAGTTAGCTAGTACCTGGTTAATTAAAGTGGACCCAAATTAAAAATACAAGATTTCAGAAAAAAAATCTATTTTCTAACTTATAATAATAAATAGCAGCCTTTTTTCAGCCGCATGATGACAAATATAAAATATTTTACATTTATTGGAGGAACCCCTCCCTTCCTTTCATATTGCCGGGACAGAATCCGGCAGACTGGTGGAGGAGATTATAAACAAAAACAAAACACAGGCTGCTACTGATGATGTCACAGGGGAGGTGATCTCAGCTTGTGTGAGATTTCACATAGACGACGCCCTGTGAGGGAGGGTAGCTGATGATAAACACACCCATGATCTAAAACCTCCTACTAAGCTCAGAAGTAATGGCTGCCACCTGTATAACCCTAGTTATGAATAGAGAAGGGTGAAAAGCATGCACTGAAATGCTCATAGGCTTGAAGGAGTGTTTATTTATCATTGTATGTGTCAGAGTGGTGCAACTAAATATTTTGAATTAAAAAAATGTTTGGTTTGGGTCCGCTTTAACCAACAGCTAGAAGTTTCAAATTGTGTAAATTTCCTTCCCTCGTTAGGAAGGTGAAGATTTGCTTGTGAGAAGTCTTCTCATTTCTATAGAGACTGGTGTTCTAATAATATAAGTGAACTGTGAAGCTAGATCTGCGGCACCATTTCTCTGGAAGCTTGGAGAGTGAAAGGGACAACACAAGTAATTCATGGAAACAGACGTTAGGAAACACTGAATGGGGAGGTGGGTCTGACTTCAATCTGTAAGAACAGGATTGCCCTTCCTTTATGGAGAATGGAAGGAAATCCAGGTCCACAATATAGGGAGCCCCTGAACCCAAAGTTAAGGGTCCGAACTCAACCTGCAGGCCAGATAGGATTGTGCTAATGAAAGCAGTGGTAAGCAATGTTTTATCATAGCTCCCAACTTACAGTCCCTCTTTGGGAACCCTGTCCCTCTTTCTCCCTCACTTGTCTGTCTTTCAGGACTCGTACAAATTTATGTAAATATACAGTATGTATTTTTTTTTTTACTGAATAATGAGTAAAATTGACTCTAAACTTTATTTTAACTCTAAACTTTATTCCTATCCTTTTAACCTCCTTGCCGTTCTAAAAAATCCGGCAAGGAGGCAGCGCCGCACTTTTTTTTTTTAAAATCATGTAGCGAGCCCAGGGCTCGCTACATGATAGCCGCTGAGCGGCGGCATCCCCCCACCCGGCAATCGCGTACTACACGCAGCTAGCAAAGTGCTAGCTGCGTGTAGGAAAAGAATAATTATGCAAATCGGCCCAGCGGGGCCTGAGAAATCCTCCTGCGCAGGTTACCCCGAACTGAGTTCGGGATAACCGGCAAGTAGGTTAAAGGAACCCGAGGTGAGAGCGATATGGAGGCTGCCATATTTATTTCCTTTTAAACAATACCAGTTGCCTGGCAGTCCTCCTGCTCCTGTGTCTCTACTACTTTTAGCCATAGACGCTATACAAGCATGCAGCAGATCAGGTACTCTGACTCAGCTGACTCAGGTTTCACTGGATTAGCCGTATGCTTGTTCCAGGGTTCTGACTCAGACACTACTTATGCCAGAAGATCAGCAGAACTGCCAGGCAACTGGCATTGTTTGTAAGGAAATAAATATGGCAGCCTCCATATACCCGTCACCTCAGGTTCCCTTTAGATTGATATATTTCTTATTTATAAATGTTAATCTATGAACAAGGATAGAAAGGACCAGTGTGGCTTGATTTATAAAACAACATATTTTTCTTATGAAATTTTTATAGTGTGTGTGACTAGGGGTGTGTCTTAAGTGTCCCTCTTTCTGATCTCAAAAAGTTGGGAGTTATGTTTTATTTATGTGCCTGCATTACTGTCTGAGAGTGCTAGATATGCTGCTCAGTGTCCCAGGGCTGCCATCAGATTTTTTTGGCCCCATACTGGGCAAACCTACTGGGCCCCTCTCACCCCCCTCTACCCCCACATGGCAAATCACAATCTTTGAAGGCCTGAACCCACTAACATCCATGTGACCGCTTTTCTCATGCTCCCATGGCTGGGAGAATCCTGCGTATGCTCTGTTCATTAAGACTGTAACTGTGCTTGCACAGAACGCTCTCAGTTATGGGAACATGATGCAAAAGGCACGTGGCCCGGAACAGCGCATGCGCAGTGCCCAGCAACCCAGCTGGATTGTGCACACTTCACAGGAGTACAATGGATTGGACCAGAGGGGTATTGAGGGAGCGGATGGACTACAGGGGGCTGGAAGATGCCCCAGGTAAGTAAATCTCCTCCTAGCAGGTTTACTTACTGACTAAGGTAAATCCTAGATGAGCCTCCCGACACTACTCATCACATTAATGGGCAGCCCATGTGTGGCACTGTTTTCCGGGCCGTAGATTCACTAGGGCCCCATACAGCAGTCCCCCCTGTGATGCTCTGAAGGCGGCCCTGCAGTGGAGAGGAGAGGAGAATGATACAGGAGGGAAAAGGAGAGGGCTGGGATGCTCCTCCATAAAAAGCTTGCAGAAGAGATCATTTTGTAATGCAGCTCATTTGCCTTACCAGCAAGTCAGGGGGAGGAGTGTTGTGGTGATATCATCAAACGCTGCTCAGCTCCACTTGCTCACAAGGGGCGTATCCTAGACCAGGTTTGGGGAGGCCAGACGCCCTGAAAAAAATGCTAGTCTAGCGACTAAAAACAACATTTTGTAGTGGCAGTGCATGATTTCTGTATCTAGGTATCATGGCTTGCTTGAATTCTTTTGTTTAGCACTTGAAAATAGCAGTGGTGGCTGTGTGTGTACTGGTTAAGGGCTCTGCCTTTGACATGGGAGACCAGGGTTCGAATCTTGTCTAGATCAAGGACCTATTCAGTAAGGAGCTCAAGGCAAGACTTCCGAACACTGCAGGGTGGCCTCTTGAGGGCATCCCAGTGGCTGCAGCTCTTGAGCGCTTTGAGTCCGACAGGAGAAAAGCACTATACAAATGTTCGGATTATTATTATAGTAAACAAGTTGAACCATTTCAGACCTGACAATGTTCCTCACTCATGGCTATGACTAAGGATCGTTGTTAGGTCAGAAACGTGTCAGCCTTTTTCCTGCTATGTCTGCTTGCTAAATAAAGAATTCAAGGAGGCCTTGGTGTGCTATAGAGCTTTAAGCTTTAGCTAGATGATGATGACTTCAAGTAGTGTCTGCAATCCACTTTTCTACACCACCTTCCACCAGGCCTTGTTGTTTGTGAAGGTTTGAAACAGCATCTATGTATGGTTTTTGTTTTTTTCTTGCTTAGAGACTGCGTGATCTCTGCATGATGCCAGGATGATGAAAGTAGCAGAATTTCCTATCCCGGGCTCGCAAGAACATTGCTGACATGCAACCGAAACATTACCTTTACTTGTGCAAAACCACAGCAGTCCTGAGGATTAACTTGTCCTTTTTAGAATAGGAGTGACATCCCCGCATGGAGCGTCAAATAATATTTGTGCGCACAGCTCAACCTTAAAAATAAATCCCCATTTTAGTGCATTATTCAAAGACCTACCTGCATCAGGGATAATTACGTTCTTCTTGAAATTCGAACTTGTTACAGGTACGCTTGCGGCATTCACGCGACGTTCTGATATAAAGACGTACAACATTTTGGCTGGTTCGCCAGCGGGAGGTTAGACAGGTCTATTGCGAGCCACTGAAAGACCAACTTAGGAGCACTTTTCCGAAGTGCGTACCGTCAGACAGATGAATAATCCTGGCACAATAGGTAATCTTTTGCCCCTGGCAAAACGCGCGTAAAAATAAT
The DNA here is from genome assembly GCF_040937935.1 of Hyperolius riggenbachi. NCBI lineage: Eukaryota > Metazoa > Chordata > Amphibia > Anura > Hyperoliidae > Hyperolius > Hyperolius riggenbachi. The sequence goes on along the minus strand of NC_090656.1, from coordinate 22,787,022 downwards.
GCCTCTCGATTCCTCACTCTGCTTTCTCCAACTCTCAGCTTTAAAACACGTCGGTGTAAAATTTCATGTCCAAGAATAAATCCTGATTGCTTTTAAACATAAGAGAACGATCATATTTTATTTTTTACTCTGCGTCGAATCAGGGATAACTGCGAGTAAAGGTTGAGATTAGCTCGCCCTATCGAGATTCTCATATATATTTCTTTTTATTTTTGTTATCCCACCTGCCGTTTTATTCATCGGTTTACGATTTTCGCTGGAAAGAAAAGGCAGTGATTTTATTTCTTTTTTTTTTTTTCCCCTTTACCAGGAGCGAATTCAGTTGGCATCGGTGTCTTCGAAATGTGTGCCACGGCAGGTTATGGCGGGAAGTGAAGGATCTCGGTTATAAGGTCCTTCAGCGGAAAGTCAATTCGCCCATAACGGCGCCGTAAATCTAGCTCGTAAAAAAATAAAACAGCGCTCTCTCCCTCTGTCGTTTAGGAACACCTTCGATGTTAGCAATCAATTAAAGCGAGATTTGTAAAACGTTAACGGGCATCAAAAAGGTGTCTCTTCCGAAGCCTCTCGTCTATTTAAGGGGCGCGATCGTTTGGTTGGGCTGCCTGCTAAATAATTTGTAAGCGCTGGGAACATGCAGGTTATTGTTTGCAGACAGATGGCATGGCGCACTTTACTGCCTGTTCCTTCTGTGAATTTTCGGATGTAGAACGTTGCTCTTTTTTTTTCTCAAAATCTTTATTTTTTCTCCCTTAAAAAAAACACACACACACACACACAAATCTCTAACACAGTCAACTGAGCATCCAGATCTGTATTGCAAATATCTCAAGCGCAGATCTAAATATACCATCTGATAGCTTAGTAAGCACAGCGCTGAAATAATACCCGTTTTAACTTTGCAGCAAATAAGGCTGCTGTAGCTGAACAGCCTACTTTAAAATTGTGTTGGTGTGATCACCATAAGAAAGCTAGGTGAAGGAGTTAAAGGATACCCGCGGTGACATCTGACATGATGAGATAGACATGTGTATGTACAGTGCCAAGCACACTAAAAACTGTGCTGTGTTCCTTTTTTCTTTCTCTGCCTGAACGTGTTAAATATCAGGTATGTAAGTGGCTGACTCAGTCCTGACTCAGACAGGAAGTGACTACAGCGTGACCCTCACTGATAAGAAATTCAAACTATAAAACACTTTCCTAGCAGAAAATGGCTTCTGAGAGTAGGAAAGAGATAAAAAGGGTAAATAGTCCATAGATTTTTTTTTTTGCTCTGGCATACTTTAATGAATGTGTCATTAAGCAAAAACAATAAAACAGTTAAAACTTAAAAAGTAGATTTAACTACTTTGTCCTCCTTGACGTAGAACTACGTCAAGGAGGACATGTGCGCTCCCGCGTGCTCCCGTGGCCGATCGCGTGCGTGCACGATCGGATGCGGGTCGTTTAGCCCAGGAATCAATGAATCAGGCCATGATGCCTGATCACTGATTCCTCTCCCCCGCAGAAAAAGCGACAGCTTCTCTCGGAAGCTTCGCTTTTTCTGCCTCCTATGTCCCTCTAAGCGTACATGTTACGCTTAGAGTGACGTCATGTAAACAAACATCTTGTGGGCAAAAAGTAAAACTACATCTAAATGTAAAAAAAAACACAAAAAACTGTAACATTCTGTGGAGATGCAGCTGCGGGCAGTCAGGATACCCCCGCAGCTGCTTTGGTTTCCCTGTCGGGCGTTTCGCCTGTCCCTAAGCTTGTAAATAGTAATGGATGCAAAACGGAAAAAATGCTCTTTTATTTCAAAATAAAATATTGTCGCCATACATTGTGATAGGGACATCATTTAAACGGTGTAATAACTGGGACAAATGAGCAAATACAATACGTTGGTTTTAATTATGGTGGCATGTATTATTTTAAAACTATAATTGCCAAAATCTGAGAAATAATTTTTCAGTTTTTTTTCTTATTCTTACTGTTAAAATGCATTTACAGTAAGGTAGCTCTTAGCAAAATGTACCACCCAAAGAAAGCCTAATTGGTGGCGGAAAAAACAAGATATAGATCAGTTCATTGTGATAAGTAGGGATAAAGTTATAGGCTAATGAATGGGAGGTGAACATTGCTCGGATGCCGAGGGCTTAAGTGGTTAAACATAAAATAAAACTTAATGGATGTATGTGTTTTTTCAAAACATGTAACTATGTAACTGTGGAATATCTTAAAAAGTCATTTTTAGGAGAAGGAAGATAGATACAATTGTTTATTTCATTAGTTTATTTTCGCCTCGGGTGTCCTTTAAAAGTAGGCTTGGCAGGTTCAACTGCTGTTCGTCTTGGCATCATTATGCTGGTCAGACAGTGAAGGTGGAGGTCACAGGCATAGCTGTTTGAGATGATCATAGTCAGCAGCTATAGAAGGTATTCTTGCAGGGAGTGACCCTCGAGGAGGCTCCTGACTTAATAGTCTAGGAACAGGGCCGAATTGACAACTTGGCGCACTAGGTATGAGCCTATAGGCAAGTGCCAGTGCACCGAGTGGTGGTTCCAAGGGGTTTCGCCAACCAATGCTCACCATCCTGGAGACTCGCTGATATCACAACTCCTAGAGCATACATGTCAAACTCCGGCCCGTGGGCCAAATCTGGCCCTCAGAGCCATCAGGTGGTTTCTCCACTTTGCATTATGATTGGCCCACTTAGGAGTACCAGATAAGCTATATTGGAGGAAAAGACATAGATCACCATGGAAGCCATATGGGGAGGGGGAAAGCACTAAGTACCAAGGAACTAAATAGGAGAGCAAGGGGCAGGGGCACTAGACACCAGGGGACTGTATTAGGGAAGGAGGGGGCCACTAGACACCAGGAAACTGTATAGGGGAGGGAGGACCACTAAACCTCAGGGAATTGTATAGGGGATGGAGAAACACTAATCACCAGGGAACTGCATAGATGAGGGAGGAGGTACACTAGACAACAGGGAACCGTATAGGGGAAGGATGGGGGCACTAGACACTAGGGAACTGTATAGGGGGTTGAGGGTGGCTATTAGACATCAGAGACCTATATAAGGGAGAGGGGTTAGCACTAGACATTGAGGTCGGCCCACGACTTGGTGCCAGAGCTCAGTTTCGGCCCACTTTGTATTTGAGTTTGACACCCCTGCCTTGGAGCAGAGAGAGCAGGATGGGTGGGCTGGATGGGATTTGATGGTTTGGCAGGGCCCAGGAAATAGCTTTTAGGGCACCTAAAAACTCCAGAAATCTAAATCAGGCCCTGGTTAAAAGCAATGTATTTATTGCTAGGAGAGCAAGCAGGTTTTACATGGATAAAGATTAGGATTAGGTAGCTGAGAAGGATCGCTGTAGGCTGTGTATATGGGGACCTCGACATTGCCTGTAGATCTGGCATGCCCGATTATCAGCGATACCCCGAGCCCAACTGTCCTTCATATGCATAGTTCTTCTACTCACCCCGCCCATTGGAAACCACTCCATTGACCCCCTTACATCCTCCCTGCTCCAAAGAAATAGACACATCGCTAGCCTCTAAGCTAGTTACACACCTGTACAGCAAGGTCGTGAACTGTTGCCCGAAGGGACCAAGTCCCAATCCCTGTGGGTACCAGTTTATATCATGAATTAGCTCTTTTTATAGTTAATAAGAAAGGCGAGATAATTTAAGAGAAAATGTTTGTGAATCAAACTAGTTGCTTTAAATGTATTGGTACGCCCTTATTTGGGTCATTTTTACAATGAGACCCTTAGAGCAGTTTTTTTTTCAAACATAGAAGTAATGATAAAGCAGAGCCATGGACCCTCACTGCAGACATTGGCGTGTGTGTGTGTGTGTGTGTGTGTGTGTGTGTGTGTGTGTGTGTGTGCGTGCGTGCGTGCGTGCGTGCGTGCGTGTGTGTGTGTGTGGGGGGGGGGGGGGTGATGTGCCAAGGATCATAATTACTGTACCTGTTTCTCCTCATTATTATCTGTAGTAGAGATGTCGCGAACTTAGAATTTTCTGTTGGCGAACGCGAAAATGTTCACGTACATGCAAATCTGGCGAATCTCTATAGACTTCAATGGACAGGCAAAAACCTACAAAACCTACAAAGTTTCTGGCCACAACAGTGATGAAAAAGTTGTTTCAAGGGGTCTAACACCTGGACTGTTGCATGCTGGAGGGAGATCCATGCCAAACGTCCCACCAAAAATTACGGAGTTGACACAAAGTCGGGTTTTAATCCCTGATGGGCAGAAATCACATTATGCACAGCTCTGGGTGTCAGTGGGCTGTGGAGTGTCACATACACAGAGAAATGCAATAGTACTATCAGAATACAGTGAAATAATAATGCACTGGAGTGGTTGTGTGTCTGCAACTTAATGGGGCAATAGCAGTAGTGTGCACACAGCTCTGGGTGACAGAGGGCTGTCACAAAAAAAAAAAAAACAGAGGAGACAGACGTGCTAGCCCTCAAAAGGGCTGTTTGGGGTGCTTTCACAGCAAGTGAGGAACAAGAACACAGGCCTAGCTAATGCTTTCCCTACCTATCTGCAGCAAGTCTGACCCTGCACTCACTAACAGTCAGCAGCCATCAGAGAATTAATCCAATATGGCCACCACAACTGCTTTTTGATAGGGGGGTGGTGGGGTCCAAGAGGGGGTGCTAGCTGATTGGCTGTCATGTGTCTGCTGACTGTGAGGTAAGGGGTCAAAGTTTAGCTCAAGTTTAGCTCAATCTGAGGTGCTACTCCTGCTACTGCTGAAATTCTGTTTGTCTCCACGTTTATTGCCTGATGAAGCGGGCGTGGCCTGCGAAACGCGTTGCACTTTTGGGGTACTATATAATAAATGTAATTACTATTATACAGTCTTTCATGTCTGCTTTATGGAGGTAAGTCCACCGATTCCTCCAAGCAAATTTTAAAGGTTTTATCCACTTTTACCCTGCTGGCGCCTCTGTTCCCCGTTTGCTGTACCGTGTCCACCCCTGGAGGAGGGGTGATCTACCCCTTTTCTGATCTACAGAGAGCGACTTCTTAATCCTGAGTGAGTACAGGTCTAATCTCCTCACCTGCCTATACAGTGGTTGCCTTTGTGGTAACCCACGTTTGTGAGTATACTCTTCTCACTAATTATCTTTACTAATTTTATGCTGAACATACTACACTATATTAGGGTCTCGGTTTCTCTAACCTTATGTCAAATAAGGAGAGCTAAATCAGGAGTTATGTCAAATAAGGGGAGCTAAACCATGAGTTATGTCAAATAAGGATAGCTAAATCATGAGCTATGTCAAATAAGGAGAGCTAAACCATGAGTTATGTCAAATAAAGAGAGCTAAATCATGAGTTATGTCAAATAAGGAGAACTAAACCATGAGTTATGCCAAATAAGGAGAGCTAAATCATAAGTTATGTCAAATAAGGAGAGCTAAACCATGAGTTATGCCAAATAAGGAGAGCTAAATCATGAGTTATGTCAAATAAGGAGAGCTAAACATGAGTTATGTCAAATAAGGAGAGCTAAACCATGAGTTATGCCAAATAAGGAGAGCTAAACCATGAGTTATGTCAAATAAGGAGAGCTATACCATGAGTTATGTCAAATAAAGAGAGCTAAATCATGAGTTATGTCAAATAAAGAGAGCTAAATCATGAGTTATGTCAAATAAGGAGAACTAAACCATGAGTTATGTCAAATAAAGAGAGCTAAACCATGAGCTATGTCAAATAAGGAGAGCTAAACCATGAGCTATGTCAAATAAAGAAAGCTAAACCATGAGCTATGTCAATTAAAGAAAGCTAAACCATGAGCTATGTCAATTAAAGAAAGCTAAACCATGAGCTATGTCAATTAAAGAAAGCTAAACCATGAGCTATGTCAAATAAGAAGAGCTAAACCCTGAGTTATGTCAAATAAGCAGAGCTAAACCATGAGTTATGCTAAATAAGAAGAGCTAAACCCTGAGTTATGTCAAATAAGCAGAGCTAAACCATGAGTTATGCTAAATAAGGAGAGCTAAACCATGAGTTAAGTTACATAAGACGAGGTAAATCATGAGTTACATCATTTAAGGAGAGATAAATTGTGAATTAAAAAATAAGGTGAGATAATTTAACAGAAAAGCTTTGTAAATCAGGCACATTGTGGTGTGTGATTTAGTCTGCTCCTCTCCTCTCTATGTTATTGCTCTGAAGAGCTAACAATCTAGCCCAGCAGACTTGTCCACGCATCACTCTGTTGCTTCGCAGGGCTTGGCGCTTGCTGGGAGGAATGACGGGCCAGCCAACTCCCTGCCGACAGGCTCATGCTGGAATCCTCTTCAAACAACGTATACATTGCCTACTCCATATCGTCTCAAAGGTGCCATTTCCGTATCACTAGGCTGGCTGGTATAATTAGCTATCTCTGTTGCACTCTCCACGTCGTCACTATAATGCACCATCACTCAGATAATAAACCTTGTCTACTCTAACAGGCTTGTCACACCTCCCCTGGGGGACCTGATTTTTTCCCAGAATTTTCCGGAAGCTGTGAATTTTTTTTTAAAGACTTTAATCCTATCTAACTTCACAAAAATGAAAATGTTTTCCCCGTATTTAATTGCCTATTTTATAGTTTTGTACTAGGCTGCTGTATATTATTGTTATGTTTATGTACCTTTTGTTATAGCTGTTTTGCCTCTGCAATTGGGAACAGCCATAACCTGCCATTTACTGCAAATTATTATTATTATTTTTAGGAACTTTTACCTGTTCTTAATCTATTTTTTTGTTACTTGTTAATTTTTGTGTTTATTTTATTTATTTTTATTTTATGTTGTTTTTATTTTATTCTTGATTTTTTAATTTACTCCCCGTAAGAGTTAAAACAATGTCTTTTCTGCCGCCACTGAATGCAGATGACCATTACTCTTTTTTTCCTGTGTACATATTTTTTTTTTTCATTCTGGAGATAGAATTACAGTTTGTAAGCATCTGAAAGTCATTAGTGCCTCTATAGCTTGTCAGGTGCCTGTGCGCAAAAAAAAAAAGAAACCGCTGAAAGCAACCGGGTTTCTGTGCGCAGTGCTGAGGATTTGTCATGTGCTGAGGAGTGCTTACAATAAAATATGAACAAATCATGAGCATTCTGCAAATTAATCAAATTTTTTTCTCCACTTTTCTCTCCCTCTCCTGCTCTGTCTCTCTCTCTCCCTTGCTTTGCCGTTCCCCTCTTGTTTATGCCAGAGTGCCTTTGTCTGCAGACGTAGGTGAAGCAGTTTCTGCACACAGATGGCGAGGCTGGCATAAGACGGAATTTATATAAGAGTAATTCTGATATCTTGCCAAGCCAGCGTTCAACACACTGGGGAGAGACTTCGAGGCAGTCATGTGGTTTTGCTGAGGTTGTTTGCGGGGAGTTTAAGGGGGAAACCTACAATTTCACTCCTCTTTGTTCTAATACTTACCAAAAAAAAAAAAAAACCCGATTGTCGCCCACTCTCGTTTGTGCCCACCCTCAAGCAGTTTATTTAGGCATGGATGTCCCTGGACTTCTCAGAGAGGGCTCAGGAAGGTGTCATTAGTTTGGGGAGTTTGGAAGGTGAGAGGAGGGTAGTGTGAGGGTCTCAGAGGGGGTCAGCCTCATGTCTGGGTAATTATACCAGCCATGAAATATTTTGGGTTATGCCGCTCCTTTTCTTTTTCACACGCACCTGGGCATACAAAAACAGTAACAGTAATAATCAGGGGTGTTTCTAGCCACTTTGTCACTCCAGGCAAGAAAACCTGTGGCGCCCCCCCCCCCACTCAAATCTCAGGGCCAGCCAGGGGAGAGTGGGGCATATAATATCAAGAGGGGTCACGCCACTCACTATGAGGGTGTCCCCTCTGCTGCTCTGTACACTGCGCAGCAAGTGTGTCTCCCTCCCTCCGAGTCCTGCCCAGACCCACACAGCAGCAGGCATGATGCTATATATGCCTGTGTTTAATATCCATTCCCAGGAGCCACTGGGCGAGCGGGGGGGATATGGGCGAGCGGGGGGGGGGGGCGGAATCAGGGCCGGCCAGCCAGCCAGGATGCATATAAAAAAATTATCAAGAGCAGCAGTCAGATCTGAGGATTGGCACTCACTGTCTGTGTGTGTGTCGTCTCTCAGGCTCTGCTAGTTTGTGCGCTGTGTGCACACTGACTCAGGTCAGGTGTCAGCCGGCGGTAGCACTGGTCCCTCCGTCTGGCGTCACACACAGGGCCGCCATCAGAAATTTTGGGGCCCCTCACAAATCATCAGTCCGGGCCCCCCCCAACGAGGTGCAAGTGTCCGAATGGACGCGTTGCAAGCCTCAATATCGAGCACTTCCTCCTTCAAGCCGGAAGGAGAAAGTGCTCCATCATTTTTTTAGAACCTCCCAGTTTTATTTTCTGTTTGAAAAAGCTAAAAAAGTAGGTTTAATGCTATTGTCTCATATGGTAATGATTCAGCTTTTCCCATAGTCTCGCAGTTAGCAATCATGTGACCCCCAACAAGACAAATTCAGCAATCATGAGGCCCCCAACAAACCATGAGGCCCCCAACAAGACAAATTCAGCCATCATGAGGCCCCCAACCAGACAAATTCAGCAATCATGAGGCCCCCAACAAGACAAATTCAGCAATCGTGAGACCCCCAACAAGACAATTTCAGCAATCATGAGGCCCCCAACAAATCATGAGGCCCCCAACAAATCATGAGGCCCCCAACAAGTAAACATTCAATCATTAGGCCCCCAACAAGACAAATTCAGCAGTCATGAGGCACATAGACAGACAGCATTTCACATAAATAGGCAGAATGCCCCCTTATTATGGTAGACACCTCTCACCTGGATTCTGACAGGGACCCCCAGGTTAGGTAGTGAGTGACATGGAGCCCTTTTAGGTAGTGAGTGAGTGACAGGGAGCCCCTTTAGGTAGTGAGTGAGTGACAGGGAGCCCCTTTAGGGAGTGAGTGCCAGGGAGCCCCTTTAGGTAGTGTGTGAGTGACAGGGAGCCCCTTTAGGCAGTGAGTGAGTGCCAGGGAGCCCCTTTAGCTAGTGAGTGAGTGACAGGGAGCCCCTTTAGCTAGTGAGTGAGTGACAGGGAGCCCCTTTAGGGAGTGACTGAGTGACAGGGAGGCCCTTTAGGGAGTGAGTGAGTGACAGGGAGGCCCTTTAAGTAGTGAGTGAGTGACAGGGAGCCCCTTTAGCTAGTGAGTGAGTGACAGGGAGGCCCTTTAGGGAGTGAGTGAGTGACAGGGAGGCCCTTTAAGTAGTGAGTAAGTGACAGGGAACCCCTTTAGGGAGTGAGTGAGTGACAGGGAGCCCCTTTAGGGAGTGAGTGAGTGACAGGGAGCCCCTTTAGGGAGTGAGTGAGTGACAGTGAGGCCCTTTAGGTAGTGAGTGAGTGCCAGGGAGCCCCTTTGGGTAGTGAGCGAGTGCCAGGGAGCCCCTTTAGGTAGTGTGTGAGTGACAGGGAGCCCCTTTAGGCAGTGAGTGAGTGACAGGGAGCCCCTTTAGGGAGTGAGTGACAGGGAGGCCCTTTAGGGAGTGAGTGAGTGCCAGGGAGCCCCTTTGGGTAGTGAGCGAGTGCCAGGGAGCCCCTTTAGGTAGTGTGTGAGTGACAGGGAGCCCCTTTAGGCAGTGAGTGAGTGACAGGGAGCCCCTTTAGGGAGTGAGTGAGTGACAGTGAGGCCCTTTAGGTAGTGAGTGAGTGCCAGGGAGCCCCTTTGGGTAGTGAGCGAGTGCCAGGGAGCCCCTTTAGGTAGTGTGTGAGTGACAGGGAGCCCCTTTAGGCAGTGAGTGAGTGACAGGGAGCCCCTTTAGGGAGTGAGTGACAGGGAGGCCCTTTAGGGAGTGAGTGAGTGCCAGGGAGCCCCTTTGGGTAGCGAGCGAGTGCCAGTGAGCCCCTTTAGGTAGTGTGTGAGTGACAGGGAGCCCCTTTAGGCAGTGAGTGAGTGACAGGGAGCCCCTTTAGGGAGTGAGTGAGTGACAGTGAGGCCCTTTAGGTAGTGAGTGAGTGCCAGGGAGCCCCTTTGGGTAGTGAGCGAGTGCCAGGGAGCCCCTTTAGGTAGTGTGTGAGTGACAGGGAGCCCCTTTAGGCAGTGAGTGAGTGAGTGACAGGGAGCCCCTTTAGCTAGTGAGTGAGTGACAGGGAGGCCCTTTAGGGAGTGAGTGAGTGACAGGGAGCCCCTTTAGGGAGTGAGTGAGTGACAGGGAGCCCCTTTAGGGAGTGAGTGAGTGACAGTGAGGCCCTTTAGGTAGTGAGTGAGTGCCAGGGAGCCCCTTTGGGTAGTGAGCGAGTGCCAGGGAGCCCCTTTAGGTAGTGTGTGAGTGACAGGGAGCCCCTTTAGGCAGTGAGTGAGTGACAGGGAGCCCCTTTAGGGAGTGAGTGACAGGGAGGCCCTTTAGGGAGTGAGTGAGTGCCAGGGAGCCCCTTTGGGTAGTGAGCGAGTGCCAGGGAGCCCCTTTAGGTAGTGTGTGAGTGACAGGGAGCCCCTTTAGGCAGTGAGTGAGTGACAGGGAGCCCCTTTAGGGAGTGAGTGAGTGACAGTGAGGCCCTTTAGGTAGTGAGTGAGTGCCAGGGAGCCCCTTTGGGTAGTGAGCGAGTGCCAGGGAGCCCCTTTAGGTAGTGTGTGAGTGACAGGGAGCCCCTTTAGGCAGTGAGTGAGTGACAGGGAGCCCCTTTAGGGAGTGAGTGACAGGGAGGCCCTTTAGGGAGTGAGTGAGTGCCAGGGAGCCCCTTTGGGTAGTGAGCGAGTGCCAGTGAGCCCCTTTAGGTAGTGTGTGAGTGACAGGGAGCCCCTTTAGGCAGTGAGTGAGTGACAGGGAGCCCCTTTAGGGAGTGAGTGAGTGACAGTGAGGCCCTTTAGGTAGTGAGTGAGTGCCAGGGAGCCCCTTTGGGTAGTGAGCGAGTGCCAGGGAGCCCCTTTAGGTAGTGTGTGAGTGACAGGGAGCCCCTTTAGGCAGTGAGTGAGTGAGTGACAGGGAGCCCCTTTAGCTAGTGAGTGAGTGACAGGGAGGCCCTTTAGGGAGTGAGTGAGTGACAGGGAGCCCCTTTAGGGAGTGAGTGAGTGACAGGGAGGCCCTTTAGGGAGTGAGTGAGTGACAGGGAGCCCCTTTAGGGAGTGAGTGAGTGACAGGGAGGCCCTTTAGGGAGTGAGTGAGTGACAGGGAGCCCCTTTAGGGAGTGAGTGAGTGACAGGGAGGCCCTTTAGGGAGTGATTGAGTGCCAGGGAGCCCCTTTAGCTAGTGAGTGAGTGACAGGGAGGCCCTTTAGTGAGTGAGTGAGTGACAGGGAGGCCCTTTAGTGAGTGAGTGACAGGGAGGCCCTTTAGTGAGTGAGTGACAGGGAGGCCCTTTAGCTAGTGAGCGAGTGACAGGGAGCGCCCCCTCAGCCGCCGCCGCTTTCCCTACCTTGCCAGCGTCAGACCTCAAGATCAGCGGCGACCCGACCAGAGCGGGCGCTGGACGCACCCGCTCTATATGCGGAAGTTACGTCACTTCCGCATATCAGTGCGGGCGCTGGGTCCTAGCGCCCGCACTATTGTCGCCGCCTGATCGGGGTCTGACGCGGCGGAGGCAGCGGCGGAGGCAGCGGCTAGAGGGATGGAGGGAAGGAGCAGCGGCCAGGCGGGGGTTGAGCGGCGGCCGGGCGGCACCCGCCAGGTCCGCGGCGGGGATGGGGCCCCCCTACAGGCCCGGGGCCCGTGACGGGAGTCACGGATGTCCCCCCCTGATGGCGGGCCACACGGTGCCTTCAAGCACGTGTGACAGGCGGGGGGCGGAGTTAGGGGCGGCGCCGGCGCGGCGTGTAAACAAACTAGCGTGCGGCGGCCGCACGCTCTAAACAGAGAGGGAGAGAGGGGGCGGGGAGAGGGGGCGAACCAGTAGGCGGCGGCACAGCACTCCCACATAAACTAATGTGTGTGCTGCTGCTGCTCGCTCGGAAAAGAGGAGAGGAAGGGGGCGGACCAGTAGGCGGCGCCGGGCACAGGCTGAGCTGCCTGTCACAGCCGGCGCCGACCTGGCTGAAAAAAAGAAATAAAATAAACACGAACAGAGCGGTGACTTGTCGGGAGGGCGCCCACTTCCACCAATGGCGCTATAGGCAAAAATTTAGAGTTGCCTAGTGACTCAGACGCCCCTGGTAATAATGCATCATTTATTACTTAACAGAACATCGTACCTGCATAATAGACAAAAATGTATTTTATATACGGTATATATATATAGTAGTGGCACACAGTGCTCAACAATAAATTTAAAAAAACGACCCCCCCCCCCCCCAAAGAAAGACCCCCTAACCTTATTTTATTCTGTGAGCACCACGGTCCCTTTGTTATCTCAGCAAGGTCCTCCCGATTAATAACAGCTGCCAGCTACCCTCGAAGGATCCACAGCCCCTCGGAATACATAGGACTAAAGATAGTGTAATACTGTCTCACATAAGTTTTGTGCATGCCCAGGGCCGGATTTGTACTTTTTAACACCCTAGGCCACTGTCACCAGCCACCCCCCTTCAGTATAGGTAGCAAGATGACCCCTACCCCCTTACCTCTAGTTTAGGTAGCCTGATGACCCCTCCCCCAGTATAGGTAGCCAGATAACTCCTCCCCTTTCCCTCCAGTATAGGTAGCCAAATAATCCCTCCCCCCTTCCATCTAGTATAGGTAGCCAAATGACTCCTACCCCCCTTTCCCCACAGTATAGGTAGCCAGATGACTCCCTTAATCCCTCCTCCGCCCCCCCCCCCCTTTCAGTATAGGTAGCCAACTCGCTTTCACACACAGCAGCCATCTGTGTCACTCATTTCTCCGCTCTTCTCCAGTGCAGAAGCTTCCTCTTCCTTTCCGTCTCCAATGCTGCCCAAGTCCATAGCCGCCGGCCACAATGCAGACGTGCACAGAGAGCAAGCTGGCTGCTGCACAGGCGGCTAGCAGCAGAGTACAGTGGTCAGGGGCTCGCTGATCTCCCTGCATTGCAGAATTTGCAAGCTTGCAAATGCTGCACCAGTTTAGCCTGCTGCTTTGGTGCCCTTCCTCCTGTGGTGTCCTAGGCCTTGGCCTAAATCCGGCCCTGTGCATGCCCCACAGCTACTCTTGAAGTGATGGAGGTAACTTCTGTGCACAACACCACACAATATAGAATGTGCATAAAATGTGCTAAACAGATTTTGTGGACCACTTCTAAGAACAGCAAATTACGCTTCTTAGGATGTACGCCTTCTCCCTTGCGCCTGGCCTGTGACCGGGACACCCTTTGTCCTTCCTTGGGGGCCCAGCATTTCATAGACCAGGCTTTCTCAACCAGGGTTCCTTGAGTACTCTGCAGGGATTACTTGGCACTTTTGCCCCATCGTGAAGGCATTATAACAGAGCACATTATAATAGGGGGTACTGTGCAAAGAAGCCCTAATTTGGGGGTCAGAATAATAATTAGCACATTAATAAAAAGCACTAGAATAAGGAAATAGTGTAATGAGAGGCAGTGTAATTGGAGGTTGTGAAGTAAAAAGCCTTAAATACTTTTAAAGAGAATCTGTACTGTAAAATTCTTACAATAAAAAGCATACCATTCTATTCATAATGTTCCCCTGGGCCCCTCTTTGCTGTTTCTGCCTCTCCCTGCTGCTATCCTGGCTTGTAACTGCCAGTTTTAGGCAGTGTTTACAAACAAAAGACATGGCTGCTAACCAGCATGTGATAGGCTCACAAAGCAGTGTGTGAGTCATACAGAGCTTGCAGGGGGCCTGGAGAGGGTGTGTATAGCTTCTACCCAATCACAAGCAGCACAGCACATTCCAGCCAGACTGCCTGAGCCCGACAGAGGAGAGAAGATTAGATGATATAACAGAGATAATACAGCCACTGTGCAACTAGGAAAGGCTGGGATATAACAGAGATAATACAGCCACTGTGCAACAGAGTCAGACCACATTAGAACAGGCATAGGAGCTTACAGGATAGAAGATATAAGGATGACAATTTTGTTACAGAGTCTCTTTAAAGACCATGCCTCCTGCAAAATAAATGCAGGGGTTCTTCAAGACCAAAAAATTGTTTGCAGGGGTTTCTTGAGATCCAAAAGTTATTTGTGGGGTTCCTCCAGGGTAAACAGGTTGAGAAAGGCTGTCATAGACTCATAAAACAGATAAAAAAGAAACAAGAGCAAAGTGCTGCGATGATGGCATCATACAGGGCGATCCCTCCAAGAATTTGGTCACAGTGTTCGCAAGTGCTCTATATACCACCACTTGTACGCGCGCAAGATGCGCCAATTGCTTGGGTGATATTATTGTTCAAATTAAATATAGTATATAATATTATTTAAAGTGGATCCGAGATAAACTTTTACTCATTGCATAATTGTGTTCCTTTCATATAGTTTATAGGGCATTCCTCAAGCCAAATACTTTTTTTGTTTTGTTTTGTTTTAATACTCTAATTCCCTATAAACTAAACAAGCCTCGCCCACAGCTCCTTTTGTGCCTTGGCACTGTAGCAAAGGCTTATGGGAGCTCAGTCTGGGCAGGAGGAGGAGGAAGTTACTAGCCATTGATTTCAGAGGCAGAGGGGAGGAAGGAGGAGGAGAGTGGACTAAATTTACACACAGGCAAGATGATAGCATCTCCAGCCCTCAGCCTGTGACAATGGCCTCAATTCACTAAGCTTATCTCCTGTCTTTAATAACTCTTCTAGAGTTATCACCATGGTGATAAGTCATGTAGTATTCAGGAAACATTTTACCTCAGGCAAGCCTAAAGTTAACTCTTCTGTCTTTAAGTTAACTCTTCAATCCTTAAAATAACTCCAGAGTTAAAGACAGGCTGTTTATTAACTGCGTGTGAAAGTAACTACAGAGGAGGTAAGTTAACTACAGAAGAGGTAACTTATGGAATGAAGAGATAAAATAACTCTCTCACTGTGTGGAGGTACGTTTTCTCTTGCCTTATCTCCAGCATGATCTTAGTGAATTGAGGCCAATGTGACAAACAGAACATGGCTGCCCTCATTGTATCACAGGAGTAAGGCTGCATTTCCACTTGTGCGGTGCGAATAGCCGCTGTAAAAAATTTGCATGCGGATGCGAATTTTGCATGCGGGTGTATGCGAATTTTCATACAAAGTCGCATGGATGACGATGTATGCGAATTTAACCATGACAGTGCTGGTGTGCTTTTTCCATTGTTTCTATGCGAATTCGCATGAAAATTCGCATGAAAATTCGCATACCCAAACCGCATGCAAATTTCCTATTAAGGGCTCGTTTCCACCAACGCGAATCTGCATGCGTCCAACGCATGCAGATTCGCACATGTAATGCAAGTGGATGGGCCTGTTTCCACTGTAGCGTTGTTGAGGTGCGTTTTTTTCAGCGGTCAAAAAACGCACAAAAGAGCCAACGAATTCGCCTGCGAGTGGAATTAATGTATTTAATAGTAAAAAAGCATGCGTTTGTTACATGCGTTTTTACCCGCGATTTCGCGTGCGATTTCGCACCTTTTTCAATTTTATTTTGCCCTGGCAGTGTCATGGTTAATTTCGCATGGCACCCTGCCATGCGAAATCGCACGCGAAATCGCGGGTAAAAACGCATGCGGAAACGCATCCGCATGCGTTTTTACAAGCGTCGGAATGCCGGCGAAATCGCGTCGCAACAGTGGAAACAAGCCCTGAATGCATTGTATGCAATTCGCATAGCGGTATGCGAATTCTGATGGCTCTGCCATCCGAATTTTTTCTGCACAGAAAAACGCACAGGAATCCTGACAAGTGGAAACAGTCCCATTCACTTGTATTGCTATGCGAATTTGCATGCGAAAAACACATGCGAATTCGCGATAGTGGAAATGAGCCCTCAATAATCAAACTTTTGAAGCTGTTTGCAGCTAGATATGCTGTGTAAACTATCTAAACTTTAGAGAAGATATAGAGACAAGTTACTTGTTATAGTTAGTTTTTCATCTCGGATCCGCTTTAAGGAACTTAAAGCAAACCTCTCATAGCGTTACACAGTCTTTAATCATAAAATGTATAAAATCAGGTTGTGCTCGCATGTTTAAGATGTACAAATGTGCATATAAGTTGAAATCAAGTCTCTCCTGGAACATCTACACATCTCTGTCCTAGGCTCCATCCAACGCGTTTTGTCATGTGACTCATCAAGGGCTTGATGAGTCACATGGCGAGCCCCTAATGGATCACATGATGAAATGTGTTGGCAGCGCCGGGTAGCTGCCCGGTAGAGCATTGATTGCTGAATGGGAAGATGTATTCCCAAAGCCAATCAAAGTGCCTGATTAATGAATGATCACTTTTTCAGCCAGTAGCAGTGATCATTCATTGAAAAGTTTGTAAACACACACAAACATTCACTTCCTGGTAAAGCAGAACGTTGTGTGATTCAGTGTTCTAAGTACTCAGGATAAAGTGTGTGGGGACATCTGGTGGATAAAAGTAATATTACATGAAAAAAATACATCTTCTATACTCATTAACCCCTTCTGCCCTCTCCACTGCCCTTATAGTTATCAACATGAAAAACTTGTAAAGAAGAAGAAAAAAGTAAAAGTGACAGCATTCAAAAATAATACATAAATAACCCCCCCCCCCCCCCCCAAAAAAAGGTTCTAGAATACTAAAGCATTACTATGTATCTTAGCCTTTAAGACTAAGTATCAAGCTGCTAGAACCAAAATGGCGCATGAGAAGGGAGAGTAACCGGAAGAAAGGTCGCTTGGGCGACTGCAGTATGCAGAGTAGGGGAATTTGCTAGAACTTTCCAGAGCCCTGCATGGCCTGTCAGAGAGACACAGCGCAGGTGCAGGGGGCAGGGTCTAGAAGGGTGTAACAGGAGGGAACTGTTGAGAGCCAGAGGAGAGCGGGAGAGAGCGTGGAGGAGAGAGGACTTGAAGCAGGAGCGAGCGGTGCAGAGCAGGGTGGGAGGCCAGACCAGCGCAGAGAAAGGCCATAGCAGTCGCCCGGAAGCTAAGGGGACCCGGCGGCCATACAGTGAAAGACACAGTCAAGCAGTAAGGACAGCGGCAGTCGGCCAGGACACTACCCAGAGCGGCAGACCCGGATTAACCTTAAAGTGAACCTCCGGTCCAAAAATCTACTCAGCAGAACTGAAAAGGGTTGGTGTTTCTTTAACAGTTTCACAGCATCAGCACTTTGTTTTACTTACCAAAGCATCATTTTTAGCTGCATTTTTAGCTAAGCTCCACCCATCAAAGAAAACTGCCCGGGCTTTTTTTCCTGATGCTGTGCAAAGCATGATGGGATATCCTATGTTGTTATTCACATTGCCTAGCAACTGGGAGGGGTGATCAGGACACAGGATAGTTGGAACTGTGTCTCATGCTCCCTGTCACCTCCTTTGAACCAAAAAGATGGCTGCCCTCATGAAATCAAACATTTGCCTGTTCTTTTAAAACAGGGTGGGTAAGAGATTATATTACCTATCTATTTTAATTAACATAACTAATGTAACTTAATGACAGTATGTTTGTTTAGGCTGAAGTTCCTCTTTAACCTAAAGAGAACCCGAGGTGGGAATTACTTTTACTATTGGGGCACAGAGGCTGGTTGTGCGCACTAAGACCAGCCTCTGTTGCCCCATCGTGTGCCTCCATGTCCCCCCTGCTCGCCGCTATACCCCCCGCATTGCTGGCGACACGCAGCGTGTCGCCAGCTCAATGTTTACCTTGCGCTGTCAGTCAGCGCTGCTCCCCTGCCTCCTCCGCATCGGCGCACCCGCCCGTGTCCCTTCCCTCCCGCTGATAGGAGGGAAGTGACGCGGCGGGTGGCGCTGATGCGGAGGAGGCGGGGGAGCGGCGCTGACTGACAGCGCAAGGTAAACATTGAGCTGGCGACACAGCCAAATCCGGATCAACTATCCGGATTTATCCAAAGTTCGGATTTGAGCATCCCTAATTAGCTGCATGCTTGTTTCAGGTGTGATTCAGACTCTACTGCAGCCAAAGAGATCAGCAGGACTGCCAGGCAACTGGTATTATTTAAAAGGAAACATCCATATCCCTCTCAGTTAACCTCCCTGGCGGTCTATTAGAAACCGCCAGGGGGGCAGCACAGCACTATTTCAAAAAAAATAATAAGGGCTCACTACATGATAGCCGCTGTACAGCGGCATCCCCCCGCCCGCTTCGATCGCCTCCGGCAATCTTTGATCGTTCTTTGAACGGGATTTCCTGAAGGGCTTCCCCCGGGAAGGGCCATGGCGACGGGGCGGGATGACGTCACCGACGTCATGGACGCCGTGACGTCTAAGTCCCGATCCACCCCTCAGCGCTGCCTGGCACTGATTGGCCAGGCAGTGCACGGGGTCTGGGGGTGTGGCACGGCGCGGCGAACAGCGGCGATCGAGCGCGGTGCGGCGGCGATTGGAATGCACACGCAACTAGCAAAGTGCTAGCTGCGTGTTGCAAAAAACAAAAGTGAGCAAATCGGCCCAGCAGGGCCTGAGAAATCCTCCTGCGCGGCATAGCCCGAGCTCAGCTCGGGCTTACCGCCAGGAAGGTTAAGGTTCCCTTTAAGCATTTCTCCAGTGTGTCGCATGAAATTTTTCAATTTTCAATTTTGAGAAAGAGTTCACGAAAATAGCTTGCATTTGTGCATTTGAAAAAAATATTTTTTACCGCAATAAATTTACGAAAAGATTGAAAATGCATTAAAACCATATTTTTACTAAGCAACTTTTAAAGTGGATCTGAACTCTTGCACAGGAAAGAAGGAATACAGAGAAATGCACCCTGTATGTATTTAGCGAGTTTAGCCTGTGTAATCCCCCCTCATCTTTGACTAAATACAAGTTGTATTTTAATCCCTCAGCTGTGTCAGCTGGTTGCCTCGGCAGAGCAGCTAATTCATAAATACAGGATGAAAGAAAGAAGTAGATACACTGCAGAATCATTGCAGGATTTGTATCAGCTGCAACAAAGAAATGGATTTCTATAAAGGTTATTATGCTTTTGGTTATCTTTTAGGCTGGTTTCACAGTGGGACGTTAAAGTCCCACGTTACAGCAGCCAGTAACGCAGCCTAACTCACAGCACTGTAAAATCAATTGTGCTGTTCACAGTGCCCACGTTGCGTTACATAGTAACGCAGCATGTTTAAACAAAGTGCTGCATGCTGTGCGTTATACTGGGCTAAGCAGCGTTAGACCAGGGCCGGCCTTAGGTTTCACAGCGCCCTGAGCGAAACCGGATTTTGTTGCCCCCCCCCATAAGTAGCATAGTTGTCCCCATATAGGTAGCATAGTTGCCGCCAGTGTAGGTAGTATAGTTGCCCCATATAGGTAGCATAGCTGCCCTCAGTGTAGCTAGTACAGTTTCCCCTAGTGTAGTAGCATGGTTTCCCCCAGTGTAGGTAGTTTGCCCCAGTATGCCACCAGTGTAGGTAGTTTGCCCCCAGCAGTGTAGGTAGCTTGCCCCCAGCGTAGGTAGCTTGCCCCCAGCGTAGGTAGCTTGCCCCAAGCATAGGTAGCTTGCCCCAGTATGCCCCCAGCGTAGGTAGCTTGCCCCAGTATGCCCCCAGTGTAGGTAGCTTGCCCCAGTATGCCCCCAACGTAGGTAGCTTGCCCCAGTATGACCCCAGCGTAGGTAGCTTGCCCCCAGCGTAGGTAGCTTGCCCCAGTATACCCCCAGCATAGGTAGCTTTCCCCAGTATGCCCCTAGTGTAGGTAGCTTGCCCCAGTATGCCCCCAGCGTAGGTAGCTTGCCCCAGTATGCCCCCAGCGTAGGTAGCTTGCCCCCAGTGTAGGTAGCTTGCCCCCAGCGTAGGTAGCTTGCCCCAGTATGCCCCCAGCATAGGTAGCTTGCCCCAGTATGCCCCCAGCGTAGGTAGCTTGCCCCAGTATGCCCCCAGCGTAGGCAGCTTGCCCCAGTATGCCCCCAGCGTAGGTAGCTTGCCCCCAGTGTAGGTAGCTTGCCCCCAGCGTAGGTAGCTTGCCCCAGTATACCCCCAGCATAGGTAGCTTGCCCTAGTATACCCCCAGCATAGGTAGCTTGCCCCAGTATGCTACCACTGTAGGTAGCTTGCCCCAGTATGCCCCCAGCGTAGGTAGCTTGCCCCCAGCGTAGGTAGCTTGCCCCAGTATGCCCCCAGCGTAGGTAGCTTGCCCCTGTATGCCCCCAGCGTAGGTAGCTTGCCCCAGTATGCCCCCAGCGTAGGTAGCTTGCCCCAGTATGCCCCCAGCGTAGGTAGCTTGCCCCAGTATGCCCCCAGCGTAGGTAGCTTGCCCCAGTATGCCCCCAGCGTAGGTAGCTTGCCCCAGTATGCCCCCAGCGTAGGTAGCTTGCCCCTGTATGCCCCCAGCGTAGGTAGCTTGCCCCAGTATGCCCCCAGCGTAGGTAGCTTGCCCCAGTATGCCCCCAGCGTAGGTAGCTTGCCCCTGTATGCCCCCAGCGTAGGTAGTTTGCCCCAGTATGCCCCCAGCGTAGGTAGCTTGCCCCAGTATGCCCCCAGCGTAGGTAGCTTGCCCCTGTATGCCCCCAGCGTAGGTAGCTTGCCCCAGTATGCCCCCAGCGTAGGTAGCTTGCCCCTGTATGCCCCCAGCGTAGGTAGCTTGCCCCAGTATGCCCCCAGCGTAGGTAGCTTGCCCCTGTATGCCCCCAGCGTAGGTAGCTTGCCCCAGTATGCCCCCAGCGTAGGTAGCTTGCCCCCAGCGTAGGTAGCTTGCCCCAGTATGCCCCCAGTGTAAGTAGCTTGCCCCCAGCGTAGGTAGCTTGCCCCAGTATGCCCCCCCCCTCCTTTATGTGGCAGCGGGCCGGGCAGAGACTGACTCACCTGACATCCAGCTCCAGCGCCGACGTCACTCTTCTCTCCCTGCTCCATCTGTAGTTAGAGCAGGCTACAAGAAAATGGCCGCCGTTTGTCTGCATTTGTGGACGTCGGCGGCCATTTTCTTGTAGTCCTGCTCTAAAGACAGACTGAGAGGACACCGGGAGACAGCGGGGCGGCGAGGGGCGGCAAGGGGCGACAGGGCACATGCGCCCTTGAGAGCACGGCGCCCTGAGCGACCGCACAGGTCGCTCATAGCAAAGGCCGGCCCTGCGTTAGACTGCTTGCACATGCTCAGTAATGCTGGAGGAGGAGGTCTCCCCTCCTCCTCAGCCAGCCACATGGCTAATTAATATTCACTGCACTGCGGAGACTCGTGGTGGAACTCGTAGTGTTGTTCGAATCATGAACGAATCGTTCATTTGATCCCGATCTTTTTTGTGAGTTGAATCATCCGGATCACCACAATGAATGATTCGGTTCACAGGAAGTCTGTCTGGAAGAAAGAGGAACATACAGAATGTACATTGCAGGGAAAGTCCTGTCCTGCTAGTCATTTAACCCCTAGTCTGCTTCCCTAGTAAAATGATTCAAATGATTCGGTTCAAAGATCCGGATCTTTTCAATTATCTGATTCAAATGATCCGAATCCTTAAAAAGATCTGGACTTCCTATCACTAACCTGGAGCGGCTGCTTTGAGAGATGCATAACGCAGCTCAATCTGACGTTCAACTTCAACACCACCATGCGTTGCGTTAGGGGCACGTTATGCGACCTTAACGTCCCCTAAAACGCAACGTCTTGGTGCGAAAGTAGCCTTAGAGCAGGGAAGAAGTTCTGAGTCCAGGTCTGCTTTATTCGCGTAAACGCAAAAAAATGATTATTTTTACCGCAAACATTTGTGAAAAGCGAAAAAAAATTGCAGAAAATACCAAAACTTCATTTTAATGGCATTTTTATTCAAAAATTGAATGTAACATTATTTTCACGAAAAATTATGTGAAAAAGAATATTGGCATTTTTGCTCTCCACTGCACTTATGATGTCTTTTTACAAGGCATTTAATTATGTTGTTATAGTAGAACCACACTCCTCATCTTTGGATTGAAGGGATTGGGATGGTTTTATTTTATGTTAATGCTGCTGAACAAACAGTTACCAGCATTCTGCAGTCATGTAACAAGCGGCGCAGGGAGTGAAGAGAGTAACCTCACAGATGCAAGTTACATTACACAGACAGAATACTTTGTATGGCAGATAAAAGCAAGATCATCATGTCTCTGTATAGGAGGTAAATTAACAGCAGTGATTTAAGTGTGACAAAAGTGCTTAATTTTTACAGTAACTATGTATAAATGATTTAGTCAGTGTTTACCCATTGTAAAATATTTCATTTCCCTGATTTACATTCTGACATTTATCACATGGTGACATTTTTACAGCTGGTAGGTAATGTCAGTGGAAGGAGATGCTGCTTGCTTTTTTGGCAGTTGGAAACAGCGGTTATTTCCCACAATGCAACAAGGGTCCCAGAGTGTGATGTCAGAAAGGGGGGTATCAGCTACTGATTGGGATGAAGTTTAATCCTTGGTTACGGTTTCTCTTTAATTATGGCTCAAACGTCTGACCGAGATTTTAAACCCTTACACCAAAATAAAAAAATGGGACTAGAGGAAGGATTAGTTCTAGGAAAGATTTGCACTACAGATATAACTATGTATACATTTATTTTTACTTCAGGTCTGCTTTAAAGCAAACCTGTGACCTTAAGAACTAGATCCTTACTTGCTGTAGAGGGAAGTGTCTGGATCCTCCAGAGGCTTCTCCCGCATCCCCCCCCCCCCCTCCCTGAGGCTTGCAGCCAATACGAGAACGACACCACTGTCGAGACCATTTGGCACCGTGCTACTGCACAGGCGCAAGCCTTCTGCGCCTGCACAGTGCGGCCGAGCCCCGGTGCTGTTTGCTTTCTTGACAGCTGTTATTTCCCACAATGCAACAAGGCTCCCACAATGTGATGTCAGCACCATGGTCCTGACATCACACTGTGGGAGGGGTTTCACCACAATATCAGTCATACAGAGCCCCCTGATGATCCATTTGAGAAAAGGAATGATTTCTCATGGGAAAGGGAGTATCAGCTACTGATTGGGATGAAGTTCAATTCTTGGCTACGGTTTCTCTTTAAACGTAGCATTTATTTTGCCAGTTATGGCACTTCTTATGCTTAAACGAATATTTAAAAGCAGATTTACATGCAGGCGGCTGGCGCCCTGCGCTCCCTCATGCATACATACGCAGCTAAGTGGATTTATCGCAACCTCGCTGCCGCCTGACATCAAGGTTAAGTTATTTTCACTCACTTCAAAAGTGCAAACACGTCTCCCGTCCCTCCGCTGCATTCACATGCATTTTACAGTATTTCAAAGTGCAGCCGCCATTTATCATGGCCTAAGTATGAGAGTGTGTATCTAAGGCATTAGTGAGAGCAAGCTACATATACACTCCGCACATACCTGTCATTCCTAGCTAGACTGATGGCACAAAGATATTTGCTGAATTACAAGAGAAAGAAAAAAAAACTGGCTAAGGAAGTTGGATGATATATATATATATATATATATAGTGGTGTGCAAGAGTTTTAGGCGAGTGTAAAAAATACTGTAAACCAGGGGTGCCAAACTTAAATACAAAGTGGGCAGAAATTGAACACTGGGACTTAGCCGTGGGCCAACCTCAATGCCTACAGGCCACCTTATAAAGTTCCCTTGTGTCTAATTGCCCCCCCCCCCCCCTCCAACTCCTATACAGTTCCCTGATGTCTAGTGGTCCTCCCTCTCTTATACAGTTCCCTGGTGTCTAGTGGTCCTCCCTCCCCTATACAGTTCCCTGGTGTCTAGTGGCCCAGACGCTCCCCCTATACAGTTCTCTGGTAATTAGTGTTTTCCCCCTAACTCCCCTATAGGGTTTCCCTGGTGATCTAGGGATTCACCTCCAATATAGCTTCCCTGGTGGTCTAGAGTGGGCCAAACTTAATGCAAAGTGGGAAAATCCCTTGAGGGCCAAATTTAATGCCTCTGAGGGACAGATTTGGCCCGCGGGCTGGAGTTTGACATGTATGCTGTAAACAAAGAATGCTTTCAAAAAATGGAAGTGCTAATCATTTATTTTCATCAATCAACAAAATTCAGTGAATGAACAAAACAGAAATTTAAATAAATTCAATATTTGGTGTGACCACCCTTTGCCTTCAAAACCGCATCAATTCTTCTAGGTATGTTTGCCCACAGTTTTTGAAGGAACTCGGCTGGTAGGTTGTTCAAAACATCTTGGAGAATTTACCACAGATCTTCTATGGATGTCGGCTTCCTTACATCCTTCTGTCTCTTCATGCAATCCCAGACACACTCAATGACGTTGAGATCAGAGCTCTGTGGAGGTCATACCATCACTTCCAGGACTTCTTCTTTACACTGGATAGTTCTTAATGACTTTGGCTGTATGTTTGGGGTTGTTGTCCTTTTGCAGAATAATTTTGGGGCCAGTTATACTCCTCCCTGATGGTATTGCATGATGGATTAGTATCTGCCTGTATTTCTCAGCATTGAGAACACCATTGATCCTGACCAAATCTCCAACCCGATTTGCAGAAATGCTGCTCCAAACGTTCAAGTAACCTCCACCATGCTTCTGTAATGATCAGTGGTACTCTGCTGGTCAGAGTGAGCTCAAACAGACTAGTTAGTAATACAACAGTAATAAGTACAGCAAATGTCAGTATTTTAACAAAGGTGTGATCACACGTGTTTGGGTGCACAGTTGCTCAGGAGTACTCCTAAGTGATAGCCCCTGGCTGCAGGGACTATCACTCTTAAGATAGCCCCTGGCTGTGGGGTCTATCACTAAATTAAGCGAGGTCATACAGGCAGGGTCGGTAACAGATCGGTCAGGTGTCGGTACAAAATCAGTAAGCAGAATCATAGTCAGAGTATAGCCAAGGTCGGCAACATACAGATATGCGGAGGTACAGAATCAGAGAGCTAGTGCAGAGTCGAGGTCGGGCCGAGGTCGGCAACAAGACAGAGAGACTGAGTACAGAACCGTGAGGCAAAAGGATAGTCAGAAGTTCAGGCAAGGTTCATACACATTAAGACAACAATATCAGTTATAATTATAGCTATCAAAATCAGATCCTAAGCTATGTGTGAAATCCCCGTGGTCCTGCCGGATCAAAGCACACTGGGAACTAACTAAGGTCTGAGAGCTTAACCGCAAAGTTTCAGCAACAGCAGACAATGTTGAACTGACAGCCTGGGACTTAAATGCAAGGGTAATCCCCGTAGTTACGCACACACCTCTCAACCAATCAGACGGCAGAGGTCAGTTACCAGGTGTCAGCTGACCGGCCGGTCAGCTGACCGGCCGGTCAGCTGACCTTTCTCCTCAGCGCATAAAGGTCCTGTCTCTGTGTGCGCGCGTGCGCCCTTCTGCTGAGATGCGCCCTGGAGAGACCTGACCTGGTGGGAAGCGATGCCGAGGAGGCGGCGGCGGTCGCGCCGCTCTCAGCTGCCGAGCTAATTTTGCTACTACTGACAGCTTCACTGTTGACTGCAGACATTCATTATTGTACTGCTCTCCAGCCCTTCAACACAAAATCTGCCTTCTGCTACAGCCAAATATTTCACATTTTGAATCGTCAGTCCAGAGCATCTGCTGCCATTGTTTTGCACACCAGTTCCTATGTTTTGGTGCATACTTGAGTCGCTTGGCCTTGCTTCCACACTGGAGGTATGGCTTTTTGGCTGCAACTTTTCCGTAAAGACCACTTCTGGGCAAACTTCTCCGGACAGTAGATGGGTGTACCTGGGTCCCACTGGTTTCTGATATTTCAGAGCTAATGGCACTGCTGGACTTCAAAGGGTAATAAGCTTGATGTGTCTTTCATCTGCTGCACTAAGTTTCTTTGGCCGATTACGGAGTCTACAGTAAAAGTCTTAACATTGCCCATTTCTTTGCGCTTCTTCAAAAGAGCTTGAACAGCACATCTTGAAACCCCGGTCTGCTTCACAATCTTTGTCTGGGAGAGACCTTGCTGATGCAGTATTTGATTTAGATTTTACTTGTGTTCGCTCACTTTGCATTTTGTATATTGTTACTGTAACAATTCGTGTCAGCAGGATAACAGATTTCTGATTATGTGGTGATCTGCAGTATCACCAATAATACACATACTATATCTGATTATATGGTGATCTGCAGAGTCACCAACAATACAGATATAGTAAGCAAATGGTGTGTAAGACGTTACGAAGGTCACTAGCTTAATTACACAAAGTGTAGTGATTGATGCAAACAGTAAGTTTCTGATAGATTCTCAGCGGTAACCTCACCAGTGGCGATGGAGGTTACAGATAGAACCACAGCGGTAACCTCACCAGTGGCGAGAGCCCACTAGTGAGAAAGAGTAGTCAGAAAGATAAGGTAGGCAACAGATGGGCAGACAAGGTACAGAATCGGCAGGCAGAATCAAAGTGGAGTTCAAGCAATAGTTGGCAACAAGATCAGATGGGCAGAGGTACAGAATCACAAGGCAGAAAGAATAGTCAGAGCAGGCAAAGAGTCATACACAGATAAATAATACAGTAATGAAGTTATTATTACAGCTATCAAAGGTCTGAGTGCTAACACGAAGTATTCACAACAACAGACAATGAGCAAATGACATCTCCCAGCTTAAATACAGAAAGCAAATTCAAGCCGTTAGCCCAGAGGGCTGAACCAATCAGCCGCATGTGATTGGCAGGCTGGTGTCAGCTGACCACAAGATCAGCTAACCCGTCTCCTCAGATTATAAAGGTCCTGCCGCCCCGCCCGCGCTGACCTAATCTGATGAGCAGAGGAGAGACCTGTCCTGCCAGGGGCTGTGCAAGATGTCTGAGAGGATGCGTCCGCCGGGGTGACGTCAGACGCGGAAGCGGCTATACCTGACAGTAACACAATCACTATAAACATTCACAACTTATATATCAGAAAGCATTCTATCTTTACAGCATATTTTCATACCGGTCTAAAACGCATGCGCATGTGAGTGGGTATAGTCATATTGGTCATGAGTGGATTCATCCAAAAATTGTCATTAAAGAGGAACTTCAGCCTAAACAAACACACTGTCATTAAGTTACATTAGCTATGTTAATTAATATAGATAGGTAATATGATCTCTTACCCACCCTGTTTTAAAAGAACAGGCAAATGTTTGTAATTTCATGGGGGCAGCCATCTTTTTGGTTGAAAGGAGGTAACAGGGAGCATGATACACAGTTCCCACTGTTCTGTGTCCTGATCACCCCTCCCAGCTAGGCAAGGAGAACAACATCATCAGAAATCCCATCACGCTTTGCACAGCATCAGGGGAAAAATGCCCGGGATAGATTTCTTTGCTGGGGTGGAGCTTAGCTTCTGTGCAGCTAAAAATGAGGCTTGGGTAAGAAAAAAACAAAGTTCTGATGCTGTGAAACCGTTAAAGAAACACCAAGCCTTGTCAGTGCTGCTGAGTAGATTTTTAGTTTGGAGGTTCACTTTAACATAAAACGGGGTGTTGGGCAGAGTAGTTAATTGCTGCACTTGTGGACCAGGAAGGTTTATTCCGAACGTCAGAGGGTTGACTTATACAGAAAGTTGACTTGTAGTTGAAGATATACAGTAGAATTAACTGAAAAAAAAAGTGCAGTGTGTAATGAGCCAAAGCAACAAACAAGACTGGTACTTTCATTTTTCTACAACGGTTATAAGAAAGAAAGACGAGTGCTAATTGGCTGTCCTGGGTGACACCCTTTCGAGCGTTGGACTCGGGCCGGTTCTCTCATGAAGCATGGTGAAACATTTGCATCAGGCGCAGGGATTACAGGGGCAGCATGTTTGTACTGTGTTTACACTAACAGCATGCAGTCAGAGTAGGAGGAGAAGCGAGAGGAGAGCGAGGGGAAGAGGTCATCATTAGGGAAAAGCAGCTAGTTGTGCTGTGTGAGGATTCTGACAGTGAGTGAGGAGGGGGGAGGCAGGAGAGCATCATTGGGGAAAAGCAGCTTGTTGTGCTGTGTGAGGAGTCTGACAGTGAGTGAGGAGGGGGGAGGCAGGAGAGCATCATTGGGGAAAAGCAGCTTGTTGTGCTGTGTGAGGAGTCTGACAGTGAGTGAGGAGGGGGGAGGCAGGAGAGCATCATTGGGGAAAAGCAGCTTGTTGTGCTGTGTGAGGAGTCTGACAGTGAGTGAGGAGGGGGGAGGCAGGAGAGCAGCAGTGTTTCATTTGACTTGCACAGCAGAAGGGAGGAAGTGGCACTGCTGTCCTGAAGGAGAAAGGGGCGCATCCTCACAAGTTTGCCTAAGGCAGCAAAAAGTCTACAACCAGCTCTGGTTGGCCTTATTAAATAATGTGGCATAACTGCTTTTCTGCAGCAGTTATTACATCTCTTCTTCCAAGGATCTATTGATAAAGAAAAAAAAAAAAAAAGATCAGCATTCAGATTTGTGTCTGCTTTTTCAGACATCCTAATTAAACCAGCTTATTTATGGAATTAATATACATAAGCAATTGAAGCACGGAAAGCGAGATGGGCTGCCTATTAAAACGACACAGCAGACAAAAAGCAAAAAATTAAAAAAAAGAATTTCAAAAAACAAAAACACCCCTCTCTATTTTTTTCCCTTTGTACGTTCTTATTAGCCATGTTCTGTCATGTCAGTCCCTTTCACCCGAACAGCGCAGACTAAAACAGCGCATCTAAAAGGGGGAG
This sequence comes from Hyperolius riggenbachi, assembly GCF_040937935.1. Taxonomy (NCBI): domain Eukaryota; kingdom Metazoa; phylum Chordata; class Amphibia; order Anura; family Hyperoliidae; genus Hyperolius; species Hyperolius riggenbachi. Next base: position 22,758,428 of record NC_090656.1, on the reverse strand, counting down.
GGGCTAAGCACCCTTAAAAGCTTTTACGATATCTGCATTTTATTTTTGCATTAAAAATGCATTACCTATTAGGCAAAAAAATTAAAAAAAATAGAAATCAAGATTAGGAACTAAACGAGACAGTTGCTTATGGAGAGACCGTTCAGGGGAAGATGCTCTGAGGATGCAAATTAACCTCTCCGATTTGCGATTCCGATTTTTCCCTGGATGCTATCAAAACAAAAAGAAAAATGCAGAAAAAAAACCACAGCATGCAGTACCGATTAAAAATCGCAAATCAGAATCGCATGTAAAATCGCGTCAAAATCGAAAATCGGAATCAAAATTGCGTGTAGTGTGCAAGAGGCCATGCGATTTCGATTCCGACGCGATTTTACATGCGATTCCGATTTGCAATTTTTAATCGGCACTGCATGCTGCGTTTTTCTTCTTGTTTTGATAACATCCAGGGAAAATCAGAATCGCAAATCGGATTTGCAGTTTGCAGGGTGCCTTATAACATTTCACGGTCACATTAAAGGGATACTGTAGGGGGGTCGGGGGAAAATGAGTTGAAGTTACCCGGGGCTTCTAATGGTCCCCCGCAGGCATCCTGTGCCCGCATAGCCACTCACCGATGCTCTGGCCCCGCCTCCAGTTCACTTCTGGAATTTCAGACTTTAAAGTCTGAAAACCACAGCGCCTGCGTTGCCGTGTCCTCGCTTCCCCTGATTTCACCAGGAGCGTACTGCGCAGGCACAGTATGGTCTCTGCCTGCGCCGTGCGCTCCTGGTGACATCAGGGGAAGCGAGGACACTGCAACGCAGGTGCTGTGGTTTTCAGACGTTAAAGTCTGAAATTCCAGAAGTGAACTGGAGGCGGGGCCAGAGCATCGGTGAGTGGCTGCGCGGGCGCAGGATATCTGCGTGGGACCATTAGAAGCCCCGGGTAAGTTCAACTCATTTTCCCCCGACCCCCCTACAGTATCCCTTTAAAGGAGAAGTGCAACCACACTTGATGATGAATAACTCTCTAACGCACAGGGCCGGTTTTATACTTTTTCCGCCCCTAGGTCAATTTATTGGGGCTCCCCTTCCATGTGCAGCAGGGCCCCTCCGATTCAATGTCCCGCCCCCGCATCATGTGCATCGTCTATGTATTGCAGACTCTCTTTTTCCTGTGTATAATCAATATACAGCTGCCCCTCTTTTTCATGTACAGCTCCCTTGTACATCAGCTGCAATTTTCATATGTTGATCCCCTTTAGCAGCCTTCTCTTTCATGTGTATGTATTTTGTGTCCAGGTGCCTCCCTTGGGCTGCTGCCGTCCAAGGCCCGGGCCTTTGTTTCCTTCACAGAAGTCCAGCCCTGCTCACGCTCAATATACGGAACTCAAAGCCTGATTTAAGAAAGGATCGCACATTGCTTAGTTTGCCCCAGTGGTTAAGATTAGGGACAGGGGCATCACTAGGCTCTAGGACAATGCATGGCATTTCCCCACGCCCCAATCTTCAAGCAGCCAACCCACTCTTTAGAACACAATCAGACCCCAAAGACAGACTGCGAGCGGCAGAGTGCAGCTGGCCAGGAGGTGGCTATACCTGATCCATGGTTGTCCCGCTCTGCTTACACGCAACTGTAGTGAAAATGGCATAATTAATAAAATTGCTTATTGTTTACAATATTAACCAATGACTACACCAGGTGCAGTATAATTATGTCCTGGGAAACTCCACCTGAAGATCCAGGGACGTAAATAGTTGTCTTCTGCTCTGGGCGGCCGCCGCTCGATCCCACGCAGGTACTTGTCGCCGCCCATTAGAGTGGAGATCAATGCATGGTAACAAGTATGAGAGTTGTCCAAGCTCTTGGCATTCCACTGATGAGATCTCCCTTCAGTCGGGGGGCACCTCTAGCAACTTAATTCTGAGGCCACCTCTGGCTACCTAATGCTAAGGGACACCTGTAGCTATGACAGGCAAGGGAGGTAAGGAAGAGGTGGCAGTTGGGCCATCTAGGCAGCATACTTGTGGTGCAGTCTGCGGGGGTTTGTAGGTTCCAAGACAAACAATGAGGGCTGGTGCACACCGAGCGGCTTTTTCAGCATTTCTGGTCAATGTATCTCAATGGGGTGGGTCACACCAGAGCGGGAGGCGTTTTGCAGAAACGCATACTCCCGGGGTGAGGCATTTTTTGGATTGTGGATGCGTTTCTGCCTCAATGTTAAATATAGGAAAAACGCAAACCGCTCTGAAAAACGGCAGTTCAGAGCGGTTTTGCAGGCGTTTTTGTTACAGAAGCTGTTCAGTAACAGCTTTACTGTAACAATATATAAAATCTACTACACCAAAAATGCTTCACAAAACCTGTAGCTGAAACGCTACAGAAAAATAAGAAAAAGCGTTTCAAAATCTGCTAGCATTTTGCGGATCTGCTAGCGGGTTTTGGTGTGCACCGGGCCTGACACAGGAAATTTGGGTGCACCATAGGCTGTTATGTGAATTTATGGCTATAGTGGCACTCAGTCAGTAATTTGGGCGCCCAAATTACTATAAAAAACAGCGTAATTCGAACGTCAGCAATGGCTGGCAGCCATGTTACGTCTTACCCCTGAGTCCATGGTGGCCTGGATGGGGATTAGTAATTAACGCTGCTGGGACTTTTGCAGGAGCAGGGTGAGCAGTTTTTCTGCTTGGCCCTGCGCCCAAATTTCCTGGGGCCTTAATTTCATTTATACTGTAGGTTCATGGAGGGGGAAGTCTAGGGTGTCAGAACATTGATGCCTATAGGCTCCTGTGATGTAGATCCAGGCCTGGAGTACCTCCAACCTACCAGTTAGTGTTATTAAATGTTGTTTGCAAATATTTGACAAAGCCATTTTTACATCGAAAATGCTACTATGAAGGAAAGAATATTTGCGAAAATGCAATTTTATTTTTGCAATATGGACACTGAAAGCAAATATGGCAAATTTTCGTTCAAGTGTTAACGACAAATTGCACATTTTAAAGTGAGAGATTGCAGAAAACTGAAAATGTAATGCAGAACCATTTTCAAGGGCATTTTCACTTGAAAGTCAATTTTTTTTATTATTTTCACTAAAATTCATGCAAAAAGAATAGTCGCATTTTTGCTCACCACTGGTACTATACACACCTTTGTTGGAATTGTAATTTTAGTTTTCTTCCACGGTTGGAAGGTTGTTTTTTGTTGGCAATCTCCTTCCATCCATCCATTAGTCTACTATCAGGAGAGCGATCGCAGAGGGGTAGTTACCCCAACCCGAGTGGGAGCGGGATTCTCTCGTAGGCTATATAAGTGGTTGCACTTCCGAGCAACCCAAAAAGTGTGAGTTCTTTTCCCTAACCTGTGATTATTAGGTGTTGCCTAACAGTTTACACCATTAGCTTCTTTATTTCTTCTTTTGTATTTTTCCAGTTTACTGGATATCCTGGTTTACCCACTAAGCTGCTTGTGTGCAGCTTGGAATTCTGTCAATCAAATGAACTTCCTGTAGATTTTGATTGGCCGAGTTTCAAGCTGCATATTGTTTGCGTTAAATTTGCATACATGCCTTAAAGTACACCGGGGTGAAAATAAACAGATGAAATAAACAATTGTATCTTATCCCCCTTCTCCTAAAAATGACTTTTTAAGATATTCCACAGTATTTTATATTTAAATCTACTTTTTAAGTTATTACTGTTTTATTGTTTTTGCTCAATGACACATTCATTGAAGTATGCCAGAGCTAAAAAAAAAAACTATGAACTATTGACCCTTTTTATCGCTTTCCTGATCTCAGAAGCCATTTTCTACTAGGAAAGTGTTTTATAGTTGTAATTTCTTATCAGTGAGGGTCACACTGTAGTCTGACCCAGTCCTAACAGGAACTGCCACTTACATATCTGATGTTCAGGGGCGTAACAATAGACCCTGCAAGGGATGCAGCCGCATGGGGGGCCCAAAGCCACAGGGGGACATGTTCTGTGAGACTGACAACTAAGGGCAAAGAGAGAAAAAACGTTCTGCTTTTTGCACAGTTGTTCTAATGACTGCATCTGCTCAGCCACTGATAAGGAATCATACAAAGTTTTGCAGACACATATTTGTAGACAGTCCCTATTCAGCAAGCTCTTGTGTATAGCCTGTTCTACCTGCCTTTCTACCTCTCTCCAAGTGCTGTGTCCTGTAGTGATGCTTGAAAATACTGGGTACAGAGAGAAGGCGGGAGGAAGCCCCATCCAAGGTTTCACAGGGGGGCCCAGAGATTCCTAGTTATGCCCCTGCTGATGTTTAACTCTTTCAGGCAGAAAAAGAGAAAAAAGGAACACAGCCTAGTTATTTGTGTGCTTGGCACTGTACATACACATTTCTATCTCATCATGTCACATGTCATCTTGAGTATTCTTTAATAATTAGCTTCTCACTGACCTTCTCTGTTCATAAAAGCTTCTGACCTGTTTCTACATTCCTAACTTCCTTTCCCTGGAAAATATTAATAAATAGATAAATCAGCTGTCTTTGTTACAGTTTTCTTTTATGTCTTTCCAGTGCGCCCCACCCCCACCACCATCTCCGAGCCATAAGTAAGCGAAAGCTCATTAAAGTTATATTTAAACTTGTTATTTTTTATCTCAACAATATATATTACATACAGGCGCACCATGGGGTAAGCGATTACAGAGGAAATATACTTAAACCAATGAAAGCCTTAATTATTTTTTTAAAACAAAACATTTCCTGCTTTTATTTTTTTTTATGTCCTTATTAGTAATTTTGGGGTATATGTAATGAAAATCGCTGAATTAAAGTACAATCAAGTCGTCGTTTTATGAGCTGCGTGAGCGATGGTTACGCACACGTTGGAAAAAAATTGGGGGTTTTGTAAAATGTTCGACGGAGTCCAATACTTCTCTCTGAAACGGGCTGATCTAGCAGCCTAGAAACCTACCAATAAATAAGCGAATAGAAGCATATAAACAGAAATAGACGCATAAAACAAAGAAAACGTATAAAGAGAAAAAAACTGAAAGTAAAATTCAGTTAAATAGGAGCTATCAAGTATTTTCACCGAGGACTTTTAAAGGATAAGGAGGCTTATAACATAAAAAATTCTAAGACAACCTCAAATTGCCTCTTCATCAATAATGCAATTATTGGACCTATATATTAAGATGCGGCAGATCTGATTACACATCAAAACTTCTTTGTTCTGCAACTTAAAATAGCAGATTACCCCCAATGAGATATATTTATTTTTTTTATACAGCCATGCATATCTATAAAGGGCAATCTAATTATTTATGGCAGTGAGTAGTGCTTTGATCACTGGGCTAAAATGGAGACCAATGGACGAACAGACATGTGGACAGATCCTATGTTATCTATACTAAATGTAATTTTGCCTTCTAAAAGTAGGAGGTTGATTCACTATAGCAAATAGCGTGCCTTATCAGAGTGAAAATGCTTATCAGAGTAGCATAGCGAGCGCTACGAACTTATGCCTGCTAATTGGCAATGAAGAGAGCTCCACTCGTCCTGCCCTGAGCCCCTGCGGGTGCTATGCTACTCTGATAAGGCATGGTAACTCTGATAAGACATGGTAACTCTGATAAGGCACATCGACTCTGATACGGCATGTTAACTCTGACAAGGCACACTGTTTGCTATAGTGAATCAACCCTAAGGTATTTGCGATAATTCAGCTTTAAATGAGCAACTGCAGTTTACCATGATGCATCACTTCTGATTATACAGTGGGTTGCAAAAGTATTCGGCCCCCTTGAAGTTTTCCACATTTTGTCATATTACTGCCACAAACAATCAATTTTATTGGAATTTCACGTGAAACACCAATACAAAGCGGTGCACACGTGAGAAGTGGAAAATCATACATGATTCCAAACATTTTTTACAAATCAATAACTGCAAAGTGGCGTCTGCATAATTATTCGGCCCCCTTTGATCTGAGTGCAGTCAGTTGACCATAGACATTGCCTGATGAGTGCTAATGCCTAAATAGAGTGCACCTGTGTGTAATCTAATGTCAGTACACATACAGCTGCTCTGTGAGGGCCTCAGAGGTTGTCTAAGAGAATATTGGGAGCAACAACACCATGAAGTCCAAAGAACACACCAGACAGGTCAGGGATCAAGTTATTAAGAAATGTAAAGCAGGCTTAGGCTACAAAAAGATTTCCAAAGCCTTGAACATCCCACAGAGCACTGTTCAAGCGATCATTCAGAAATGGAAGGAGTATGGCACAACTGTACACCTACCAAGACAAGGCCATCCACCTAAACTCACAGGCCGAACAAGGAGAGCGCTGATCAGAAATGCAGTCAAGAGGCCCATGGTGACCCTGGATGAGCTGCAGAGATCTACCGCTCAGGTGGTAGACTCTGTCCATAGGACAACTATTAGTCATGCACTGTACAAAGTTGGCCTTTATGGAAGAGTGGCAAGAAATAAGGCATAGTTAACAGAAAGCATAATAAGTCCCGTCTGCAGTTTGCCACAAGCCATGTGGGGGACACAGCAACCATGTGGAAGAAGGTGCTCTGGTCAGGTGAGACCAAAATGGAACGTTTTGGCCAAAATGCAAAACGCTAGGTGTGGCAGAAAACTAACACTGCACATCACTATGAACACACCATCCCCACTGTCAAACATGGTGGTGGCAGCATCATGCTCGGGGGGGGGGGGGGGGGGGGACCATCTCTTCAGCAGGGACAGGGAAGAAGCTGGTCAGAGTTGATGGGAAGATGGGTGGAGCCAAATACAGGGCAAACTTGAAACAAAACCTCTTGGAGACTGCAAAAGACTTGAGACTGGGGTGGATGTTCACCTTCCAGCAGGACAACGACCCTAAACATAAAGCCAGGGCAACAATGGAATGGTTTAAAACAAAACATATCTATGTGTTGGCCCAGTCAAAGTCCAGATCTAAATCCAATCGAGAATCTGTGGCAAGATCTGAAAACTGCTGTTCACAAACTCCGTCCATCTAATCTGACGGAGCTGGAGCTGTTTTGCAAGAAGAATGGGCAAGGATTTCAGTCTCTAGATGTGAAAAGCTGGTAGAGACATACCCTAAAAGACTGGCAGCTGTAATTGCAGCAAAAGGTGGTTCTACAAAGTATTGACTCCGGGGGCTGAATAATTACGCAACCTCCACTTTGAAGTTATTGATTTGTAAAAAATGTTCGGAATCATGTACAGTTTCCGTTCCACTTCTCCTGTGTACACCACTTTGTATTGGTCTTTCACGTGGAATTCCAATAAAATTGATGCTTGTTTGTGGCAGTAATGTGACAAAATGTAGAAAACTTCAAGGGGGCCGAATACTTTTGCAACCCACTGTATAGGGGCATATCTGGGTAATATAGCACCTGTGGCAAACACTGCACCCCCCCCCCCCCCCACACACACACACAGTATAAGGGCCTATACATACTGCTGCGCTTGTACTGGATTTTTAAAGTCGATGCGATTTTTAAATCGCAAAGCCTTTATGAAAATAGAAAAAAAACACATATACTTGGGTTTATTTCTGCCTGGCTATCTAAATTGGTGTCACCTAAAAAGCAAAACTGCTCTGGTCCTAAAGGGGGGTTTATATGCTGGTCCTCAAGGGGTTAAATATTACTTTTTCATTTCAGGCTGTCATCAGGTGTGATTTTTCAGGTATGTGAGATGATGTGAAATATGCCTACATGCAGCCATCCTAGCAGTACACCAGGTAAATTAATCATACACACAGAATGTGCTTGTGCACAGTATGAGCAGATCATCTGTAGACACGCCCGGTTACCACTCCTTGTTCAGGTGCTCAGTCAGATCACCCTTGTCCACGTGTTAGTTATCATAAATGTCTGTCTATATAAACAGGTGCAGAACTAGGAAAACGTTCACTCCAGGACTTGGCCTTACCCGTTCTGATGTCATAAAAAAGGGAAGTGTCAGTTTCTTGGTAGCTTACACGTTGGTTGGAAATCGTGTGCTTTCCCGATGGCCGTATTGTGCGGCTGTTACAGGCCACACAGTTTATTAATCCATAAACCATTTTCTCCTCTCTATCTTCCCTCCTGTTGCCGTAGAAGTTCCCTTAATTGAAAGGTGTCAGTTCTTACCATCCATCCTCTGCCGGCCGCCTTTGGAACGGGTGGCCGAGGCAGTGACGGATGCCCAAGACCGGCCGCGCTCAGCCATGATAACGCTCCAGCCTGCTCCATCTATTCCGCCACAGTCACATAAACCAAAACAAATGGGCAGATGGGCCTATTATGGAGGGAAGTGGCAGATCCACTTTGTTTCATTATTTACTTGTAAGCCCCGGTGTCTCAGTAACGGGGATGTCAGTTAGAAAATGGAGCTTCACTGCTGTGACAAAGTGGGTCATGGGAAAAATGAACGCTTTCACTGGCCGGGACGAATACTTCAAGAGCCTGCGTAAGATTACAAAGAGTACTGTTTGCAGAGACGATGTTCTCCTTGGATTGTTATGTTGTTAACAATCCCATCAACACGGCAAGGATTAATGGCAAACATTATTTCATCTGGGTTATTGTGCCCACAAGGCACAACCATTCCATAGTGTTCCTAGCAGACACTGTAGGATGGAAGAAGGGGCAGATTTATCAGACATGGTTGGTGCTGAAAATTGATTAAGGCCGGTTTTACATCTATTTTTTTGCGTTGCGGTGGGGATGTCATGCCCCTGCCACATCCTACAGCGATGCAGAACATTGAGGGAGAACCACTAGAAACCAGTGAACTTTATAGGGAAGGGAGGGGGCCAGTGAACACCAAGAAACTGTTTATAGGGAAAGAAGAGAGGCCACTAGAAAGGAACAGGAAATTTGGGCACCTGGGGCTAATGGACTATCTGCATACCTCCCAACTTTTTGAAAAAAGAAAGAGGGACACTTAAGCCATGCCCCTGGCACACCCATAACCACGCCGCTGGCAAATACATAGTCACGCAAACCATTAAGATATCATAAGAAAAAATGTGTTCTGTAATTCAAACTACACTGGCCCCAGGGGCGTAACAATAGGGGATGCAGCTACTGCACCCGCGGGGGGCGCTCAGGGCCGTTTTGGGGGGGCAGGAGGGGTCGCAGCATGAGGGAAAAGCATTGCACATTGGCAGGGAGGGGGGACAGCCCCCGCTCCCTCACCTCGGGCTCTCTCTTCAGTGTGCTCCCCTCCTGCATCAATCACTGGCAACAGTGGCAGCAGCAATACATACCTCACTCCACCGCAGAGGTCTCCATTCTGTAAGTGCTTCATGCTACTTTCTGTTTAAACAGGAAGTAGTGTGAAGCACTTAGAGATCTGAGACCTCCACAGTGGATGGAGGTATGTGTCCTGCCTGCTGCCGCTGCTGCCAGAGATTGATGTAGGAGGGGAGAGCTAAGGGGAGAGCCCGAGGTGATATGCAATGCTTTCCCCTCATGCTGTGACCCCTCCTGCCCCCCCCCCCAAAATGGCCCTGAGCGGACCCGGTGACTTTTAGTTACGCCCCTGACTGGTCCTTTCTATCCTGGTTCATTTTCCTTCACATTAACATTTAAAAATTATAAATATATCAATTTTCAGGATGGGAATAAAGTTTAGCGCTAATCGAACACATTTTTCAGTAGAAAAAAAATACTGTACATACATTTACACAGATCTGTACATCAGTCCTGAAAGAGGGACAGATGAGGAGGAAAGAGGGATAGGGTTCCCAAAGAGGGACTGTCCCTCCAAAAGAGGGACAGTTGGGAGCTGCAGTATGTATCTGGGCACCCCATAGACACTAACGCAAAATATCAGCTATTGGGCACCCAAAGAATAAATTAGGGCGCCCAATAAATGGCAGACGACAGGCCCGTCCAACCAAAATTTTTCATTTTCCCATTTAGTGTTTTGATAAATATTGTTTTCACATTTGTTTTGCGCATTACAATATTGTAAATTATAGTTTTGAACTTCATTATCTTACAGTTTTATAATTTTGTTTTAGATTAACATTATTTGGCAAGAAGAAATTTGGATGTCCGATAAAGAGCGGTTGTCAGAACTGTCCAAATGAAATGTTTCATTTTGAGATTTATAATATTTTAAATTATCGTTTTGAACTTTAATTTTTTAGAAATGTATCGCTTTTTGTATTAACATTATTTGGAACGGAGAATAGGGGTGCTCGGAATTGCAATTTCCCGTTCCGCGGTAATTCCGCATACCGCCGATCCGAAATTCCGCTTCCGTTTAATTCCGGCGGTATTTCAGAACTGTTCCGCGGTATTTCACAGTATTCGGAATTCCGTCGAAAAATTCTCTCTCTCTCTCTCTCTCTCTTTCTCTCTCTCTGCTAAAGCTGGTCTAGCATGTACCATACTACCATTATGATCAATTCAATAGAAAAAGTAGCATGATTAAGGATTTGTACTTTTTGAAAAGGCAGCTTATATACCATAGCTGGGATTTGAACCCAGGCCTCAGTGTGTAGTAGGTATCTGTCTTAACCCACTAGACCATCAACCACACTACATGCTAAAGCTGGTTAATGATTTTTTTGAAGGACAGTCACTTTTTAACCAGTGTTTTAGCCACTACAATGAGAACACAACAAAACAGACTTCTCTCAAAAGGGAAAGGGTTCACCAAAAGTTGCCTCCAGTCACAGACTTTGAAGATTTTTGTGACCTGGCTGAAATACAGTACTGTATTAGAATCTTTTTATTTAAGTTTTTATTGGAAATACATTTTTATTGCACTCCTGTTGTAGGTGTGACCTCTCCCCTACTGTCTGATACATGCTAGGCCAGCTTTAGCATGTAGTGTGGTTGATGGTCTAGTGGGTAAGACAGATACCTACTACACACTGAGGCCTGGGTTCAAATCCCAGCTATGGTATATAAGCTGTTTGGAAAAACTGCAATTCCCTACAGGAGAGAGAGAGAGAGAGAGAGAGAGAGAGAGAGAGAGAGAGAGAGAGAGAGACACCACCAGGGAGGTTCTAAGGTTAGGCACCACCAAAGAAGTCTAAGGGAAATGTTGCGCTTTTATTACCGTTATTTTAACATATTTATTATGAAGATGAAAAAACAAAAAAAATTATTGTTATAGACAATATCTTAAAATTGCGGCTACACAGCACCCTTTTTTCCAGGCACTCTTATTTGATAAATGCCCACTAGACACCAGGGAATTACATAGGGGAGGAAGAGAGAACCTCTAGATAATGGGAGTGCTGGATGGGAGAGCAAGGAGATAATCAATAGAAAACAGGGATCTCTGTATAGGGGAGGGAGGGGGAACCACTAGACACCAGGATTGCTGTATAGTGGAGGGGGAACCACTAGACACCAGGGTTGCTGTATAGGAGAGGGAGGGGGGACCACTAGACACCAAGGAACTATATAGGGAAGGGAGGGGTGCACTAGACACCAGGAATCACTGAATGGGGGATGGAAGGTGAACCATTAGACACCTGGGATGGAGGAGGGGGGACTAGACTCCAGAGATCACTTTATAAGGTAGAGAGAATGGCAACTAGGCACCAAATAACTGCAAAAGGTAAGGAGGAGAACCACTAGACACCAGGAAACTGTATAGGGGAGGCAGGAGAACACACTGCATGTAAAATTGGGGTGTGGCTAATTGTGGCAGTGGGTGTCTTGGTGTTCCTTTTTCCTGGCTCCAAAAGTTGGGAAATATGCCCCTTCTGGTGTAAAGCAGCCCCTTCCCATTCCATGTGCAGCCACTCTTCCAAATTTAACAACCCCTCTCAGCGTCTCCACTCTTCCAAGTGTCATACCCCATCTCCAGGGCCGGTTCTCTCATGAGGCAAGGTGAAACATTTGCATCAGGCGGCAGTGATTACAGGGGCAGCATGTTTGTACTGTGTACACTAGCAGCATGCAGTCAGAATAGGAAGAGAACGAGACTCGCAGCCAGCCGGTGTGCTATTGTGTTGATCTGCAGCATGTCATGTGAGAACATTAATTGAAACAGAATAAATTGTTGGGTGCTGTGCAATCATTGCAAATCGGAGAGGGGTGGGGGGGCATCCTTACAAGTGTGCCTCAGGCAGCAAAAAGTCTAGAACTGGTCCTGCCCATCTCCTGTTGTCCATTTGCACCCTCCTCTGTCATATGCAGCAACCCCTCTTCAATGTCCAGCCACTCCCAAGCTGTCATTTAATCCCTCTGTCTCTCATACATCTTTATACATTATATCGTAGCTCCGTTATCCTCAAAAAACATCTCAGAATATGGAAATCTTTAGTAAACTGAGAAGACTATTAAGCTTATTAATCTGGGCCAATCAAAGATACCAACTGCTGGTTACCATAACCAAGAATTGAACTTTATCCCAATCAGTAGCGGATACCCAGTTTCCCATGAGAAATATTGACCTTTTCACAAACGGATCATCAGAGGGCTCTGTATGGCTGATATTGTGTTGAAATCCCTCCCACAGTGTGATGTCATGACCATGGTGCTGACAGTTTCCTGTCTGTGAACCTCATTGCATTGTGGGTAAATAACAGCTGTTTACAGCTGGGTTCAATTGCCAAAAAAGCAAGCAGCATCTCCTTCCACTGACATCACCTGCCAACAGTAAAAATGTCACCATGTGGTAAATGTCAGAATGTAAATCAGGGAGAGGAAAGATTTTACAATGGGCAAACACTGACTAAATCATTTATACATAATTATTGTAAAAAAAGAAGCGCTTTTTTTATTACATGATTTTCACTGGAGTTCCTCTTTAAACAACCAGCTGCCTGCTAATTGATCAGCAGATGTTGGCTCTGATGGGCTCAATATCCTTCTCTTTCCAGGCAAGTGAAAAAATAAATAAATAATAATAATAAAAAATGTATATATATCCAGCCCTTTTCTTTTTTTTCCTTGATGCTCTTGTCATCTGCTATTCATAAAGAGGGGAGTTGAATTGGGGAGGGAGGTTGTCTTATTTACATTGTTTAATCATTAATATACATAATTATGCTCCAGCCTGGCGCTGCCCTGCGCGTTTTATTTCCAATCTCGCCATAATAGGTACAGCGGAATACTTAATGTGATCTGTGATGATTTGGCTTTCGCCGTCACTCCAGGATTTCAGACACGTTACATCATTATAGATCACGAATAATTTAGCAATAAAACAAATGGACCGTGTTGGAATTACTCACAAGAAAGTCTCTGTCGTCAGGGCCCCGGGGTGAGCGGCGCTAGCGGGGAGGGGGCGGTGACGCTGTGAGATATGGGGGGGGGCAGACACAGAAGAGGAGTACTGTGGGTATGAATAACTGGCATGTGGCATCCTATTGATTGCGCTGAGCTGATGTAACAAAGGCCAGACTCATCCGATCTACACAGGGGCAGACACAGCAACGGTGCCATATGAGTTTAGATTTAGCCTTGTTCCACATATGTAGGGTTTGCAGCAGCTCGGACCGTCAATCCATTGTTGATGACATTATAGTGTTTAGATCAGCATGTTAAAAGTACACCTTAATCTAGATCAGATATTTAAAAAATTGGATGGTTTGGTCAGAGATGGATTAAGACGTAATGGGGCCCCCTTGTGCTCCTTTTGGTAAGCTGAAGCGGAGAGAGATTAAAGAAGGTGACAGGTGGGACACTTGACTCTCACTAAGCCCTAAGCACCTGCCTAGGTTGCCTGGCGGATGATCCTGCTCTTAGTTTAGTAGCTTAACCTCCTGCCGACCGCGTCACGCCTGTCCCCCTGGGACACTGGAGAGCAATCGGCCCTCATAGGCAAAAGCCTATGACAGCCGATCGCCATGATTGGCCGGCTGTGGGGAGGGAGGGAGTTAAAATATTTAAAGTGAACCTTAAGTCAAATGTAAAAAATGAGATTTACTCACCTGGGGCTTCCCTCAGCCCCCAGCAGCCGATTGGTGCCCTCGCAGCTTCGCTCCGATGTCCCAGGACCCGCCGGCGAGCACTTCCGGTTTGGCCGTCACCGGCCGACAGGCATGGGAACGCGAGTGATTCTTCGCGGCAAGGAGGCCGCAATAGCAGCATAGGGGGCGATATACACTGTCGGCCGGTGACGGCCAAACCGGAAGTGCTCGCCGGCGGGTCCTGGGAAATCGGGGCGGAGCTGCGAGGGCACCGATCGGCTGCTGGGGGCTGAGGGAAGCCCAGGTGAGTAAATCTCATTTTTTACATTTGACTTAACCTATTTTGGTTCCTGGACGTAGTTTCTACGTCCAGGAACCATGCGCGCTACCGCGCGCTCCCGCGGCCGAACTCGCGCGTGCACGCGCACTCCCGGCCACGGATTCGGTAGCCAGGGAATCAATGTATCGGGCTATGGTGCCTGATCATTGATTTCTCTCCCCCGCTGAAAAAGCGACAGCTTCTCTCGGAAGCTGCGCCTTTTCTGGCCGTTCCCTTCCCGATGCGTCACTGTAAGCGTATGTTACGCTTAGAGTGACGTCATGTAAACAAACTCATGGCTGCCATCTTGTGGCCAAAAAGTAATACTACACCTGTAAAAGAAAAAAAATTAAAATTAACACACATTTACATTATACATCTATTGTTTACCTCCCACCCTCCCAAAACTACCCAAATAAAATGTTTACTATAAAAAAAAAAAAAAACATTACAATAAAAAAAAAAAACATGTGAATATTTACCTAAGGGTCTAAACTTTTTAAATATCAATGTAAAGATGAAATATTTCTATATTTTGTTTTATTTTAAACTTGTAAATAGTGATAGATGCAAAACGGAAAAAATGCACCTTTATTTACAAATAAAATATTGTCGCCATACATTGTGATAGGGACATAATTTTAACGGTGTAATAACCGGGACATATGGGCAAATACAATACGTGCGTTTTAATTATGGAGGCATGTATTATTTTAAAACTATAATGGCTGAAAACTGAGAAAAAATGATTTTTTTTTCCGTTTTTTCTTATTCTTCCTGTTAAAATGCATTTACAGTAAAGTGGCTCTTAGCAAAATGTACCCCCCAAAGAAAGCCTAATTGGTGGCGGAAAAAACAAGATATAGATCAGTGCATTGTGATAAGTAGTGATAAAGTTATAGGCTAATGAATGGGAGGTGAACATTCCTCACGTAAAAAACGACGGAACCTGAATGGGTTAAGGATCACTTTAAAGCAACTGTGTTTTTTGTTAAAAAAATTATAAAAATATTTGTATAAAAAAAAAAGCGATCAGACCCCACCACCAACAGAGAGCTCTGTTGGTGGGTAGAAAAGGGTGGGAATCACTTGTGTGCTGTGTTGTGCGGCCCTGCAGCTTGGTGTTTAAGCTGCAGTGGCCTATTTTAATAAAAATGGGCTGGTCACTAGGGGGGTTTAGCACTGCAGTCCTCAAGAGGTTAAGCCTCATATGCATGCTAGAGAAGCAATCCTTTGGCACCATTCCAGCCAAAAATCTACCATATCTATGGCTAGCCCATGACTTCTAGGGATGGTCCGAATGTCCAATTTCAGTGAAATTGGGTTTCTTGTAGTATTTTTTTAAATAGTTTTTTTGCAAAATCCGCTACATTTTGCGGGTATGCGCTATTATGCATAATCTGCTATTCTGATTGCCAACGGTACACCTTCCAAGTTCTCTGATTGGCCGAATATTTCCAAGTCTTGTGATTGGCCTCAAAATTTCCAAGTTTTCTATCTATTGTATCTATTTAGATCATACATGTCAAACTCTGGCCCGGGGGCCAAATCTGTCCCTTGCTGCCATTAAATTTGGCCCCCAAGTGGTTTCCCCACTTTGCATTATGTTTGGCCCTCTCTAGACCACCAGGGAAGCTACAGTATATTGGGGGTGAAGCCCTAGATCACCAGGGCAGCCATATGGGGGAGGTAGGGGAAAGCACTAAACACTAGGGGACTGTATAGGGGAGGGTGGGGGCCTCTAGACACCAGGGAACTGTATAGAGGAGGGTGGGGGCCTCTAGACACCAGGGAACTGTATAGGGGAGGGTGGGGGCCTCTAGACACCAGGGAACTGTATAGGCAAAGGTGGGGGCCTCTAGACACCAGGGAACTGTATAGGCGAAGGTGGGGGCCTCTAGACACCAGGGAACTGTATAGGGGAGGAAGGTGGCCAGTAGACATTGAGGTTGGCCCTTGACTAGATCCCAGTGTATAATTTCTGCCCACTTTGTATTAGAGTTTGACACCCCTGATCTAGATTGTACAATTAACGGTATAAGGATGGCAGTGATTTGAATTAATTCAATTAATCAGACTATTCTTGTCTAGTCTCGTAATGGAAGATATTCTACCCGGTTCCAACTTTATGTGTATGGAAGCACTAACATTTATTGTGAATAAAATTCTGGCTATACTTTCTATCTATCTATCTATCTATCTATCTATCTATCTGTCCATGTCCAGCTGTCTAAAGATGCCCATACATTACTTGATTTTCCTTTACAATCTAACATTCGATTAGATCACACAATCAAATATGTTCCATTCAGCTCAATCGATGGGAATTGTCTGATATCTGGTTGAATCAACCATTTTACTCCATTGGGCAGAAAGGAAAATATTGGTTGATCGTAAAGGAATCGAATCTGCTACGGTTCACATGATTTGAATTGATTTTTGGTTTCAGAGCATAAAGATAGGGCCGGTCCTCTCATGAAGTAAAGTGAAACATTTTCATCAGGCGCAGAGATTACAGGGGCAGCATGTTTGTACTGTATTTTCACTTACAGCATGCAGTCAGAGTAGGAGGAGAAGCGAGAGGAGAGCGAGGTGATGAGGTCATCATTGGGGAAAAGCAGCTTGTCGTGCTGTGTGAGGAGTCTGACAGTGAGTGAGGGGGGGGGGGGCAGGAGAGCAGCAAGTGTTTCATGTGACTTGCACAGCAGAAGGGAGGAGGTGGCACTGCTGTCCTGATTGAGGAGGAATGGAGGACGGCCGACTGGCTAAGGGTGAGCAGTTTATTTGTCAAAAACTCCCAGCCAGCCAGCGTGTTATTGTGTTGAGCATGCAGCATATGCTTGCTTGCTCACTGAAGCAGAGTAAATTGTTGGATGCTGTGCGATCATTCTAAATGGGGGGTAAAGGGGCACATCCTCACAAGTTTGCCTCAGGCAGCAAAAAGTCCAGGACCACCCCTTCAAGGAGACACAAACTTGATTAGATCGGTTAGTGAAGGAGTATTAAACTGGATGTCAGTTGGAGTGTGTGGGCTACCAATCAATGAACTTTCGATTAACCACACTGTTGTTCATCACCCAAAAAAGTCGATTGCTTAATCAATCAATAGAAAATCGATTAATGTGTTTTTTTTCCTCTATCTATCTATCGTCTATATTGCAGTATTTACATTCCCATATTGTTGGATTGATACAATGTTGCTCAGTCAGCTCAGACTGTTCCATAACGGAAAATAAAAATTTTCCCGGGGCGGGGAAACGTTATGGAGAATTTTTCCGCATGTTCATAACATGCCGAGTTCAACATGAGTGCTTACATAAATCATATTATTTAAGCTAATATAAACCTAATTAGCGCAGCCTAAACGGTTGTCACCATAAACGTGTTTTGCAAACAGGCAGCGCTAAGGAAGTGTATTGGCACCACAAACAGTGTCACGTTCAGCATCCGACGTGTCTGATGCATCTCGACATGATGCCTGACAAATCAACATTTCAGAAGGTAATTAACTTTAAAAACTTTCAATTAACAAGACAGCTGTTGGGAAGATGGCAGCGTCGAAAATACCTAAAAAAAAAAAAAAAGAAAGATGCGATGGGGAAAATATCTGACATGCAGGCCTTCAGCGTCTGTTTGCTGCATCTTTCCTTGTAGTGGCCTGTGTGTGTAGCGACGAGCTGGAGGGGCGGGGCAGAGACAGGCAACCTATTTTGGATGACCCATGAAGAAGATTTTACTGTTTTTAGGACATTAAATCTATTACTAAGACTGATGTGTAACTTTTGTGTGCGCAGCACAATGGGTGGGGCATTTATACAATAAAAAACAAAACAAAAGAACCCCCCAGTAGATGCCAGGGCCTGCACATGCAAAAGGAGACCATGGAAATTTGGGCGCCTGAAATATCGGCTACTGGAATATTACATTTACAGATATTCTTCTAATATAAAGTTATGAAATTACGATAGTAAAATATCTATAAATGCCTAACCACCTCCTCTGCTGAGGCCTAACCCTAACCAACCCTGATGCCAATGCCTAACCTTACTCAAACCCCCACCCACCACGGCTAACTAAAACACCCTCCCCCGCACCTACTCTTAACCCCCCCCCCCCCCCACACACACACACTTAAAGGGACACTACAGCGAAAAGCTGTAAAATTAAAAATATGTCCAAACATGTATAAATAAGAAGTACATTTTTTCCGGAGTAAAATGAGCCATAAATTACTTTTCTCCTATGTTGCTGTAGAAATCTGACAGAAGCGACAGGTTTTGGACTAGTCCATCTCTTCATAGGGGATTCTCAGCAAGGCTTTTATTCTTTATAAAGATATTCCCTAAAAAGGATTTAAACAATGATGCTGGCCAGCTTCCCTGCTTGCTACATAGTTTTTTGGCAGTTGGACGGAGCAACTGCCATTCACTAAGTGCTTTTTAAAATAAATATATCCCTGGGATCCCCCTATAAAGAGATCGACTAGTCCAAAACCTGTCACTTCTGTCAGATTTCTACTACCTACTGTGAGTGACAGCAACATAGGAGAAAAGTCGTTTATGGCTCATTTTACTCTGAAAAAAATGCACTTCTTATTTGTATATGTTTGCACATATTTTAAATTTTACAGTTTTTCACTGTAGTGCCCCTTTAACCTTAAAACCCCCCACGGATGTCTAGCTTTGAGTGCCACCCCGCAAAAATGCTGAATATTGTGTGTAGCAAGAAACTGCAAGTATTGTTTATAGAAAACCGATTAATATAGTTTTAAGTGGTTCCGGTGCCAACATTTCCTACTATAAAGGATATTTGTTTGGGCCCCTATAGCAGTGCCCAAATTTCCTGCTTCTGCCAGGGAAGCCTCTAGGTAAGACTGCTTCCAGTATTTACCTCCTGCTGTATATGTTCTATTGTGAATGCTTTGAGGAGTATATCTCTGCTAAAAAAAGCAAAACAAAAACAAACAATCTGCTCAACAGAAGAAGGTTCTAAACCAAGGCAAGTTTATACCCCTCCCTTAAAGGGGAACTTCAGCCTAAACAAACATACTGTCATCAAGTTACATTAGTTATGTTAATTAGAATAGATAGGTAATATAATCTCTTACCCACCCTGTTTTAAAAGAACAGGCAAATGTTTGTGATTCATGGTGGCAGCCATCTTTTTGGTTGAAAAGAGGTGACAAGGAGCAGGAGACCTAGTTCCAACTGTCCTGTGTCCTGATTACCCCTCCCAGCTGAACACGCTAGGCTTCAAATGTCAAATTCAAAATGTAAAAGAAAAAAAAATTGCACCAAAACAGCAGAACGAGAACAACAAAATCAGAAATCCCATCATGCTTTGTACAGCATCAGGGGAAAAAAGCCCGGGCAGTTTTCTTCTGTGCAGCTAAAAATGAGGCTTGTATAAGAGAAACAAAGTACTGATGCTGTGAAACTGTTAAAGAAACACCAAGCCTTTTCAGTGCTGCTAAGTCGAATTTTAGTCCGGAGGTTCTTACCTGGTGTCTAATGGTTCCCTCCTCCTCCATCCCCCTTAACGCTTCCATGGTGTTTAGTGGCTCCCCAACCTGTGCTTCCCCATACAGTTTCACTGGGGTCTAATAGTTTCCCCCTTCCCTCTCCTATATAGCTTCTGTGCTGTTTAGCAGCCCCACAGTCCTGTGCTCGTCCATATAGCTTTCCTGGCGTTTAGTGGCCTCCATCCTGGGCTCCCCAATATAGCTTTCTTGGTATCTAATTTGATTGTAAGCTCGCAAGGGCAGGGTCATCCTCCTATTGTTTACGGTTTTTGTCACAATATTTGTGCTGCTTGGAACTCTGTTGTACATTTTGTTAGTGCATCTATGTTCCCCTTGTCGTCTTATTGTGCTTTGTAAAGCGCTGCGGAATATGTTGGCGCTATATAAATAAGAAATAATAATCTAATGGCCCATGTCCTGTGTTCTTCCATATAGCTTCCCTGGTGACTAGTGCCCCCCCCCCATCCTGTAATCCCCAAGGCTCAGTATATGCAGCAGGGGATATGCGCACGGGTAGCAGTGCTTCTCTCACATCCCCTGGATGCGCCAGCAGAGTGTGTTCTCCTCTCCATGCTCACAAAACTGTCCGGCATCTCGATCTCCTCACATCACATTTAATCACGTGACGCAGGAGGGATGAGCACCAGGCAGTAGAGTGAAAGGTGAGTGGTGAGAGGATGGATGCATGGAGCAAAGGATAAGAGGAGCACAGAATGGTGACATGCATCGGGTCACAGGTCAGGAGTGCGATGGGACACGGGACCATACCTACCAACCCGGGACAGTCCTGGCTAAATCGGAACGTTTGGGAGGTATGCATAAGCCAGCAACACATGTGATGTATTCAAAGGTTTTCTTTACTTCAAAGTAGACAGGTTCTCTTTAAGCACTTTTGTGCCTGTTTACATTATGAGAGCCGTTCCTGTAGCAACTGACAGAAATAGCAGTTTTAGTTTTCCCGGTGACATTTTAATAAGATTCGTCTTAATGGCTTTGACATTTTTCCAGACCTTAGGGCCTTTTTAAGGCGGAAGTCTCTTGTGCCATTCTGGCCAGGGACTCAAAATTCATAATTAAAACGGTGCAAAGTGTCAGCTCGCATTACTTTACTGGAGCTGTCTACATCATTAGCATTTTTGTCATTTGACCAGAGTTGTTGTGTAAGACTGGCTCGGATTGGCCTGTGCGTAACCTTTCATTTTTTAAATAAATCATTTCTTTTGCGTATCATTAAAATACTTTTATCTGTGGCCATTACAAAAAAGGCTAATCAAAATAGGATTTGCTGCTTACCTTTTAAACCACTACTCCCTTCACTGCAACTCTGTAGTGAAATAATACACTGTTATTATTATTGCTATAGCGCCAACATCTTCCGCAGCGCTGTACAGAGTATATTTAACTTTGTCCCTTAAAGGGGCACTATGGCGAAAAATTGTAAAATTTAAAATATGTGCAAACATAGACAAATAAGAAGTACGTTTTTCCCAGAGTAAAATGAGCCATAAATTACTTTTCTCCTATGTTGCTGTCACTTACAGTAGGTAGTAGAAATCTGACAGAAGCAACAGGTTTTGGACTAGTCCATCTCTTCATAGGGGATTCTCAGCCAGGCTTTTATATTCTTTATAATGATATTCCCTAAAAGGATTTAAAGAGTAACTGTCAGGCTGCAGACGCTAATTTAAACCTCTATTCTCCTGTGTTAAACAGTTTAGAAGGAAGCTCAAAAGCCATTAGTGAAGATAAACATTTCAGTTACCTTTGATGTGTGCTTATCTTAGTCTGTTATAGACCCATAAAGACGCAAGCCGCAGCTAAACTGCAAAGCATTCTGGGGCCCTCCCCTCCGCTGCTAATGAGACGGTACAGGAGCTTCTAATCAGTCCATCGCGAAACACTGATAAATCTCGGGGCAGAGTTTCACTGCAGGAGTCAGCTATTGTTCCTAGCCACATGGCTCATTAATATTCACTGCACACCGTGTTGTTCAAGAACCAGCTTATCTGTGATCAGAAGCAGGCAGGACATGACGACACATTTGGCTTCACAAACATGGAGCCTGCCATGAGCTGTCAGGAGCATCTATCTCTGCATATACTATATACAAATTCTGTGAAATCCAAACGTGGACAGTGAAATGCATATGTAATGTAAGTACAGCCAATCTTTAGCTACTGATATATGTGTTTATTTTCTCTGAGACCCTATACCTAACAGCTCCTCTTTAAACAATGATGCTGGCCAGCTTCCCTGCTCACTACACAGTTTTTTGGCAGTTGGACAGAGCAAATAAATAAATCCCTGAGAATCCCCCCCATGAAGAGATGGACTAGTCCAAGACTTGTTGCTTCTGACAGATTTCTACTACCTACTGTAAGTGACAGCAACATAGGAGAAAAATAATTTATGGCTCATTTTTCTCTGGAAAAAATGTACTTCTTATTTGTTTATGTTTGCACATATTTTACATTTTTCACCATAGTGCCCCTTTAACTGTCCCTCAGAGGGGCTCACAACCTAATCTATACCATAGTCATATGTCTATGTATGTATCTAGTACGTATTGTAGTCTAGGGTCAATTTTAGGGGGAAGCCAATTAACTTATCTGTATGTTTTTGGGGTGTGGAAGGAAACAGGAGTGCCTGGAGGAAACCCATACAGACATGGGGAGAACATACAAAACTCCATGCAGATAGTGCCCTGGCTGGGATTCAGACTGGGGACCTGTGGTGGTAAGGTGAGAGTGACATACACTACACCACCGTACTGCCCTCTACTCCGAATTCCTACAAGATAAACCCAAAACATTCCTCACCAAGAAAATCTGCAATAAAAAAGTCACATACTAACCTATGGAGAGGGGAGGCTTTGGATCCTATAGAGCAGAGGTTCCCAACCACCGGTCTGCAGCCAAATACTAGCTGCCCAACTAGCTGCAGTGTGTGTTGATCTCTGCTGCTACCTCCAGTATTTACAATATACCCTGTTTCTCTGTGCCTATACTGATAGTATACTAGCTGCAATGTGTTCTTATCTCTGCCACCTCAGGTATATACAGCTTAGGCTATTTCTCTGTGCCTATACTGATGGTAAGATTACTGCAGTGCACTTGACCCCTACTGCCTCAATTATGTAACCTATTATGTGCCTCAATTACTGTAACCCATGGTTATACTGATAGTAGACTTGCTGCAGTGTGTGTGCTGACGCTACTTAAATAATGTTATAAATGCATGTTCCCCAGTGGTTCTCAAGCCTTCCATTCCCTCTCTTTTAGTGCCAAAATGTAGCTAACTAGTGTGTGCTTTTAATTGACTGTGAAGCCCTCTTTACCAGCCCTACATAAGTCACCTGATGTTTGGTTTCTAGGACAACTGAAGTGAGAAGGATATGGATGGAGGCTGACATATTTATTTCCTTTTAAGCAATAGCAGTTGCCTGGCAGTTCTGCTGATCCTCTGCCTCTAATACTTTTAGCTTAGACCCCGAACAAGCATGCAGCATATCACAGGTTTCTGACATTATTGTCAGCTCTGACCTGATTAGCTGCATGCGGGTTTCTGATGTGATTCAGTCAAATCACAAGTCTTAACCCATTCGCGTTCCGTCGTTTTCACTTGAGAAATGTTCACCTCCCATTCATTAGCCTATAACTTTATCACTACTTATCACAATGAACTGATCTATATCTTGTTTTTTCCGCCACCAATTAGGCTTTCTTTGGGGGGTACATTTTGCTAAGGGCCACTTTACTGTAAATGCATTTTAACAGGAAGAATAAGAAAAAAACGGAAAAAATTGATTATTTCTCAGTTTTCAGCCATTATAGTTTTAAAATAATACATGCCTCCATAATTAAAACTCACGTATTGTATTTGCCCGTATGTCCCGGTTATTACACCGTTAAAATTATGTCCCTATGTCGACAATATTTTATTTCGAAATAAAGGTGCATTTTTTCCGTTTTCCATCTATCACTATTTACAAGTTTAAAATAAAAAAAATATAGAAATATTTCATCTTTACATTGATATTTAAAAAGTTTAGACCCTTAGGTAAATATTTACATGTTTTTTTTTTAATTGTAAAGTTTTTTTGTTTTTTTTTTATATTAAACATTTTATTTGGGTAGTTTTGGGAGGGTGGGAGGTAAACAATAGGTTTATAATGTAAATGTGTGTTGATTTTCATTTTTTTTTTGCTTTTAGTTGTAGTATTACTTTTTGGCCACAAGATGGCGGCCATGAGTTTGTTTACATGACGTCACTCTAAGCGTAACACACGCTTAGAGCGACGCATGGGGGAGGTAACAGCCAGAAAAGGCGCAGCTTCCGAGAGAAGCTGTCGCTTTTTCAGCGGAGGAGAGGAATCCGTGATCGGCACCATAGCCCGATTCAATGATTGCCTGGCTAACGAACCGCGGGCAGGGAGCGCGCATACACGCGCGCGATCGGCCGCGGGAGCGCACGGTAGCGCGCATGGTTCCTGGACATAGTTTCTACGTCCAGGAACCAAAATAGATTAATAAAGATTTTGTATATATATTTTTTTCACATTGAAAACGGCTTTGATTAGATCTGTTGCATATACCCCTCAAACCCCCCCCCCCCCTTTTCCCTTGAATTTTACGCAATTTATTCAGTCAAATACTGCAGCAAAATTGATGGCTTTATCGATTGGGAACAATTTGGATGTCTACACACGATGCAGATTCTTATCAGATCACAGGTCGATCTGATGGAAAATTGTACCGTGTTCATGAGGCGTAATGCTTGGTGCACACTATGAGGTTTTCTGGCCGATGTACTGTCAGATCGATTATTTCCAATATGTCCAATTTAATTTCCGGAAACAATTGATCTGACAGTAAATCTGCCAGAAAATCTCATTAGATTAAATTAAATCTAGCATTAGAGTTGTCCTTTAAAGAGAATCTGTATTGTTAAAATCGCACAAAGGTAAACATACCAGTGCGTTAGGGGACATCTCCTATTACCCTCTGTCACAATTTCGCAGCTCCTCGCCGCATTAAAAGTGGTTAAAAACAGTTTTAAAAAGTTTGTTTATAAACAAACAAAATGGCCACCAAAACAGGAAGTAGGTTGATGTACAGTATGTCCACACATAGAAAATACATTCATACACAAGCAGGCTGTATACACCCTTCCTTTTGAATCTCAAGAGATCATTCGTGTGTTTCTTTCCCCCTGCAGCTATCTTCCACTGAAGTGTCAGGCTGTTTCTTCCTGCAGAGTGCAGACAGCTGTGCCTGTATGTAATTCCTCAGTATGTGAAAGCCCAGCCAGCTCAGAGGAGGATTTATCCAGCTTGTAAAAGATAAGAGAGAAGAGAGTAGCTGCCCTAATGTAAATAATACACAGGCAGTGTGCAGAGAGGGGCCTGGAGGGGGGAGATGCATCACAGAACCACAACACTGAAGAACTTGGCAGCCTTCCAGACACAGGCCGACAAGTCTGACAAGAGAGAGATAAGTTGATTTATTACAGAGATGGTGATAGCAGAAAGTGCTGCAGTAAGCCAGAACACATTAGAATAGCTTTTGGAACTTGTAGGATGATAAAAAACAGGATGCAATTTTTGTTACGGAGTCTCTTTAAGAACACTTGCCATTTACCGGTAACTATCAGTTCATTGTCTAGGTTTTGGTTGTCTGCACTGTGCATCATCTCTGTCCAGATTCAACCAGTATATTTGCACACACCAAGTACTGTATAGATCAGGGGTAGGGATCCTATGGCTCAGGAGCCAGATGTGGCTCATTTCATGGCTGCATCTGGCTCACAGACAAATCAGCAGCAGTTGATTCATTAAGCTACACTGCTCAAGCAGCGCAGCTTAGTGTGGCAGCGCAAGTAAAATTTTCAAAGTAGGCACGCTACAGCTGTAGCATGCGCTACTAACTTACTCACATTACCCCAAAACGAATGGCTGCTCCAATTGTCCCACGCTGGATCCTGTCTGGTCCAGTGACTTTGAAGGACGAGATCCCCGCACTTTGGCCCAATAGGCTGCCTGTCACTTGACAACCAGCCTATTGGGCCAAAGTGCGGGGATCTCATCCCACAAAGTGAATCAACCCCCAAATCAGCTAGCTAATTGTACAAGCTGTTAGTTTGTATTTCTCCTGTCTGGGAAATTGCTGATTTTGCCGAAACCCAAGAGAAGCTGAAGACGTGTCTGACACTTCCGCTACCTGGCAGATCAACTCTATACACATCACCATGGCAACAGGGACGTGAGCCCTCTGCTGCGCATGTGCACTGTCCCAGTTTGAAACATTGCATGGCTCTCACAGAATTACATTTAAAAATATGTGGCATTTATGGCTCTCAGCCAAAAAGGTTCCTGTCCACTGGTATAGAGTATTGAAGACCAATAACTCGTTTTCTAATCTCAACAGTTTCTGTGACATGATAGTATTTTAAAACAGAGCTAAAATTAGTAATTAGGTGTAAAACTAAATTCAAAATGTTCACAATATTTTTGTCTCTTTCTCCAGGTCAAAGGCCTTTCCAATGCAGATATTGCCCATACAGTGCCTCTCAGAAAGGGAACCTGAAGACCCACGTCCTCTGTGTCCATCGGATGCCTTTTGACAACAGTCAGTACCCCGACCGGAGGTTCAAGCGCTCCCGCATCGACCCAGAGACTTCTGGTAGCCTCGAAGAACATCCTTCTGCCAAACCTGGTGGCCCAACACAACCACCAATGGAAAGCAGTAAGCCCTAGGAGAAAAGCTCTCCATCACGCTCATGTATATTGCAATATTACTATACATAACGTTTTAGGACAACTTTAGACAAAGACCAGTTTTCAACCCCATTCCATAGAAGGGCAACCTAGAAAGCCAACAGGAGACTCTGAACGTTGCTCTCATCCTACCCCACTTCTCAGAAACGGTTGTGGAGCTGATATTTGTCAACAGAGACTTCCAAACAGAAGATATTTTGGATGAGACGGCAAAACCAGAACATCGTCACGACAAAGGCCTTTTACCGAAGTGGAATGCTTTTATCAGAAAAATGATACGATCTAAATGATTCAATGCTGCCTTGAAGAACGGGGTGAAAAGCAGAGAGGGGGAGGGAGGTCTCTATGTTTTCATCGGCAAAAAAACTCCACCTTTATAATATGACACCAGCTCGCTGTCATTATCCGAGCATAGTAATGAAATAAGTTGGTAGACTGCCATGGTGCCAGTCTGACTGGAGCTGTCATTAGGAGGAAGAAATCAATTGAGCGGGTGTTGCAACAGCACTGTAGGAGAAACTCAAGACAGCTTACAAGCAGGGGTCACCACTGACCTGCAGCATTGTGAAGACGAAAATAACAATATTCCATTTTCCCTGTCTGTCCTGTAGACACAGTCACACAAATAATTTTGATAGCTCAATCCTGCATAACATCCTACAACCATTCTTTTTTTTCTTAATAATTCCACAGCAATGCCCAGAGCAAGATTTTATGTATTTTATTACTGTTTTGGTCTTTTAAAATGTGGAACTCTAATGGTGCCCATACACTATACAATAAAAACATTTGATGTTCCCGTTTATTCGATCTAAATGATCGAATCGAATGAAAGTTGAAAATATATATTTTTTTCGGTCAAGAAATTCAAAAAATTATCCCGTTTTTGTTTTTTTTTTTAGAAAAATCTGATTGGACATGCTGGAAAAATCTTTATGTTCGCTCTAACGAAATAATCGAACTAAATTATCTAATCGAAAAAAAAATGAAAAATTGTACCATGTATGACCATTAAGGCTTTGTTCCCATCTAAAATCTAAATCTCTGATGCCAGCGATTTGCGTTTTTTTTTGCGTGATGTTTTTTAGCGCCTCCCAGCGCTTACCTGCATGCTGTGGTTTTATTTCGAAGCGCTTTTGCAGAGCGATTCTGTTTTTTTTTTTTTTTTACGTCAGGAAGTGAAGTATTTTAGCCGGAAATGAATAAATACAAAAGGCTTGATTCACTAACCGGCGCTAAGTGATAGCTCCGGAGTGAACAGCCACTTATAGCCCCGCAAGGCTACATCGCGCACAGCCCAGGGCAGTGCGCGCGCAGCCGGTAATAGTGCACGGTGCGACGATAAAGTCGCACCCACTGCCCTGTAACGGCACATCCGGTGCGCCATTTTCGTTGCACTACAAGGCAGCGGGTGCGACGTTATCATCGCACCGCGCACTATTACCGGCTGCACACGCACTGCCCTGGGCTGTGTGCGATGTATGGGCGCAAACCACTTAACTCAGTGGTTTGCGCCCACTATATCTTTAGGCTCACTAACCGGCTTAGCGCCGGTTAGTGACTCAAGCTGCTTTGGGGAAATCGCTATGCAAAGCGTTTTTTCAAGCGCTTTGCGATATCCCTATACCTGCCATTGAGGTGAATCGCCCCAAAAATAGTACAGGCAGCGCTTTGGTGAGCGGATCGGAATCAAACCGCTCAGATGTGAACTCTCTCATAGGGAATCATTGCACAGGCGCTTTTAAGGCGAAAATTGCAGGCGCATAAAATTTCCGGAAAAATCCCTAGGTGTGAACAAGCTCTCAGAGCCCATTCACACTCCGGTATCCTTTAAGGCCTCTTTCACAGTGGGATGTTAAAGTCGCACGTTAGAAAATGTTCCAACGCAGACTAACGCACAGCAATACAAAGTCTGTGCGACATTCACAGTGCACACGTTGCGTTGTGTGTAACGTGTAGCAATATTTAGAAAGTGCTGCATGCTGTGTGTTTAGCAATACATTTGCTGCGTTATGTGTGTTGCACATGCTCAGTAATTTTTTTTTTAAATGTAACGCATGCGCCGTTTTCGTTCCATCACTGTGCGACGAAAACGGCGCACCAAACGCAGGGCTAAAAAATGGACTATAACGTCCAAGTTCTAGTCTTTCAATGCGTTGCATTAGAGGCACGTTATGGGACCTTAACATCCCATCAAACGCAACGTCCCACTGTGAAAGAGGCCTAAGACAAAATCAGTATATACAGCATTTCTCCAGTTTTTAAGTTTTTGCTTTTTGTTATATAATTTGGTTTTACCAGATTAGTCCACAGGAATTTTCAGAGTGCTGTCGTTCATTTTGAGCCTTATAAAAAAAAAAATCGTACCTATATAAATATAAAAAAAAAAAATAGGTGTCAAGCAAATGTTACCGTAACTACTTTCATAAAGAGGTATAGAAGCGGAGCCTTGTTTTCTGATAACACTAGCAGAGAAATGCCTTCTTAGAAATAAGGGGAAAAAATGATGACACAGTAGATCAGAGTATTTTTCAGCAGGCTGAGATCTGGGTGTTGATGCTAACAGCCTTAAAACTTGAACTCTGCCTAAAGCGGTTTGAAGAACTATTAAACTGCAATCGATGTAAATAAAATCACTAGACTGCACTGAGAATGGAAACCTATCTCAGGAGATTGAGGAGTACAATTTACATGCCTGAAAGAAAGAAGAAAAAAAAAATCAAAAACACCTGAGATTTTTTTTCCCCCAGGAGGTTATAAGGTAACGGACTTTCTTGATACAAAGCAAGCTGCTCACTTGAGGTTTTTATTTTTTGTCTAGTCTAGTTCTCACTGCCTTACTTATATCAAGTTGGAAAAAAAAAGATAAAATGAAAAAATAAATAAATGCAATGTTTCTATGATCCTCAAGATGAAGTTGAAAATAAAAGTTGAAATGGTTGTTGAAAACATTTTGACTGTAGTACGCTTTAGAAAACTGAACTGCACTACTGTGTTTTTGGTAACTGTCAGTTGCTTGCTTTGTGTGTTTGCACTGCCTTGGATAGATTAGCAAACAAAACAAGTTAAAGAGACTTTGTAACAAAACAAAAAGTGCCCCTGTGGGTACACGCCTTGGGAGAGTGAAGCCTCTTTATCCTATTGAGGCTCCCCCTGTCTTCATCCGCCCCACGGTGGTCTCGCTGGACCCCTCGGGAGGCCACAGCCGACAATTTGTCAAGCTGTGTACCTTCTCCACCTCCAGCGCAGGTGCAGTAGCGGCTCCCCGATGGGCTAAGGCGGAAATAGGCGATCCCACGCAGAAGTGCGGACCCGATTGGGATCGGCTATTTCCGCCTGATCCCGAGCTGAAAGCCACTACTGCGCCTGCGCTGGAGCCGGGAAGGTAAATATTTACATGCCTGCCCTTCAGAGGGGCCCAGCAAGACCGCCGTGGGACGGAGGAGGATGGGGAAGCCTCAATAGGATCCAGAGGCTTCCCCCTCCCGAGGTAAGTAACCCCCAGGGGCACTTTTTTATGTTACAGGTTTAAAAAAAAAAAAAAAGTGAAGAGAATGAAAAAAAAAATGTTTTTGAGCAAAAAAAGTAAAACAAAACCCACACATTCCATGTAATGCACTTTGATTCTCTTCAGTTTTCTATTTTCTCTATTTTTTAGAGAGTTTTCTGAGAAGACAGGCAATAATTCTGTTTGTGACGCTGGAGATATTTCCCTCTTACCATTCTTTCGTGATGTGCGTATATGTTGATCCCATGGTCTGGTGCTATCCCCCAACCAACTCGATACAATTTCATCCCTCCCCACGAACATTTGTAACATATAATACAAGCAAGTGACAGCAGCACCAGTGATATATCGTCCGTTTCTGAATATCTTCATGCTTTCCATATCTAAACATGTCATGTTCGGTTTTTTCTTTACTCTCTCTGTAACTTCTGCTGTCTGTGGTATTGGTCATTATGATGTCTACAACTCCTACTCAGAAAAAGATGAAAATAGAAAAAAAAAGAAAGAAATTAAAGAATAAATTTCCATCTTGAAATAAAAGCCGAGGTTGATCAAGTAGAGGAATCTATTGCTATGCTTGTAACAAGTAGAAGAGTTTGTATTTAAAGTTTATTCTTGTTCATTATTTATTATTAAAATCCATCAACTGACATAACTTTATTCTGGTACAAAAGTTTTTTTTTTTTTGAAGCAACAACTTTTTTTTTCTGATTTTACTATTAGAATAAAAATGTCTTTGAACCAATTGAGTTTGCTTTGTGTTGTACACAATAAAACCTCTACCTCCGACCCAATGACAGTTTTTCTCATTTCTGTTAAATACTGTGAAAGGTTTTGTTTTTTCTTATTTTCAATTAATATACATATTTTTGTAGAATTTAGTAAAATCTTGAGTGTTAGTCATTGCATGCTATGTCTGTCAGTTTTAGATTGTTGACTGTGTTCCCATTAGGGAGATCTTCTGTCACTGCCTGTCAAGTTTGCAATGACAAGAAGTTTTTGAAAGCTCTCCCAATGGGGGAAGATGGCAACAAAAACAGTTTGTATTGCTGTCTGAATTCAAAGTGGAGGTTTATAATTATTTCCTGTGTCACCAGTGAAAAGAAGAGAGGGAAGCCTTTTCAATGGGGACCCAATCAACAAGGGAACCTGACAAGAGTAGGAGCACCACCCAGCACTATGACAAGTTAAAAAAAAACAAAAAACTTTTGGACACCAGCTAAAAAGTTAATATTGGTTGAATTAATCCCCCAAAGAATCCTTGGTTGAGACAAAAACATTATGGGCCTAATGCAATACAAAGAGATAAGTAGCTTGATCATGCAAGCTACTTAATACCTTGCCACCGCACAAGGATTACCGGCAAATCCTATTGCCGGTTTCACTTGTGCGATGGTCCATCGTTGGGGAGCATTACTCAGGCGAAAGCCTGAGCAATGCTCCCATATTACGGGTGATAGGGAGCGAGGCACAGCACTGCAGCCTCGCTCGCTCCCCCAGGAGATGCTGGTACAGCTGTTGCGAGAGCTTGCACTTACCGCCAAACATCCCCCACCCTTTGCCACAACTCCTCTCACTGTAATTGACTTTGAGCCCCGGCAAAGCATCTTTGAATATCCCGCGGAGCTCCCCATTGGTCCACACAGTCTGGACCAATTTTCATTGGACCACTGGGGAGCCCTGGCGGGAGCGTCACTGGTGGTTTGCCGTGGCGCAAAGTCAATTACAGTAACGGAAGTTGCAGAGAGGGCTAGCGGATGTTAGGCAGCGCTGCAGGGTAAATTGCTCAGGGCCAGGGCTGCCTGGCTCAGCTGCGGGTGGTGGTGGAGGAGTTGTCCTTTGGCCTAAGGTAACGCTCATGTCTGACAGGAGCATGAAAAGTGGAGTAGGATAGGTGTTGCTGGGCGATATGATAACTCAAGTGGTTTGTGTCCGGTCACGCCACTGTAATGTCAGTCCTGTCAGGCAGTCCTGTCAGCTCACTCCTGTCAGTTTTGTCCATTCAGTCTGATCCTGTCCAGTCAGTCTTGTCTCTCCAAACCGCTCAGTCCTGTCAGTCCAGCCTCCGGTCAATCCATTTACCTGTCAATCCCGTCATCTGCCAGTCCTGTCACCTGCTACTCCTGTTACATCTGTCCAGTCAGTCTGGTCTGTCCTTTTTTAGTCTTTCCTCCTTCCCTTATTGCAGGGTCCACTTCTCTTGTTCTTCTCATCGCTGGTGGGGCAGCAGGTAGTAGAAATCTCACAGAACTGACAGGTTTTGGGCTAGTTCATCTTTGTCATAGGAGATGGCCTTTATTCTTTATAAAGATACTCCCTGAAAAGGATTTATACAAAGCAGTGCCTACAGGCACCTGATGATGGCAAGGCGGCCTCCCTCCTTCTCTATGCAGAACCCCGAGCAGAGCATACAGTGGTTTGCAAAAGTAGTCGTCAGAGCAGGGACAAGGTCCTCCAGCACCAAAGGCTGAGACACCAAAATGCGCCCCTCCATCCCTCCCACCCCAGCCGTCACACACTGATTGCTATTAGACTAAGAGGGCCACAGGGCCCACAACCTCCCCAACACCTTAATATCTAGTTATCTGGCTTGCAGTCATTGCTATGTATCCCCTTTTCTTATTTCTTTCTGCTTCATACACAATTAGGAATGACAGCTGAATGAATTGTGCGCCCCCACCTATTCTGCGCCCTGAGGCTGGAGCCTCTCCAGCCTATGCCTCGGCCCGGCCCTGGTAGTCGTCCCCCTTAAAGTTTTCCACATTTTGTCACATTACTGCCACAAACATGCATCAATTTTATTGGAATTCCACGTGAAAGACCAACACAAAGTGGTGTACATGTGAGAAGTGGAACGGAAATCATACATGATTCCAAACATTTTTTTTTACAAATAAATAACTGCAAAGTGGGGTGTGCGTAATTATTCAGCCCCCTTTGGCCTGAGTGCAGTCAGTTGCCCATAGACATGCCTGATGAGTGCTAATGACTAAATAGAGTGCACCTGTGTGTAAACTAATGTCAGTACAAATACAGCTGCTCTGTGACGGCCCCAGAGGTCGTCTAAGAGAATATTGGCAGCAACAACACCAAAGAACACACCAGACAGGTCAGGGATAAAGTTATTGAGAAATTTAACCACTTGCCGACCAGGGGATTTTTCAATGATCGGTGCTGCGTGGGCTCTACAGCCCGCAGCACCGATCAGGAGTGCAGCAGGGCGATCAGACTACCCCCCTTTTTTCCCCACTAGGGGGATGTCCTGCTGGGGGGGGTCTGATCGCCGCCTGCTGCATTTGCTTAGCGGGGGGGGGGCTCTTCAAAGCCCCCCTCCGCAGCGTTCTCCGCCGTCTCGCCGCTCCCTCCCTCTCCCTCCCCCTGTAAGCTGCGCAGGACGGATTTCTGTCCTGCGCATTGAAGGATAGGCCAATCAGAGGCCGGGGATCGCCGATCTGCCTTACGGCGCTGCTGCGCAGCAGCGCCGTATGATGTAAACAGATTTCTTCCCCGCCTGTTTACATTTTGCCGGCGAGCCGCGATCGGCGGCTCTCCGGCTGTTCACGGAGACACCCTCCGCGAACTGACATGGAAAGGCCGCTCGATCGAGCAGTCGTTTCCATGGTAACCCGCAGACGACCAGTTTACGCCAATCGGCGTTAGCTGGTCGTCAAGAGGTTAAAGCAGGCTTAGGCTACAAAAAGATTTCCAAAGCCTTGAACATCTCACGGAGCACTGTTCATTCGGAAATGGAAGGAGTATGGCACAACTGTAAACCTACCAAGACAAGGCCGTCCACCTAAACTCACAGGCCAAACAAGGAGAGCGTTGATCAGAAATGCAGTCAAGAGGCCCATGGTGACTCTGGACGAACTGCACAAGCCTACAGCTCAGGTGGGGGAATCTGTCCATAGGACAACTATTAGTCGTGCACTGCACAAAGTTGGCCTTTCTGGAAGAGTGGCAAGAAGAAAGCCATTGTTAACAGAAAAGCATAAGAAGTCCCGTTTGCAGTTTGCCACAAGCCATGTGGGGGACACAGCAACCATGTGGAAGAAGGTGCTCTAGTCGGATGAGACCAAAATTGAACTTTTTGGCCAAAATGCAAAACGCAATGTGTGGTGGAAAACTAACACTGCACATCACTCTGAACACACCATCCCCACTGTCAAATATGGTGGTGGCAGCATCATGCTCTGGGGGTGCTTCTCTTCAGCAGGGAAGCTGGTCAGAGTTGAAGGGAAGATGGATGGAGCCAAATACAGGGCATTCTTGGAAGAAAACCTCTTGGAGTCTGCAAAAGACTTGAGACTGGGGCGGAGGTTCACCTTCCAGCAGGACAATGAACCTAAACATAAAGCTAGGGCAACAATGGAATGCTTTAAAACAAAACAAATGCATGTGTTAGAATGGTCCAGTCAAAGTCCAGATCTAAATCCAATCGAGAATTTGTGGCAAGATCTGAAAACTGATGTTCACAAACACTGTCCATCTAATCTAACTGAGCTGGAGCTGTTTTGCAAAGAAGAATGGGCAAGGATTTCAGTCTCTAGATGTGCAAAGCTGGTAGAGACATACCCTAAAAGAATGGCAGCTGTAATTGCAGCAAAAGGTGGTTCTACAAAGTATTAACTCAGGGGGCCGAATAATTACGCACACCCCACTTTGCAGTTATTTTTTTTTAGTTATTTTTATGTTCGGAATCATGTATGATTTTCGTTCCACTTCTCACGTGTACACCACTTTGTATTGGTCTTTCACGTGGAATTCCAATAAAATTGATTCATGTTTGTGGCAGTAATATGATAAAATGTGGAAAACTTCAAGGGGGCCGAATACTTTTGCAAACCACTGTAAATGTGAGGTTACTCATACAGCTCTTGGCATTCCACTGACAAGATCTCCCTTCAGTTCACAGTCGGGGGCTACTTAATACAGTGGGCACCTCTGGCTACCTAATACTAAGGGACACGTGTAGCTATGAGGGCCAGGGAAGTAAGGGAGAGGTAACACCTGGTATAGCCAGCACACTTGCAGTGCAGTTCGGAGGGGTGTTTGTAAGTTCAGGAAGTGTGAAGTCTAGGGCAGTGTTCCCCAACCCTGTCCTCAACACCCACCAACAGTGCATGTTTTGTATGAATCCAAAGAGGTAGTTAGTCAGCTCTGCTGAGACACTAATTACCTCACCTGTGCATGTTTGTGGTTTTCTGCAAAACATTTACTGTTGGTGGGCCTTGAGGACAGGGTTGGGGAACTCTGGTCTAGGGTGCCAGGACATCTGTGGCTATAGGCTGCAGTGATGTAAATCCGGACCTGATACAAAGATTTCGGCCAGCCTCCGTGCTTTTTTGCCCGTTGGATGGAACAGCCATTCACTAAGTGCTTTTGTAAATAAAGAAAACCTTGAGAACCCCTCCTGAGGAGATGGGCTACTCCAAAACCTGCCGGTTCTGTCAGATTTCTACTACCTACTGTAAGTGACAGCAACATAGTAGAATAGTAATTTTTGGCTCATTTTACTCTGGAAGAAATGTCCTTCTTATTTGTATGTGTGTACAGGTATTTAAAATTTTACAATTTTTGCAATAGTGGTCCTTTAATAGTCAACCAAGTCCAAAATGGTGGCTTTGAACCCGAAAAATTGCCCGAAATTGAAGCAGAACTAGGAAAATGTGACCACAAGCATACAAAGCTACAGAAAAAGAAAAAAACAGTAAAACACAATAAATACGACAGTTCC
Organism: Hyperolius riggenbachi; assembly: GCF_040937935.1. NCBI lineage: Eukaryota > Metazoa > Chordata > Amphibia > Anura > Hyperoliidae > Hyperolius > Hyperolius riggenbachi. The sequence continues at coordinate 22,722,715 of NC_090656.1, read as the reverse complement.
CTTTGCCTACTGGGCATTAACCCCCACACAGCTGGTAATACTCATATACATCTCCTCTGCCTCATTACCCTGTTTTAAGACCCTCTTTAGGTTTTTTGGAGACTTGAGATCCATTCAAGTGCTCAGCCAACTGGCTCTGGTCCAGCACAGAGAGGCTTCTGGGTAAACATAGATGAGATTGCTCCATATTTCATTCCTTCCTTCTCTCCTGCACTACTTTGAATCCAATTTTTTTTTGGGGGGGGGGGGGGGGCTGGCAATTTCCTCAGGGATGGTAAAATCAATGGCGGACATGAGGGTGGTTTTTTGTTTTGTTTTTTACAAGCCGTGCCTCTGCTCACCTGTTGGTGTTGCTGTGCGTGTAAAAATCAGGGAGCCGTCGGAAGAGCGGAGGGGGGCGGCGGAAATTTAAATGACCCACGCTGAACTGTTTTGCTGTTAATACAGGCATACCGCGCAAGACACGTTTAATGGGCTTTCTTTTTTATTGTCCTATGCTGAATAATTAAGTTTGAGGCAAAGTGTCACATGGATTTATCTTTTAATTAAAAAAAGCATGGTTTGTGCAGATCCGAGCGCCAGTCCAAATAAAGGCAATATCAGAATTTATGCTTGTTTATCTAGGTGTTAATTACCTAGAGATTGTTCAGGATTTCTCTTTTTATAAAGTGTCACAGGCTCGTGTCACCCGTAATAAAGTTTAACAGTGGAACCTTATCAATTTGCTAAGTACAGTTCAAGTGTGACCACTGAAATGAATATGTTTTTCCCATGATGCCGCACAGGCGGTGGGGGCGGGGGTGGGGAGGGGGCATACAAGCTGGCTGGGCAGGGAAAACACTGCAGAGATGAAAATCTTTTTTTTTTTTTTTTTTTTTTTTTAAAAGAATGTTAGCCATAGGTAAGTAGATTCTGCTATATATCTGACTTCATGTAGCCTGACAAAAATCGGCGGCGTTCTCCCAGTGATATAGGTGCGTGCCCATCGTATATTACGCGGGACTGGAAACTGGAAATTACACAAAAGAGAATGAACCCACTGCCGGCGTAAATTCGGGTGACACTGAACATGGGACAAATAATCAGTGGTTTAATTCCTACCGTCTTGAAATAAATTGGGAGTGTGTGCCGTGAGAAGGTCTGTAGAATCTATAGAGGGCCAATGAACAGAAAGCTTCTCCTCAACTTGTCCTGAGAACACCCCTTGCTGTTTGGTTCCTTCATTGTTCTGTTCAAATGCTGCCGCCCCCCCCCCCCTCCACGCCTTCCCCAGACAAGCTCAGCTATTGGATAGCTGCCAGGTCATACATGCCCCTCCTCTCTGCTGGCTGCATGGAAGGATTTATCTCTGGAGGTGTCACATGATCCATTACAAGCATAATTAGTAAGACAAGAGATCATTTCTGTCTTTTCCCAGCTATGTCCAGATGGTTTGTTGGTGTATGGGGAGTTGATGCAAATGTTATGCTTTTTTTTTGCTAATTATTTTCAAATGTAGTCATGTACAAAAAATCAAAAGCAGTAGCTGCTGGCTTTGTTTACTTTACAGCATGTATTAATTTGAATACAATTTGCATAATCTCTTAACTACTGGCGTCTCATAGACCACCCTTTTGATGTCATAATAATAATCAGCTTTACTCTATAGCAGGTCACAAAAAACACTGCCACCTGGAGGCCAAGCATGTAAAAGCTGGAATTCATACACAAATGCTTCCCCATCTCCTGTTGTCTATTTAGAGCTATAGGCCTCAATTCACTAAGCTTATCTCCTGTCTTTAATAACTCTTCTAGAGTTGTTACCATGGTGATAAGGCATGTAGTATTCAGGAAACATTTTACCTCAGGCAAGCCTAAAGTTAACTCTTCTGTCTTTAAATTAACTCTCCAATCCTTAAAATAACTCCAGAGTTAAAGACAGGCTGTTAATTAGCTGCATGTGAAAATAACTACAGAGGAGGTAAATTAACTACAGAGGAGGTAAATTAACTACAGGAGAGGTAACTTAAGGAATGAAGAGGTAAGATAACTCTCTCACGTGTGGAGGTAAGTTTTCTCTTGCCTTATTATCTCCAGCATGATCTTAGTGAATTGAGGCCATAATCTATTTAGAAGCTAGCTGATTTTCTGGTTCACACTGACGTTTGTGTTGATGTCCGATCACCTTGTTTTCTCTGGCAATGCGTGTGACATGTTTTGGCCATTTACTTGACTATATGGTAATTTTGCCAAAAGGGAACTCGCCGTGCAAAACTGACTTGCAAGCATTAATGCAAAGGTCCTGACAAAGAAGAAAATTAATAAAGTACAGGTCCATTAATCTGTTACAACAACAAAATTCAGTCGTCATAAAACAGCCACATACTTATATTTTTTTTTTTGCTATTAGTGCTGAAGAAATCAAAGTTGATTTGATGAAACGCGTCACTAGTTTGGTCTGTGTGAGTCACCATACTCAGAAGAGCCGATTGAGAGACTTTAGAGCTGATACATTGTTTGCAGCTTGCTACATCCCTGCCTCACGGTGAGAGAGGGGGCAGAGGGTCGGAAGATCAGTGTGCACAGCCAGCAAGACCCTGTAACAGCGGGGACGCCCGTGCTGAGGACATTTGTACTGGGGCAAGGCTGGTGCTGCAACTGCACTGCAATACTGAACAAGGTGCTTGGTCTCTTGGGACAGAGTTTGAGAAAGGCCCTTCCCGGGTGCACAGGGAGTGGGTGAAGTATGGTGAAACACACTGCATGTTTTTAATCACTGCTGTCAAGTATATATGCGCAATCCTGGCCAGATGAATTGCATATGCTTATTTTTTGCACGTGCTTTTTTTCAGTGAAGCAGTTCTGATTGGGACCTCAGTATCCAGCAATAACTGCACTCTCTTAGACTGTGCTAGGAAAACCAGTGCTATACACAGACTGTGATGAGGCGATAAGTATTAGCTGCTAGTTAGGCAGAGAACTTATAACCCTGTTTGATTGAACTGCATAGGAAATGTAATTAGCGTGGCATAATAGTGCATATTGTAGTCCAGTTAGATGCTCAGGAGTATATTTCATGGGTTTTAAAGGGATGGTGCAATAATTGGGGATCATGGGTATACTGTGTGTATTTAATGTGATGTGATTTTCATAATACACGTATTTGATATATCAGTCATTGATCTCTGAGGTTTTTTGTTATTTCAGTAATTGGTTGTGTGAAGCACAAGGTAGTAGGTTATATTTGACATACCTATATTAATCCAATATTATTCTACCGACTCGATCACAATTTCCCTCCTACTTTTCAATTAAGTGATGCCATCAGGGAGGTGGGACTGTGTGTGCAGCCAACAGACAGCATCTGCATCTGCTTCAGGCTGGGAGAGAAGTGAGTTTTTCAAGCTACGGCATAGTGTCAGTCACGACACCAGTCTCTGAGTGCAGTTAGTGAACTCTCGCTCATGAGGAACGGTTTTCCAAACACGGTACTCAACTCTCATAATTCTTTCCGATGTAAAAACGTAAAGTCTGACACCAACGCAACATTTCAGATAATAGGAACATCTTAATGATAACATTGTTTAGAACTAGATCAGTCAAGAAAGACATTGGCCTCAGTTCACTAAGCTTTATCAAACACTTTATCGAAAGGTTGATAATTTACCTCATGAGTAAAATCTAATTTTGAATTTTTGTTATAGATTTATTGAACATTTTATCAATGTTTTCATATTCAATATTCAATAAATCTATAACAACTTAGTGAATTCAAAATTAGATTTTACTCATGAGGTAAATTTTCAAACGTTCGATAAAGCTTCGTGAATTGAGGCCAATGGCTTGTGTATTCAACAACAGTTGATCTTATCATTTGTTTCTGCCTGGAATAGGCTTGGACAGCAAGATCTTCTGGAGAAGATGATTCCATTGCTTGGATTTTTGGACACCAGTCCTCAAAGGCTGAGGTGAGGTCCTCACACATTTTTGGCACACTCAAATTAATTGCTGGGACTGAATCCAGGAAGGTGCGGTTCATCCAGTAGAACATATTTCTTTACTTCTCAATCCATCTTAAACACTGGCATGGATATGGCCCTCCAGGGCTACATTTTTACACATGTGAGTTAGCAGGAAAGTGATGGGGGGTGTGGCTCAGACTGGATTCACTGAAAAGTTTGGAGCCTTTGAAGTCCGTTAAGCAGAAAGTGGTTTAAAAACGAGGTTCCTGACCAGATTCTTTGAAAAGAACTTCGGATAAAAAAAAAAAAAAAAAACATACCAAAGAAAAAGGAAACCTCTGGATGCTGTGGAAGCTTACTGTGTCCTCCTTGCCACTGCCACTGCTTGCTTGACCATATGGGTGATCCAATCCGTGCTCCTCTTCAGGCACGATAATGGCCATGCTGCACCCATCAAGCATGGCACCGCCTGTGCAGTAACACGAAGCTGGTCATGTACAGCTCTGGCCTACTGCTTAAGTGTGGTCATACTTGCACAGTTGCCCTATAGCCTTGCTCGTGTCTGAAGTGCGGCCCCTTTCATCCTATAGACAAGCCCTTGTCAGAATTATTTAGGGGATCCGTGCTCGGCTAAAGGGGACCAGAGAACGGTGTTGGAATTCTTTTTAGGTAAGTATGTATTTTTTTAACGCGAGGTTCACTTCAGGTACACTTTTAAAAGTCCCATATTTCACAGGAGCTAATTAAAGAGCAGACAAAAAAAAGCACAGGACAATTGAAATATTTTTGCTTCAAGGGGGGGCTTTGAAACCTTGCTTGGGATGACTGGCCCACGGTCAGACCATTTAGGGTTATCACAGGGCAGTAATGAAATGTGTTGGGTACAGGGGAATAACAATAGACCCTGTAAGGCATGCAGCCGCAGGGGGCCCAGAAGCCACAGGGGCGACTGACAACTAAAGGCAAGGAGAGAAAAAAACGTTCTGCTCTCTGCACAATTGTTCTAATGACAGCATCTGCTCAGCCACTGATACAAATCATACAAAGTTTTGTAGACAGTTCCTATTCAGTGTGCAGCAGGCTCTTCTGTACAGCCCCCAGCCCCCAACCTCTCTACCCCTCCCCAAGTGCTGTGCACTGTAGTGATGCTGGAGGAGTCTGCAGAGACACTTCTGCTCCATCAGAGGTGCACAGAGTGAGTGTAATAAGCGGAGGCTTGGAGCACACTCGTCTGTCGGTTTTCTGTATGTGTTTTCTGCACACCATGTGTGTCTGTATGTGTGAACATCATAGAAGTGAACGCAAATGATAGAGAAAATGTCTGCAATGCTTTACTGCTGTCAGTTTTTATCTGTATGGAGAAAACACATTCAAGTGTGCACTAGCCAATTGAATAACATTAGTTCTCAGTTCACCTGTGCAGAAAGCGAGGGGAGGAGGGGGGTTGTAGGGGCCCATCCAAAGTTTCGCAGGGGAGCCCGGTACTTTCTAGTTATGCCTCTGGTTGGATATGTTACTGTTACATTAGTAGACGTGATCAGATTGTCTCTGAACGTTTTCATTGATGTATCGGATCTGTTCTGAGGTCTCCGAGTGAAATGTGAGAGTAAAATAGTTGTAAGACACAAGCCATTTGATTTCCGCTCTTGATTGGATCGTTACCCGTTTTACTCTCAGCGCTCCGTCCTGATAAATTTTTTAGCTCGGGGAATTAAAAGAAGAGGCTTTCTACTTTAATATTTATGGCCGAAGCGTAAAAATGATGGCTTGTCTGCACAATAGTTAAAAGGCTAATGCCGGTATAAAACGCGCTGCTGCAAAATAAAAGAACGGATTTCGGATAAAACGGTTATCAGTCCCACTTGTAGCTGTGAGCCTGACACACTCCTGCTCAATTATAAAGAGAGTTATTTCTAGGGTTATCGCACCTCTCGGCCGCAGTCGCTGTTCAAAGGGACAACAGCCAAATAATCGCTTAGTAATCGATCTTTAATTATTAATATTTAGTATGTATATAGCGCATACATCTCCTGCAGTGCTGTACAGAGTATAGTGTCTTGTCACTTAAAGAGGAACTCCAGTGAAAATAATATAATAAAAAAGTGCTTCATTTGTACAATAATTATGTATAAATGATTTAGTCAGTGTTTGCCCATTGTAAAGTCTTTTTAATCCCCGATTTATATTCTGACATTTATCACATGGTGACATTTTTACTGCTGGCAAGTGATGTAGCTGCTGCTTGCTGTTTTGGCAGTTGGAAACCGCTGTAAACAGCTATTTCCCACAATGCAACAGGGTTCACAGACAGGAAACTGCCAAGAGTACGTACTCAGAATTTCTTTGTAGGCGGGGTTTCACCACAATATCAGCCATACAGCGCCCCGATGGTCTGTTTGGGAAAAGGAATAGATTTCTCATGTAAAAGGGGGTATCAGCTACTGATTGGGATAAAGTTGAATTCTTTGTTGGAGTTTCTCTTTAACTGTCCCTCATAGGGGCTCATAATCTAATGCCTCCCATAGTCATATGTGTATGCATGTATCGTGTAATGTATGTATTGTAGTCTAGGGCCAATTTAAGGGGAGTGCCCAGAGGATACCCAGACACAGAGAGAACATACAAACTCCTTACAGATAGTGACCTGGCTGGGGATTCGAACCAGGGGGACCCAGCGGTGCGAGGCGAGAGCCAGTGGTGTATCTGAAGACTGAGGGGCTCCAGTGCGGGTTTTACATGGGCCCCCAAGCACTCTATTAATATGTAGCCCCAAAACCTACCAATGACTGCTGAAGTGTCAGAGAGGTGTAATCAGAATAATTTAACAGTTTGTTAAAGTGTACCCGAGCTGTTGTAAATAGAAAAATTGATACTCACCCGCGGAGTCCAACGCCGTCCTCTCGAGGTCTGCCGTTTAGCCGTGATCATACCCAGTAACTGGCTCACTCTGGCGTGCTTATGCTGCTGGAGGAAAATGCAGGTGAGTATCAATTCTTTTTTCAACAGCTCTGGTACACTTTAAGTGGATTCAAGATAAACTTTTACTCATTGCAGAATTGTGTTCCTTTCATATAGTTTATAGGGCATTCCTCAAGCCAAATAGTTTTTTTTTGTTTCGTTTTAATACTCTAATTCCCTATAAACTAAACAAGCCTCGCCAACAGCTCCTTTTGTGCCTTGGCACTGTAGCAAGGGCTTATGGGAGCTCAGTCTGAGCAGGAGGAGGAGGAGGTTACTAACCAATAATTTCAGAGGCAGAGGGGAGGAGAGGGGGCTGAATTTACACACAGGCAAGCTGATAGCATCTCCAGCCCTCAGCCTGTGACAATGTGACAAACAAAACATGGCTGCCCTCATTGTATCATAGCAATAAATAATCATAAAATGTTGAAGCTGTTTGCAGCTAGATTTGCTGTGTAAACTATCTAAACTTTAGATAAGATATATAGACAAGTTACTTGTTATAGTTAATTTTTCATCTCAGATCCGCTTTAAGGATTACCGCTATGCTATTCTGTCTGATAAGTGAAACGCAACTCTGCATGCTGCATGACTCTCTCCATTTGACTGGATGAAGCAGATGGCAACGGAATCAATGCTAGTCTATAAGAACGGGTGGCATCTGTTCTCACCAGCAGCTTGCCACGTAAGTTTTGCAAAATACTCACCTGCTGCCATCCATTGGGGTCCTCTGCTGCTGCTGCTGTCCCTGCATGCTAGAAAAGCTGGTATATCAATCCCACAGCCCAATGAGAAGCATTGGGCTAGAATTGGTTTGCAAAGAACCAATGGAATTCCTCCCTCTCCAGGAGGAGTAGTGGACCAATGAATTTCCTCCCTGGTGCTCACAGAGGATTCTCATTGGTCTTATGCAAATCAGTGGGAGCCTGATGCTTCTGCTGGTGCTCTGGGATTCGTATACTGGTGTCTCTAGCGTGCAGGGATCTGATTGGCCAGCAGTAGTGAAATGCGGGGACAGGTACAGAGCAGGTTGTGTAGTGTAAAGGAAAACTGGAGGTAAAACTGATGCCCAATGTAACAAAGTGTTCAGTTTCAACGGAAAACGGACCAGGTTTAAAAGTTCTATTCCCCCCCCCCCCACCCAGTTCTGCTGCTCAGCCAGTGGCGTACCTACCATAAGGCTGCAGGTGCTCACAACACTAAGTGTAGCCATGGCTAGGGGTGCCGCTGTGGTGCTCAGTCACCATGTTCTTCCACCTGGGACCTTTTTTCATAGTTTGGGCAACATTCAGGAAAATAGCAGCAGGCAGTGCAGGGACTGTACTACTTCCAGCACTAGATGTAGCACCCCTCCCCCTTCCTGCCCTGTGGGCAATGTGCTTGCTTACTCTTTACACACAGCCTGTAATGTGCAGAGCAGCAGGGTAAGTAGAGAGAATGATTGCTGTGCTGCAGCTGGGACATTAGCAGGGAGAGGTGGCAGGATGTGTTTAGTGTTTCAGAAGTTGGCAGTCATTAATAGCCATGTGCACTGGCTGCTGTAATACCAGAGTGCCCTAGACTATTATTTATCCTGATCAGAGTAATTAAACAATAATGCAGGGCAGTCTGCTATTGCAGAAGCCAGTGATACAGGTACTGACTTCTGTAGTGAGCAGAGAAGCAAGCTCCAGGCAATTTAGATTAGCTTGATTGCAGGTAATCTTATCTCTTTTCCCAGCTCCCCCTCCCACCCTGTTGTCTTCCCCATGTCCCTTTCCACTTTACAGATTTTAGTGGCTTCTTCTCACAGCTTGTCTGGTAATGTCTTTCCTGCCATTTCTCCTCTACCACCAGGCTCTGTCTTGTGCCTCTATCTCTTTACCCCCCCATGCATCCCCCTCTTTCGTATGTCCCCCTTTTCTGACTGTCCTCAGAGAAGCTCACTAGCATAGTCATAGTCTAATGTCCTGCCATATTATTATTGTGTATTTATATAGCATTGACATCAGTGCGATATAGAAGCTTCCTCTTCCCATCTCCAATGCTTCCCAAGTCCATAGCAGGCGGCCACAATGCAAACGTGCACAGAGAGCAAGGTGGCTGCTGCTAGTGTTGGGCGAACATCTAGATGTTCGGGTTCGGGCCGAACATGGCCGCGATGTTCGGGTGTTCGACCCGAACTCCGAACATAATGGAAGTCAATGGGGACCCGAACTTTTGTGGTTTGTAAAGCCTCCTTGCATGCTACATACCCCAAATTTACAGGGTATGTGCACCTTGGGAGTGGGTACAAGAGGAAAAAAAAATTAGCAAAAAGAGCTTATAGTTTTTGAGAAAATCGATTTTAAAGTTTCAAAGGGAAAACTGTCTTTTAAATGCGGGAAATGTCTGTTTTCTTTGCACAGGTAACATGTTTTTTGTCGGCATGCAGTCATAAATGTAATACATATAAGAGGTTCCAGGAAAAGGGACCGGTAACGCTAACCCAGCAGCAGCACACGTGATGGAACAGGAGGAGGGTGGCGCAGGAGGAGAAGAAGGCCACGCTTTGTGAGACACAACAACCCCGGCCTTGCATGAGGGCAAGAAGCGTGCGGATAGCAGGCTTTGTACCGCCATGCAGTCATAAATGTAATAAAGATAAGTGGTTCAATAAACAGGGACCACGCGGCAACGCTAACCCAGCAGCAGCAGACGTGATGGAACAGGAGCAGGCGCAGGAGGAGAAGGCCACGCTTTGTGAGACACAACAACCCAGGCCTTGCATGAGGGCAAGAAGCGTGCGGATAGCATGCTTTGTACCGCCATGCAGTCATAAATGTAATAAAGATAAGTGGTTCAATAAACAGGGACCACGCGGCAACGCTAACCCAGCAGCAGCAGACGTGATGGAACAGGAGGAGGCGCAGGAGGAGAAGGCCACGCTTTGTGAGACACAACAACCCAGGCCTTGCATGAGGGCAAGAAGCGTGCGGATAGCATGCTTTGTACCGCCATGCAGTCATAAATGTAATAAAGATAAGTGGTTCAATAAACAGGGACCACGCGGCAACGCTAACCCAGCAGCAGCAGACGTGATGGAACAGGAGCAGGCGCAGGAGGAGAAGGCCACGCTTTGTGAGACACAACAACCCAGGCCTTGCATGAGGGCAAGAAGCGTGCGGATAGCATGCTTTGTACCGCCATGCAGTCATAAATGTAATAAAGATAAGTGGTTCAATAAACAGGGACCACGCGGCAACGCTAACCCAGCAGCAGCAGACGTGATGGAACAGGAGGAGGCGCAGGAGGAGAAGGCCACGCTTTGTGAGACACAACAACCCAGGCCTTGCATGAGGGCAAGAAGCGTGCGGATAGCATGCTTTGTACCGCCATGCAGTCATAAATGTAATAAAGATAAGTGGTTCAATAAACAGGGACCACGCGGCAACGCTAACCCAGCAGCAGCAGACGTGATGGAACAGGAGCAGGCGCAGGAGGAGAAGGCCACGCTTTGTGAGACACAACAACCCAGGCCTTGCATGAGGGCAAGAAGCGTGCGGATAGCATGCTTTGTACCGCCATGCAGTCATAAATGTAATAAAGATAAGTGGTTCAATAAACAGGGACCACGCGGCAACGCTAACCCAGCAGCAGCAGACGTGATGGAACAGGAGCAGGCGCAGGAGGAGAAGGCCACGCTTTGTGAGACACAACAACCCAGGCCTTGCATGTGGACAAAAAGCGTGCGGATATAGCAGCAATGCTTTTTGCCGCCATGCAGTCATAAATGTAATACAGATGAGAGGTTCAATAAACAGGGCCCGGAAACGCAACACCATCCCAGATGTTCATTGGTCATGTTACTTGGTTGGGGTCCTGGAGTGTTGCGTAGTCATTTCCAATCCAGGATTGATTCATTTTAATTTGAGTCAGACGGTCTGCATTTTCTGTAGAGAGGCGGATACGCCGATCTGTGACGATGCCTCCGGCAGCACTGAAACAGCGTTCCGACATAACGCTGGCTGCCGGGCAAGCCAGCACCTCTATTGCGTACATTGCCAGTTCGTGCCAGGTGTCTAGCTTCGATACCCAATAGTTGAAGGGTGCAGATGGATGGTTCGACACAGCTACGCCATCTGACATGTAGTCCTTGACCATCTTCTCCAGGCGATCGGTGTTGGAGGTGGATCTGCACGCTTGCTGTTCAGTGGGCTGCGGCTGCATGGGTGTCAGAAAATTTTCCCACTCCAAGGACACTGCCGATACCATTCCCTTTTGGGTACTAGCTGCGGCTTGCGTTGTTTGCTGCCCTCCTGGTCGTCCTGGGTTTGCGGAAGTCAGTCTGTCTGCGTACAACTGGCTAGAGGAGGGGGAGGATGTCAATCTCCTCTCTAAAGTCTCCACAAGGGCCTGCTGGTATTCTTCCATTTTGACCTGTCTGACTCTTTCTTCAAGCAGTTTTGGAACATTGTGTTTGTACCGTGGATCCAGAAGGGTATAAACCCAGTAATTGGTGTTGTCCAGAATGCGCACAATGCGTGGGTCACGTTCAATGCAGTCTAGCATGAATTGAGCCATGTGTGCCAGAGTCCTACCAGAATCCTCATCATCCTCTTGTGAGCGTTGTGATAGTTGTTGTGATGCATCATAGTCGTCACCTTCCTCCTGGTCTGCTTCTGCTGACCATTCGCGTTGAATTGTGGAAGTCCAACGTGCACCGCTCTGGCCCTCGTCAGTGGTGGCATGAAATTCCTGCTCCAACTCCAGCTGTTCCTCCTCCTCTTCTTCGTCATAGCTGCTGGGGCCAGCGTTCCCTGAGGCGGATGGCCTGATGTTGGTACCATCACGCTGATCGTTTTCTCCTTCAGATTCCCCCAGTTGCATCATGACAGCTGTTTCCTTGATTTTTAACATCGACCTCTTCAGTAAACACAGCAGTGGTATGGTAATGCTGACTGAAGAGTTGTCACTGCTCACAAGCAACGTGGATTGCTCAAAATTTTGGAGGACTTGGCAGAGGTCCAACATGTTGGCCCAATCGGATCCACAGAAGCTTGGCAGCTGGCCGGATGCGCCTCGGTACTGCGCCGTCATGTACTGGACCACTGCACTCTTCTGCTCGCAAAAGCGGGCTAGCATGTGCAGCGTAGAATTCCAGCGCGTAGGGACATCACACAGCAAGCGATGGTGGGGGAGATTAAAGCGCTCCTGCATCTTGGCGAGTGCCCCCGAAGCAGTACTGGAATTTCTACAATGTTTGGACACTCGACGCACCTTCAACAGCAGATCGGGCACGCCTGGGTATGTCCTCAGGAACCGCTGAACTACTAGGTTCATCACGTGCGCCAGGCAAGGGATGTGTGTCAGCTTAGCCAACCTTAAAGCGCGAATGAGATTACTCCCATTATCACACACAACCATGCCCGGTTTCAGGTCCAGCGGTGCCAGCCACAAATCCGTCTGTTCCTTTATTCCCCTCCAAATTTCCTCCCCTGTGTGCTGCTTATCCCCAAGGCAGATTAGCTTCAGCAACGCTTGCTGACGCATGCCAACAGCTGTGCTGCACTGCTTCCACGATCCTACTGCTGCTGGGTTAGCGTTTCCGGATGAGGTACAGCTTTGAGATGCGTTGGAGGAGAAGGAGTCAGAGAGGTAGGTGCTGCTGTTATCCAGTGGGAGGGACGGCGGTGCAGCTGTTTGTGGCGTGGGCAACACCCGTGCCGTAGCAGGTGAGGAATCGCTGCCAGGCTCCACAAGGTTCACCCAGTGCGCGGTAAGGGAGATGTATCGACCCTGGCCGAACGCACTCGTCCAGGTGTCAGTGGTGAGGTGAACCTTGCAGGCAACGGCATTCTTCAAGCTTCGGGTTATTTTGCTGACCACGTGCTCATGCAACTCAGGCACTGCAGAGCGTGCAAAGTGGTAGCGGCTGGGAACCACGTAACGTGGGATGGCCACTGACATCATGCCCTTGAAGCTGTTTGTCTCCACCAATCGATATGGCAGCATTTCGCAGGCCAGAAGCTTGGCTATGCTGGCTGTTACTGCCACGGCCCGGGGGTCATTTGCTGGCAATTTCCTCTTGCGCTCAAACATCTCCGACACAGACAACTGAACCGTAGCGCTGCACACGGAAGGGCTGTTGGTTGTTGTGTTTGATGAACACTGGGAGACCTCAAGAGCACTACTCCGGAAAGTGACAGTGTCAGCGTCGTCTGATGTTTGTGAATGTTGTGAACCACGCAATGGCTGGGCTACTGCTGCTGCTGAGGCGGGTCTGGTGGTGAGTCTGGTGAACCCAAGGGAGGCAGTGTTGTTTCTGGTACCCTGTCCTGACGCGTTTGCCCAAAGAGTGGGATGTTTGGATAGCATGTGACGGCTCATGCTGGTGGTGGAGAGGTTGTTAATATTTTTCCCCCTGCTCAGGCGGGTCTTGCACACCTTGCAAATCGCCATGGTAACATCCTCAGTGCAGTCTTCAAAGAAAGCCCAGACTTTGGAGCACCTGCCTCCTTGCTGGCGATTTCTGTTTGCTCCTCTTTTGCCTCTCACTTGAACTTCCACGCTTGTGGTGCCTGAAATTGCGCGCCGCCTACCTTGTGGCACAAGGCGAACTCGTGCAGCAGTGTGTTCTTCAACAGACTCATCTGTGCTGCTGCTACGACGGCGATGTTCTCGTTCACAAACAAAATCTGGGTCTCTGTCCACATTGTCCATACCCTCCTCTTCCATCTCCTCAAACTCGTCATATGTCATTGTGGGCCACCGCCGTGGAGTAGAGCTCCCCACAACAACCTCTGCGCAGCACACTCCAACGTCGTCTTCCAGATCTTGTCGGCCGACCTCCTGCAATTGCAACCCCTCCTGCCCAAATTGCTCTGGGATTTGGGTTTCCGAGTCCTCTTCGGACTCGCCTTGTATTTCAGTGCGCGGTGCATTTCCCACAGTTAACGGTTGTGAATCCAGGCACAACATTTCTGGCTGTTCCTCCATTGACCTTTGAAAGGTGGAAGTTTGTTGGGCTGGGAATAGCTCCTGCGAATACCCCATTGTGTCCTGAGGTAATTCATCGGACTGGTTATCTGGCAGTTGTGTGCGTGGTGTCGCTGCCGGTTGTGTCAGCTTTGTGCCCACTGGCTCCTTGTAACTGGCTGAGGACTCGGACCTCGTGCGTGATGTGCTGGTGCTGCTTAACCCACTGCTGGACGCTTGAGAGGTCATCCAAGTAATTATCTGGTCCTGTTCTTTTGGATTTGTGAGGGTTGTTGTCCTGGACAACATGGGCGGTATTGAGTGGGTTTTCTTGGGTGCTCCCCTGTGGCCTGTACGTGAACCGTCAGGGGAAACACCTCTTCCCTTGCCCCTCCCTCTTTCACCGGATTTCTTCCTCATTTCACTTATCCTTACAGTACACGCTGACTGGCAGCAGTACAGTGGCAGTACAGAAATGCTATACAGTACCACTATTCCCAGCAGCGACACAGAGCACAATGCTATACAGTGACGGGTGAGCGGTGTACCACTATTCCCAGCAGCGACACAGAGCACAATGCTATACAGTGACGGGTGAGCGGTGTACCACTATTCCCAGCAGCGACACAGAGCACAATGCTATACAGTGGCGAACGAGCGGTGTACCACTATTCCCAGCAGACACAGAACAGTACACAGAATGCTATATAGTGTGGCTGAACGAGCGGTGTACCACTGTTCCCAGCAGACACAGAACAGTACACAGAATGCTATATAGTGTGGCTGAACGAGCGGTGTACCACTATTCCCAGCAGACACAGAACAGTACACAGAATGCTATATAGTGTGGCTGAACGAGCGGTGTACTACTGTTCCCAGCAGACACAGAACAGTACACAGAATGCTATATAGTGTGGCTGAACGAGCGGTGTACTACTGTTCCCAGCAGACACAGAACAGTACACAGAATGCTATATAGTGTGGCTGAACGAGCGGTGTACCACTATTCCCAGCAGACACAGAACAGTACACAGAATGCTATATAGTGTGGCTGAACGAGCGGTGTACTACTGTTCCCAGCAGACACAGAACAGTACACAGAATGCTATATAGTGTGGCTGAACGAGCGGTGTACTACTGTTCCCAGCAGACACAGAACAGTACACAGAATGCTATATAGTGTGGCTGAACGAGCGGTGTACTACTGTTCCCAGCAGACACAGAACAGTACACAGAATGCTATATAGTGTGGCTGAACGAGCGGTGTACTACTGTTCCCAGCAGACACAGAACAGTACACAGAATGCTATATAGTGTGGCTGAACGAGCGGTGTACCACTGTTCCCAGCAGACACAGAACAGTACACAGAATGCTATATAGTGTGGCTGAACGAGCGGTGTACTACTGTTCCCAGCAGACACAGAACAGTACACAGAATGCTATATAGTGTGGCTGAACGAGCGGTGTACTACTGTTCCCAGCAGACACAGAACAGTACACAGAATGCTATATAGTGTGGCTGAACGAGCGGTGTACTACTGTTCCCAGCAGACACAGAACAGTACACAGAATGCTATATAGTGTGGCTGAACGAGCGGTGTACCACTGTTCCCAGCAGACACAGAACAGTACACAGAATGCTATATAGTGTGGCTGAACGAGCGGTGTACTACTGTTCCCAGCAGACACAGAACAGTACACAGAATGCTATATAGTGTGGCTGAACGAGCGGTGTACTACTGTTCCCAGCAGACACAGAACAGTACACAGAATGCTATATAGTGTGGCTGAACGAGCGGTGTACTACTGTTCCCAGCAGACACAGAACAGTACACAGAATGCTATATAGTGTGGCTGAACGAGCGGTGTACTACTGTTCCCAGCAGACACAGAACAGTACACAGAATGCTATATAGTGTGGCTGAACGAGCGGTGTACCACTGTTCCCAGCAGACACAGAACAGTACACAGAATGCTATATAGTGTGGCTGAACGAGCGGTGTACCACTGTTCCCAGCAGACACAGAACAGTACACAGAATGCTATATAGTGTGGCTGAACGAGCGGTGTACTACTGTTCCCAGCAGTGACACACAATGACTGGGGGGGACCCTGGCTAGCGTGGCTGGAGCGCGAACTACCCTGCCTGCCTACCCAAAGCTAAACCCACAGACAAATGGCGGAGATATGACGTGGTTCGGGTATTTATTTACCCGAACCACGTGACAGTTCGGCCAATCAGAGCGCGTTCGGGTCCGAACCACGTGACCCGTTCGGCCAATCACAGCGCTAGCCGAACGTTCGGGGAACGTTCGGCCATGCGCTCTTAGTTCGGCCATATGGCCGAACGGTTTGGCCGAGCACCGTCAGGTGTTCGGCCGAACTCGAACATCACCCGAACAGGGTGATGTTCTGCAGAACCCGAACAGTGGCGAACACTGTTCGCCCAACACTAGCTGCTGCACAGGCAGCTAGCAGCAGAGTACCGCAGTCAGGAGTTCGCCTGATCTCCCTGCATTGCAGCATTTGTAAGC
Source organism: Hyperolius riggenbachi (assembly GCF_040937935.1). Classification (NCBI taxonomy): domain Eukaryota; kingdom Metazoa; phylum Chordata; class Amphibia; order Anura; family Hyperoliidae; genus Hyperolius; species Hyperolius riggenbachi. The sequence goes on along the minus strand of NC_090656.1, from coordinate 22,706,342 downwards.
TTGCAAATGCTGCACCAGTTTGGCCTGCTGCTTTGATGGCCTAGGGGGCCTTGGCATAAATCTGGCCCTTATCATATGCGGTCAGTGTAAGGTAATGTAGCGGCCTGCAGACTGCTGTCCAGCAGGAGAAGAGTGGCAGCAGTAAGAGGACAGGAAGTAGCTGTGAGGAGAAGTTTAAATAACAGATTACATTGCTAGTACAGGGATCGTTTGGCCCCCTCGCTCTACTGAGCTCAAAATAACAAATGATGATTAAAGTGAATCTGAAGTGAAAATAAACTTATGATATAAAGATTTGTATGTGTAGTACAGTTAAGAGAAATAGAATATTAGGAGCAGAGACATAAGTCTAATATTGTTTTTAGTACAGGAAGAGTTAAAACACTCCAGTTGTTATCTATGCAAAAGAGCCATTGAGCTCCACAACTTTCAAAGTCACAGAGAGCTCTGTCTTCTGAAGCTTATTATCTCAAGTATCTGTCCCTGTATTTTGTTTTTTTTCTGCAGAGGAAAGTTCAAAAGTTCCTTACCCTGCTTTTTAAATCATTTAGAATGCTGAGTGTAGGGTATAAACTGCTAATATTAGAGAATGATGCAATGTTATTTAAAAAAACAACTATATAACTGAAAGTAAAAATATGTGTTATGATCGGTGGTACTCTGCTGGTCAGAGTGAGCTCAACAGACTAGTTAGCAATACAACATATAAAGGTACAGCAATATGTCAGTATTTTAATAAAGGTGTGATCAGGGACGGATCTATGGGGGGGGCGAGCGGGTATCTTGCCCCAGGCGCAGTTTGTTGAATTCTTAAAAAGGCGGCAAAATTTGGATGGGGAATGGCAGTTTAGGTGCCAAAACCTGTCCTTGCCCCAGGCGCAATTTGGTCTAGATCCGTTCCTGGGTGTGATCACACGTGTTTGGGTGCACAGTAGCTCAGGAGTACTCATATGCGATAGTCCCTGGCTGTGGGAACTATCACTCCTAAGTGATAGCCCCTGGCTGTGGGGTCTATCACTTATATCAAGGGTGGTCGTACAGGCAAGGTCGTAACAGATCGGTCAGTAGTCGGTACAAAATCAGCAATCAGAGTCGTAGTCAGAGTGTAGCCAAGGTTGGCAACAATCAGATATGCAGAGGTACAGAATCAGAGAGCGAGAGCAGAATCGAGGTCGGGCCGAGGTAGGCAACTAGACAGAAAGGCTGAGTACAGAATCGTGAGGCAAAAGGATATACAGAAGTTCAAGCAAGGTTCATACACATAAGGCAACAATGTAATTTATAATTATAGCCATCAAAGATCAGATCCTAAGCTATGTGTGAAATCCCCGGGGTCCTGCCGGTTCAAAGCACACTAGGAATTAACTAAGGTCTGAGAGCTTAACCGCAAAGTTTCAGCAACAGCAGACAACGATGCACTGACCGCTTCGGTCTTAAATACACAAGGTATACCTGCAGTTCCTCCCACTAGCCTCAGCCAATAAGACGGCAAAGGATCAGACCAGAGTTGTCAGCTGACCGGCCGGTCAGCTGACTCTCCACCTCAGTGCATAAAGGTCCTGTCTGTGTGTGCGTGTGCGCCCTTCTGTTCTGATGTATCCTGGAGAGACCTGACCTGCTGTGACGCGATGCCGAGAAGGTGGTGGCAGAATCCGCCGTGACGTCAGACGCGAGAACGGCGGCCGCGCCGCTCTCCGCTGCAGATGTAATTTTCCCATTACTGACAATATGACACTATTTTCTTTGCTACTTATGTTCTTGGAATTATCCGTACTGCACAACCAATTCATTAGATCATAATTTAAGGTAAGGCTCCTTCCACACTATTGTGGCATGTCATGGTACTCTCCTTCCACCGCTCCCACATTGCAGTGGTCATTAGTTTCTAATAGGCTGGTTACACCACCCGCAGTGCGACCCGATGCAGCGGAAGTGCTTCCAACAAGGCAGAGGCGACACAGACTCTGCTTGACGTGCAGTTGCATTGGAGTCAATGACACCGCAACAATGTATTTAGATTGTTGCATTGTTGCGGTTGCAGTGTGGCGCTCATGTGCCCATCATTTCAATTTCAGTGAGTTATTGTTTGAAAAAATAAATGGAATCTGGACTTACTTGGGGCTTCCTTCAGCCCCCATAGCCCGCTAGTTCCCTCGGCATCCTCTGGGTCCCCTCTGTGGTCCCACTGGCGGCTCTGTTAATCCGTCGACATCAGCCAAAGTTGCCGGCCCGTCCGAGCACCCAGCATGTCATCACGCTGGTCGCCGTAAGCATCCTGCGGGGACCCAGAGAACCTTGCGGGCTACAAGGTGGTGGAGGAAGCCCCAGGTAAGTCTATATTCCGTTTATTTATTTGTGTTCAGGGTCCCTTTAGGACAGATAAGGTGAGATAGTTCTTAGAGGAGTGAATCCGCCAGGAATGTCGGGTAACACAACAGTTAATTCTCCTTTCTTTCGCCATCTCCAAGGCGAGCTTATTGTTTAAATGTCACTATCTTCCAGACATTTTGAAGTGTCAAGATAATGTGCGGACAGTGACAGTTCTGTGACGGTGACACTGGCCATTCATGAACACTATAATCCATTATCGGTAGCAGTTCACAAAGGTCAGAACACTTCTTTCTAAGTTAAGTCAAGTGTAGAAGTAGGTGCCACTCGGAGATGTGATATAATTTCCACTGAGATGCAGGTCCGCACGCCGCATCCACGCAGTTCTTAACGGACTATTACAACAGAGCCAACGGTTCCCCAAACGTGACCATGCTTCATCTACTGCTCACCCCAACTGCCTTTCTATAAAGCATGGACAGTTTTTAAGGTTTTATATCCACCTGCTCTTCCATAATCTCAAAAACATAAACATTTATAGCTATACATTGGCGCATGGTAGGTGAAATTGAATGTAGATAAATATAAAGTTGTGCACCTTGGATGTACCAGTGGCAGAGCACCACATAAGATAAATGGCATACAGCTGGGAGCGTCGGACTTGGAGAAGAACTTGGGAATACTGGTTGATAACAAGTTAAGTCATCGGATACAATGCCAAGCAGCAGCAGCTAAAGCATATACAATTTTGAGTGCATAAACCAGGAAATAATATTTTGAGATGCTAGTATACTACTCCCTCTGTATAAATCACTTGTGAGCCCACATCTGCAGTATGGGATATTGTTTTGGGCACCACACTATAGGAAGAACATTGACCTTCTAGAATGAGTACAAAGATGGGCAACTGAATTAATGGGTATGGAAGGTTTCACTTACCAAGAAAGGTTGGACAAACTGGGCTTATTTAGCTTGGAAGACGACAACTGAGAGTTGACCTGATTAATATGTATAAATACATCAGAGGGCAATACAGAAGCTTGGCAGATGAACTTTTAGGGTTGTACAACGGACAATGGGGCATGATCTGTGTATGGAGGAAATATGTTTTTGCTATCTATTTAGAGAGGGGTCCTCTTACATCAGAAAGTAATTATGGAAAATTCTATATTTGCATTTAAAGATGGCTTGAGTGCTTTCCTTGCATAGAAAGATATCCACGGCTATAATCACAGGCGTCCGAGCCATTAGGCAGCTATACATTTTCGCCTAAGGCGACAGGAAGAGGCAAGGGCGCTTCTGCACTGAGTAGTGAGAGAAGAAATGCCTCTCAGCTGACTCAGGTGTCAGTTTACACAGCAGCAGCGGGGCTGACTGGACTTCAGCTCAATGATTCAAAGAACCACAGTAATGAATGAGTCAGTGAGAGAAGGCACTTATCCTAGTCAGGGATCCGAGGAGTACAGCATCATCAGCTCCTGAGTCCAACTCCTGAGAATTCAGTCCCTCTCTCTCTGCTACTGCTAACTGCGTGGATGTAGAGACTGTGTAGCAGCCAGGCATTGACTTCCCCCCAGGCCGCCTTTCATTCAATGATTTAGGGTTGGTCCTGTGTCTGCTGTATTCAGGTTTGTTGATGTAAGGCAATGTAAAATACTAGGCTAGCTGATAAAAGTGCAATTAGAGGGCAGGCTAGCTGGTAAATATACACAGCATGATGTAGAACTCGTCTGGAGGGTCAGTGGGAAAAAATATGCCTGGTCTCTCTCCATTGTTATAATGACTGCATGTGCAGATAAGGTCTTAAACAGGTTGAAAAGTTTTGACAGTCCCTAGACTCCAGGAGGGCTGCTTGCTGACTTGTGTAAGAGATTGGCAGGGACAGCAGTCCTATTACCAGCAACTAGTCTCTGTGTAATGTGGGACTGCAATACAGATAAACTGCTCCATCTCAGGCTATTCTCAGTCTCACTCCACTCCTCCTATCTCTGTATGTGTATAGTGTATGTCTACTGTGTGCTGCTGTGTGTGTGTGTGTGTGTGTGTGTGTGTGTGTGTGTGTGTGTGTGTGTGTGTGTGTTGTGTGCAGTGTGTGTACTGTGTGTGTGTGTGTGTGTATGTTGTGTGCAGTGTGTGTACTGTGTGTGTGTGTGTGTGTGTGTGTGTGTGTGTGTGTGTGTGTGTACTGTGCTGTGCGTGTCTAAAGTGTGTGTGTGTGTGTGTGTGTGTGTGTGTGTGTGTGTGTACTGTGTATAGTGTGTATGTTGTGTGCAGTGTGTGTACTGTGTGTGTGTGTGTGTATGTTGTGTGCAGTGTGTGTACTGTGTGTGTGTGTATAGTGTGTGTACTGTGCTGTGCATGTCTAGTGTGTGTGTGTGTGTGTGTGTGTGTGTGTGTGTGTGTGTACTGTGTATAGTGTGTATGTTGTGTGCAGTGTGTGTACTGTGTGTGTGTGTGTATGTTGTGTGCAGTGTGTGTACTGTGTGTGTGTGTGTGTGTGTGTATAGTGTGTGTACTGTGCTGTGCATGTCTAGTGTGTGTGTGTGTGTGTGTGTGTGTGTGTGTGTGTGTGTGTGTGTGTGTACTGTGTATAGTGTGTATGTTGTGTGCAGTGTGTGTACTGTGTGTGTGTGTGTGTACTGTGTGTGTGTGTGTGTGTGTGTGTGTGTGTATAGTGTGTGTGTGTGTACTGTGTGTGGTGTGTGTGAGTGCATGCCGCAATAAGTATATTTTATGGTGAAACGCTCTGCTGCATAACAACTATTTTCTGGTGAACCCATGCCGCAATAAGTACATTTTCTGGTGAAACGCTGCTGCATTATGATTTTCGGGGGTCTTGGGGGTGGGGTTCACCACAGGAGTGGTGTTCACCATGAGGGGTGCGGGGTATGGGACTGGGGGCAATCACGGGGGGGGTGGGGGGGGGGGGTGCCACAGGATTTCTCGCCTGGAGTGACAAAATGGCTAGAGACGCCCCTGGCTATAATTACCGTATTTTTCTGACTATAAGACGCTCCTGACCATAAGACACATCTAGATTTAGAGGACAAAAGCCAGGGGACATATATATATATATATATACTAAACCTGGTGCATCCATGGCGAAGGGGCATCTTGTGCATTATTATGCCCCTTGTACCTCATGCCCCCTTGTACCTCTTGTGTCCTCCTCTGTCCCCCTTGTGTCCTCCTCTACATGGGCACAGTACAGGGAGTCCCGAACATCACGGCAGGTTGGATGTTCGTATTGGCAGGCATTCACAAGTCAGGAACTCCCTGCATTTTGATTACAAGACACAGTGCCCCCCCCCCCCCCCCCCCCCACACACACACACACACACTTTTGGGGGAGAAAAAGGGAGTCTTATAGTCCAAAAAAAACAGTACTAGGTAATTCCAGGTTAAGTTGATCCAGGAAGCCAATTAATGTGACTGACATCTTAAATCAGGAAGGATGGTTTCCCCTTTAAGCCTAATTGGCCCAAACCTGTAAAGGTTTATTTTTGGCTTCTCCTGGATCAACTGGGATATGTGCAAGTTCAGAACACTGTTTTTTTTTCTGGTTGAACTTGATGGATTGCTGTCTTTTTTCAATTACACTATGTAACATTATGACCAAATACCTTTTAATAGATCCCAATATCGTGGTTATCCATACTGTGTGCCTCTTAATAAAACTCAGTCAGATCAGCTCGCTGAGAGTGTCTTTGATAACCTCTCCTATGGGCATTACTCCACCTATTTGGGCATTCCAGGGCAGGTGAAGGGAGGAAAAGACAACTCAAGCTCCTCCCTCTATACTAAGTGTGTAGGTTTACAAAAACACTCGCTCACGAGACAAATCTAGAGGAAGAAGAGGGAGAGGAGTTTACTGACCTGCTCTTTCGGGAGCCATGCATGCTTTAGTGAAAAGACAAACAGGAAAAAAATAGGAGCGCTTAACAGTATCACATATTTCACAAGGCTTAATGACCCTATAATGACAGGTTTCCCCTGAATGAAATGCTGCATGCACAGTGTGTCTTCATTTATCAGCTGGAGGCTGGATCAGCGCAGGGCAGGGGCTTGTGGCCATGGCAGTGCAGACAGGGTAATTTGGGCACTGGAGTCCTCGAAGATCCAGCTAGTGATAGCAGGGATGATAGCAGGCAATGGGCGCATCGTCACTGTATGATGATGTGCCATTCAGCCGAGTTCCTGAGGGTTTGGTGCTGGGTGTTTGGCTATAGCAGGCGCTAGGGGTTAGGATATAGTCTGTCTCCAGCACCACATTACTTCCTAATTAGCGGAAATACAGACAAGCCTGGCAGCACATGATCTTCGCATGGAGCCCGGAAGGCGAGTAAAAGACCACTGCTCATAAACTCCTGCACTGGAGGGGGGAGCTTGGAGGAAGTCCTGAGAAAAGGGAGGAAGAAGTCGGGCCCCCCTCCCCATGGCTGAGTTCCTTTGTGCCTGCTGTCCCCCCCCCCCCACCTATACCTGGCTACCTATATTGGGGGCACCTATGCCTGACTACCTATACTGGGGGCACCTATGCCTGACTACCTATAATGGGGGCACCAATATCTGACTACCTATACTGGGGCCAACTATACCTGACTACCTATACTGGGGCCAACTATACCTGGCTACCTATACTGGGGGCACCTATACCTGGCTAACCTATACTGAGGTCAATTATACCTGGCTACCTATACTGGGGGCACCTATACTTGGCTAACCTATACTGAGGTCAATAATACCTGGCTACCTATACAGGGGGCACCTATACTTGGCTAACCTATACTGGGGCCAACTATACCTGGCTAACCTATACTGGAGGGCAATTTTTACACCCTTGCCCTGGGAGCAATTTAGCCTAGAAACTTTCCTGGGTAAAAGTATTAGAGGCTGAGGATCAGGAGGACAGGCAATCTGTATTTTTTAAAAGGAAATAAATATGGCAGTCAGCATACCCCTCTCAGGTCAGTTGTCCCTTAAAGTGAAACTGAAGTGAAAAAAAATAATAATCATATACTGACCTATGGAGAGGGAAGGCTCTGGATCCTATTGAGCCTTCCCTGTCCCCTTTCAGTCCCCCCAATCCAGTGCTGTCACCCCCATTAGAGCTATTTGACCAACTGGTCAATATGTGATCAGTTGAAAAGGGCGCCTGAGCCATCTGTATTAAAAGACTTCAATGTTATTTCTGCAAATATGGGCTACAAGGTGGTGAAAAGGGCGCAAAAGTTTTTTTCGGCTACAAAGTTTTCGATTCAGCTACAAAAAGGTGCCCCTTTGTAGCCCATATTTTTGATTCGGCTACATGGTTTTTCGGCTACAAGGTTTTTGATTCAGCTACAAAAGGGCGCCTCTTCGTAGCCCATATTTTTGATTTGGCCACAAGGTTTTTGATTCGGCTACAAAAGGGCTCCCTTTTATAGCTGAGATTTTTGATTAGGGAGTGAGGGGGGAGGGGGTTAGGATTAGGCATCACAAGTAGGGGGGGGGTCTTAGGGTTAGGGATCACCAGGGGGGATAGTGTTAGGCACCACCAAGGGGAGGTCTTAGCGTTAGGCACCACCAAGGGGGGTCCTAGGGTTAGGCACCACCAAGGGGGGTCCTAGGGTTAGGCACCACCAGGGGGGGTTAGGGTTAGGCACCACCAGGGGGGTTAGGGTTAGGCACCACCAGGGGATGGTTCTGTGTGAGAGTAGGGACAAGTTAGGTCATAGTAATAACCAGGGGGGATTAGGGTTAGGCACCACTAAGGGGGGGTTAGGGTTGGGCTCTATCAAGGATGGGGGTCTTAGGGTTAAGACCCCCTGGTGGTGCCTAACCCCTCCCTGGTGGTGCCGAACCCTAACCCCTCCCTGGTGGTGCCGAACCCTAACCCTTCCCTGGTGGTGCCGAACCCGAACCCTTCCCTGGTGGTGCCTAACCCTCATTCACACTATGTCTTTTTATCAGCACATTAATGTTACAGATTGATATATGTTGCTGAAAAGCGGACAGAAGCTCACTAGTGTAAATGGGGGTTAGGCATCATCATGGGAGGGTTCTGTGTGAGAGTAGTGAGAAGTTAGGGCATAGTAATCACTTTTCTTGGCTATACCCAGAGCCCTTTTATAGCCCAATAAATGTTGCCTATAGCAGCATCCTCTTTATAAACTAAATCTAGCTTTTCGGCTACACCGGGCCACCTTTGTAGCCGAATTTGGCATATGGGCTACACCAGGCGCCCTTTTGTAGCAGAATTTGACATTTCGCCTACACCGGGCGCCCTTTGTAGCCGAATCTGGCTTTTTACGTCTACATCAGGTGCCCTTTTCAAATAGACGCAGTGAATATACCTCTGTGAGCCCTTGAAAGACTTTGAGGGCACTTATATCCCAAAGCACTCCCAAAGATGGGCGGCCCATACTGCTCATGTGTTTCCATTGGGGGTCAGTGCTGGAACGAGGGGACCAAGAGGGGACAGGAAAGGCTGAATAGTATCCAGCACCTTTGCTCTCCTTAAAGCGGAACTGACATAAAGAAAAAAAAATACGAGTTTCACTTACCTGGGGCTTCTGCCAGCCCCCTGCAGCCGACCTGTGCCCTCACCATCCTGGACCGATCCTCTGTTTCCCTGCCACGGCTACTTTTTTCCTTGTACTGGGAGCTGACTTCTAAGTCGACCTCTATTGCGCCCTGGCCACCTGTATCCTCGTACACGTTCCTGTAGCCAGGAGTGCCCTCAGCAGGACAAGAAAATCCCTACTGCATCAGCACAGTACGTGTCCGACTACGGGATCGTGAATGAGGATGTGTGCAGCCGCACAGGCGCAGTTCCCCTGAACCGCGCAAAGTTAAAGTGAGCCACAGCATGGGACCAGAGCATTGGTGAGTGGCTGTGTGGGCACATGTCGGCTGCAGGGGGCAGGCAGAAGCCCCAGGTAAGTGAAACTCTTAGATTTTTTTGTTTATTTCAGTTCCGCTTTAAGCAAGTCTCTGACTTGTTTTTCACTACAGATTAGATAGTTGCCTGGATTCCACAAGGCGTAGTCACATGCTGGATCAAAGAGCTGGACCCCACTGGATGAGGTTGGTCCCATGGCAGCCCACTTTAAAGGTGACTCCACACTCCATCATACCAACCCCCTCCCTGTTACATTCATATCATATCTGAACAGAAAATCTCATACCTCAAATATACATTATTTTATGACTACCCTGCATTAAGAGGGAAGAAGAAGCCGTGTTAATGTGAACTGTTTACATTTTTCTGCGTGTAAATGTCGAAGCTGCAAGGTTTGGCTGTCCATCACGCTAATGGCCTAATAGCTGCATGTAAACAGGGAGATATTTGGGAGGTGGTTTCTGTCAAACAGACATCTGCCACATTAAATCAAGATGAGAACTCTCCTTCTGTGAGGCGCCCCAGCAGCAAAAGAGACAGCACTCATTTCCAAGGGGAAAAAAAGCACGGACAAGGAATGCACAACTTCTTATATTTCTTTTATTAAACTGCTGCATTCAGTAACCCTACAAATATGGAACGTTACACGTGTGTGTGTGTGTGTGTGTGTGTGTGTGTGTGTGTGTGTGTGTGTACACAGCGTGTGTGTGTGTGTGTGTGTGTACACAGCGTGTGTGTGTGTGTGTGTGTGTGTGTGTGTGTGTGTGTGTGTGTGTGTGTGTGTGTGTGTGTGTGTGTGTGTCCAGTGCAAATTTACGTATCGTAGTTTGCATCTACGCATCGTAGTTCGTAGGCAAAGTTTCAAAACTACGCTTACGATTTTACGCGTAGCGAAGTACTGCTACGCGTAGTTTACGCCCCTACATATAGTTAACATGTGTATTGCGAAGTAAACTACGAATGCGTTATTCGTGTCTATTTTTCCGTGTACGATTGTATGCTTACAAAATTACACATTGGAAAGGGGGATGTACGCATAGAATAGTTCCTTGTACAAGCATTTGCAGAGGAATTCATGCGTACATTTTTCTGCATAATGGCATAAGCGTCCGTATACACTACGCTTCCCTCTACGTGTAATTGCGTATTTTAAAGCGTATTCTACGAAATGCACACAAAGCGAATATTTGATTTCAAAGACGTAGTTTGGTGAAGCGTAATTGCGTAAAACTACGCGTAGTTCCAGCGTAGCGAAGTTGGCTGACTACGAGCATCCCTGGATTGGATTGGCTGTAAATAATGTAAACAGAAAACAAAATCTAGCTTTATTGTTAGATTTAGAGGAACTGTAACCAAGGATTGAACTTCATCCCAATCAGTGGCTGATACCCCCTTTCCCATAAGAAATCTATTCCTTTTCTCAAATGGATCATCAGGGGGCGCTGTATGGCTGATAGTGTGGTGAAACCCCTCCCACAGTGTGATGTCACTAGAGCAGTGATGGCTAACCTTGGCACTCCAGCTGTGGTGGAACTACAAGTCCCATGAGGCATTGCAATACTCTGACAGCTCAAAGCATAACTCGGGGAGGCAGAGGCACAATGGGATTTGTAGTTTTGTCACAGCTGGAGTGCCAAGGTTAGCCATCACAGCACTAGAGCCTTGTTGCATTGTGGGAAACGGCTTTTTCCAACTGCCAAGCAATCAGTATCTCCATCTGTGCATATGTATATCTATGTAAAAACAACCTTTTAGCCAATCACAATGTTAGGGGGTGTGGTTATAGATAATGATAGTTGGTGCGGTTTAGTTTTTTCACGTCTGCCAGCAGTAAAGATGATGACGTGCAGGCTGATTGTGGATCAAACAATATGAACAAATTACATGGTGAATAACCATCATTTATTGATCTATTATTTAACTTCTGACTTTGCAATCTATTGACTTATTTTTCTTTCACCTTTTCGCAAATGTTCCTCTTTAACTTCCTCTTCTATTTATTTTTACTTGACTATAAGCAATTCTCCAGCCAGGACCAATCTTATAATCCTTTTGCCGGAGGTCACAGGTTGGTTATACTCACGGTACTGTTGTTGACTACTGGACTAGGGATGCTCATTCGGATTACTCGGAAAGGCAATTTCCGAAATTCCGATCGGAAACTGCATTTCCGCATTGGAATGCGGAAATCGGTAATGCAAGTGCCCTAGGCGGATTTCCGCCGGAAATCGCGGAAATTCCGCCGGAAATCGGGGAAATTCCACCCCACTTTAACATCGATTTTCACAAAAACTGTAAGGTCTTTTTGAAAAATTTGTTCACAAGATTCAGTTTAATAAACCCTGAAAATTTGGTGTTTCTAGGACTTAAGGGGGCTTTGCTATTAACCACTAAAGTCGGCAGATTTCTACTGTAATGTAAAATGCAGAAAATCTGCATCTGCCTGTTTTCTGCATTTACAGAACCGACTTTAGCGGTTAATAGCAAAGCCCCTGTAAGTCCTAGAAACAGCAAATTTTCAGGGTTTATTAAACAGAATCTTCTGAACAAGATGCAATTTTTTTTTTTTTCAAAAAGACCTTATAGTTTTTGAGAAAATCGATGTTAAAGTCGGGCGGAATTTCCGCGATTTCCGGCGGAAAATCCGCATTAGAATGCGGAAATTGGTAGCGGAAAGCGGAATCGGTAATTGGTACAAGACGGAATGCGGATTTACCGCGGAATCGGAAATTGGCATTCCGACCATCCCTATACTGGACCAGGAGGAACAGAACAGGAGCTGGAGCAAGCTAACCATTCTGACACCTCTCCCATGAGGCATATGCAGCTCAGATAAAAGTATGTTGCCACATAATTCCGCACGCGTACATTTTCACTTAGAAAAGACTGCACATACGAAAACTTTCCCAATAGCCCAAAGACGTGCGCAAATACTAACCGTGGGCAAAAGGCAACATGTGGCCTTGCGTGTGTGTGTATGGGCCAGAACAGCCAGTGGCCGAAGCAGGACTGAGGTGAGTGTAGCAAAACTGCAGCACATATTTTTGATAAGTAATGTGTCCTGTGTCCTGCTGCCCGGGGTCCCCACACGGTGCAGAGGACGACCTCGAGGTCATCCTTACTGCACCAGGGTGAAGTGTCGCTGGCAAACAAGCCCATGTTGTACGCAGCGTACTGCGCAGGTACAGTAGTTCTGCGCCTGCACAGTAAGCTGTGGACAAAGTGGCCTTGATTGACAGCGGTGCTTGAGCAGGCACAGTAGAGGGAGCCTGGCGAGACACCGTAAGGGAACCCCGGGCCGGCAGCTGAGAGCAGAGCTGCGGCGTGGGACATGCCGGCTGCAAGGGGCTGAAGAAAGCCCCCGTAAGTAAATCGGCTTTCATGTCATTTGCCTGATAACTCCTTTAACTGTTTCCTAACTCCTTACTGATTACACCTCTCTGACACTCCAGCTGTCCTTGGTAGGTTTTGGTGCTCCATATCAATAGAGTGCTTGGGGCCCCATGTAAAACTCGCACTGGGGCCCCAAGCTCCTCCATTACATCACTGTAGAAGGGCATTGCTTAACGTGAGTCCACCGTTTCTGCACATCACAGACACGTTGTGTCTGAACTTCAGATCTGACATTTGCTGTAAAGATAATTGTAATTCTTTGGCTTAGCAAACCTGTTTCTCTAAGTATGAAAGCCATAGGCGTAACAATAGGGGATGCAGCCACTGAGCCCGCGGGGGTGGCCCGGCCCCCTCCTGGGGCCCGCTCATGGCCGTTTTGGGAGAGTCAAAGGGGCACTGCAGCGAAAAACTGTAACATTTAAAATATGTACATTTTTTCCAGAGTAAAATGAGCCATAAATTACTTTTCTCCTATGTTGCTGTCACTTACAGTACGTAGTAGAAATCTGCCAGAAGTGACAAGATTTGGACTAGTCCATCTCTTCATAGGGGATTCTCAGCAAAGCTTTTATTCTTTATAAAGATATTCCCGAAAAAGGATTTAAACAATGATGCTGGCCAGCTTCCCTGCTCGCTACACAGTTTTTTGGCAGTTGGACAGAGCAACTGCCATTCATTAGGTGCTTTTGAAAATAAATAAATCTCTGAGAATCCCCTATGAAGACATGGACTAGTCAAAAACCTGTCACTTCTGTCAGATTTCTACTACCTACTGCAAGTGACAGCAACGTAGGAGAAAAGTAATTTAAGGCTTGTTTTACTCTTGAAAAAATTTACTTATTTGTATATGTTTGCACATATTTAAAATTTTACGGTTTTTGCTGTAGTGCCCCTTTAATACCAGAGCAGCACCTTGAGAAAGAATCAAGTAGTGATGCTTATTATAAACTACTAGTGACCTTAGCCCGTTTAAAAACGAGCTAGGTCTGTCAACGCTTGCCGTCGCGCGCATTAGCCACGCCCGCCCGCCCATGCCTCTCCCTTCTGGCCCCGTCCTCCCCCAGCTCTCTTCAGCGTCTCTGCGTCCCTCCCTGCACATAAGCAGTGCAAAAAAAGCACTGACACAGGGACATGGGACGCAGGGACACTTGCGCTTTATTAGGTAAGATTACCTAATAATATTTTTCAACCAATAAAAAAATAGGGGTTTTTTTGACTCTCAATATCACATGTTCAAAAGGATCGTTATACATTTTCCTTTTTTTTTTATCTTTTGTTTTTGGCTACATTTGTTGTTTATTTGTCTTTCTCCTTCTGTTATTGAACGCCAGCAGCACAATTACACCACTGTTTCCCCAGCATGCAGGGAATCTCTTTTTCACTTTTTTTTACTTTGTTAGAAATAAATAACATTTTTTTTGCTTGAAGCCGTAGGACTAATGAGCGAGTGTTCTTCCTCTTAGGCGCCAGATAACTAGACATGGGATTTTTTTTCTTACGAATTGTGGTGATGTATTAATTAATGAAATATCAAGTCATTTTCGTATGTGGGTCTGTGTTTGCATGGACATTTCAATTCTGTCTCATTTTTATATCCAATTATTTTCTTTTTCTTTTTTTCCACCCAGCTTATGCAAAAGATGACTCCTGGCACAAATCCAGGGCACAAATACCGAGAAACACCCCAAATGCCTTTTCTGAAGAGGGAAGTTTGGCACAAGATCCCTTAGCTCAATATGGTCAGGTGTTGGCGAGTGGTGGGTGGAGTCAGGGCAGCTTCTAGGCTGATTTGCACTCAGGGCGAGGGTGTAAAAATTGCGCCCCCTCTCCCCCACCCCCGTGGACTCGCCAACCCTTACTCCTTAGGGACAGTCACACAGCCACAGGTCACAAGTAGATCTGCCTACTTAGTAGTGACCAGCCGCTCATCCAGGAGGAAGCAGGGACCAGGAAAGGTGAAGAGAGCCCGGAAGGCCGACTCCTCCATGGGCGCCGCACACTGACAGCCTGCAGTACCGCTACAGGACATCAGGTGTCATCACGCGGTGGTGACGAGATGATGACTTGACGTCTGACGCAGGCAGCCCAGGAGGAGTCAAGGAAGGTGATCACCCTGGTAATCGTCTTTTTTCTTCTATTTGGCTGCACCACACGTCTACAGCTCCCTAGCGGTTATGTCCTTCTGCCTGCGCCCTTCTTCTTCTACTTGCCGGTCTGCGCCCAGGGCGGTCGCCCTCCCTGCACTGCCCTAGAAACGACCCTGGGTGGAGTATGATGTGGTTGATTACAGACTCTGCCCGACCACGGACAGGGATAAATAATATTTTTCAGGTATGATAAAAATGATGTGGCTGTTTTGACTGCATCAGAGTTTGGTGCAAGAAACTGATCAACCAATGGCAATGGTTAAACTTTAGACAAGACACAAAACATTTATATTGCGCTTTTCTCCTGGCGGACTCAAAGCTCCAGAGTTGCAGCCACTAGGGAGTGCTCTAAAGGCAGTAGCAGTGTTAGGGAGTCTTGCCCAAGGTCTCCTCACTGAATCGGTATTGGCTTACTGAACAGGAAGAGCCGAGATTCAAACCCTGGTCTTCTGAGTCAGAGGCAAAGCCCTTAAAGGACCACTCAAGTTAGAAAAGTTAAGCAGTTCAAATCTGTCAGAACTGACAGGTTTTGGACTAGTCAATCTCCTCATGGAGGATTCCCAGGGTTTTCTTTGATTGCCAAAGTATTTCCTGAACGGCAGTTGCTAAATCTAACTGCCAAAATAGCGTGCAAGTGAGTAGGGAGGCTGGCTGGTGTCTTACTGTTTTGGCAGTTAAACTTCCATTTAGAAAATGCTTTTGAAAACAAAGAAAACCCAGAGAATCCTCCATGAGGAGATGGACTAGTCCAAAACCTGTCCGTTCTGTCAGATTTTAACTGCTTACTTTTTTAGCTGGAGTGTTCTTTAACTAGTACTACTACTCTTTTCAGCCACAGTTGACAGTCTACTATCCATTTATCCGATTAACGATAAGTTACACAGACGCCACTCTTAGCAGACCAAGTCCTGTAAGTCTGTAATGTTCCAAAAAACAGCTATAGCCTCTGCAATGATCCAGTCATACCTTTATTCAACGAACTTTAAGGGACTGAGAACTTTTACTCATTATTTGTGCCCCTTACCTTGTTTTAAATGCCCCAATTCCCTATAAACTAAACAAGCCTCGCCCACAGCTCCTCCAGCCCCTAGGCATTCTGAGTCCTATATAGCAAGTGCTCATGGGAGCTCAGTCTGGGGAGGAGGAGGAGACATTACCAGCCAGAGATTTCAGTGGAAAGGGGGCGGAAAGGGGAGGAGAGAGGAGGGGATTGGAGTTTTCACAGGCTGAGGGGTGGAGATGCAGAGCAGCTTGTCTGTGTGATCACAAACAAAACATGGCTGCTGCCATTGTATCACAGGAAGAAACAATCATATACTGTTGAAGCTGTTTGCAGCTAGGTTTACTGTGTAAACTCTCTAAACTTTAGATATGTAGACAAGTTACTTGTTAAAGTTAATTTTTCATCTCGAATCCACTTTAAAGCAAATCTGAAGCTAAAATAAATTTTGGATACACAGATTGTATGTGTATAAAAGGGGGGGTTGCGCATCCCTAAAAACATGCTGCAATTGACTGGTTAAGTGCTCAGGTATGCACCACCTCTATTAGGCTGAAAATGCATGCCCTGCGTTCAAAACAAATGCTACATTAATTATACTATGGAGGAACTTTGGCTTCCACTATAGTTTGCATGCAAAGTATAATATACTGGACACTTGCACCACGGTGAGGCAGACCTCCGGGCAAGTGGCCTAACCTAAATTAAAAACAACATATGTATAACCTTGGGAGCAGCTAAGCAAAAACTTACATTTTAATGGACAGTGAGAAGAGGGCCAGCGCATACCACAAAGGCTGCATCTGAAATGACCAACAGCTCACATGTGCAGCAATTCTAATAAGCTATCTGCACACTTCGCATTCAATTCAGATGCAAATCATATGCATAACTACTATTACTTACCATGCAAATGGAAAACTCAGGAATACAGGCTGGGAGCAGCTAACCTGGTAGTTACATTTGTGGTTGGGGTGTCTTGGCACCCTATGGAAAAAAATACATTAGACAAAAAAGGGAGCCTGATAGTGCAGTATGTCAATAATAGGTGTGTGGAGAAATCAATTGATTGAAAGGGCTACTCACACAGGAGGGTTGCAGAGGGGCAACCGACCACAGGAAGCAGATGGAGACCATAAACCCGACTCCACTCAGGGTGGTCCTGGACGGACCTGGTTGCGGTCGCTCTCTTAGATGAAAAAGGATGGACAAAACATCAACCGTGGTAAAACAACGGGTGTTCTGTCACCACCCCTCGGACAAACATGTACGGGGGTATAACTATGCACAATAAGGGAAAGAGGCGCCCTGATTTGAATAAAAGCTTTTAAAACCAGTTTAAAAACGAAAAAGAAAATGATGCATCTTACCTCAATGACGAAATCTCTGTAAACTTACAAAAGATTTTTATTTGAGCACAGGCAACGCGTTTCGCGAGTCTGAGCCTGCTTCTTCAGGCCAATACAGTGCCAAATGACAGAAATAATGTAGTGTAGGGAGACAAGATTTCGTCATTGAGGTAAGATACCTCATTTTCTTTTTCGTTTTTATACTGGTTTTAAAAGCTTTTATTCAAATCAGGGCGCCTCTTTCCCTTATTGTGCCTGGTAGTAACATACTAGCAAAATTATGAAAAGGGGGGGGGGTTGCGCATCCCTAAAATATACTGCAATTGACTGGTTAATCGCTCAGGCTTGCACCACCTCTATTAGGCTGAAAGAATGTGAAGTGTGCAGATAGCTTATTAGAGTTGCTGCACATGTGAGCTGTTGGTCATTTCAGATGCAGCCTTTGTGGTATGCGCTGGCCCTCTCCTCGCTGTCCATTAAAATGTAAGTTACACATTTTTGCTTAGCTGCTCCCAAAGTTATACATATGTTGTTTTTAATTTAGGTTAGGCCACTTGCCCGGAGGTCTGCCTCACCATGGTGCAAGTGTCCAGTATATTATACTTTACATGCAAACTATAGTGGAGGCCGAAGTTCCTCCATATTTGGTTCGGACGCAGGGCATGAATTTTCAGCCTAATAGAGGTGGTGCCTGAGCGATTAACCAGTCAATTGCAGCATGTTTTTAGGGATGCGCAACCCCCCTTTTCATAATTTTGCTAGTATGTAACTGCCAGGTTAGCTGCTCCCAGCCTGTATTCCTGAATTTCCCGTTTGCATGGTAAGTAATAGTAGTTTTACATATGATTTGCATCTGAATTGAATGTGAAGTGTGCAGATAGCTTATTAGAGGTGCTGCACATGTGAGCTGTTGGTCATTTCAGATGCAGCCTTTGTGGTATGCACTGGCCCTCTCCTCGCTGTCCATTAAATTGTATGTGTAGTACGGATAATAAATAGAACATTAGTTGCAATGAAAAGAGCCTCCTATTTTTATTTATAGTTATATAGTGTCAGGCATGTCTGGTCAATGACTATAGGTCAGGCTGTATGCCCATGTGACTGACCTATAGCCCAGCCCGTAACACCTGCACAAACTCCTACCTAGCACAGAACTACAATAACCCTGCAGGTGTAGCATACAGACTGGCAGATAGAATCCATCAAACAGAACCAATAACAATCATACAAGGCACAGTATCACAAGTATAATAGTCACCTGAGGCCTGGAGGATGAGGCAATCCAGATGATAGTCGGATGACTGCCAGCGGGAGGAATGGTCCTGCAGTTCAGGCACTTAAGAGATAGCGTGGTCAGTACTAGCCAGATGTCAGTCCAGGCAGCGTTCTTCTAAGTCCTTATCCAGGCAGATCCAGGTGGCAAACAGGCAAAGCCCAGGTACAATAAGAGTCGGCAACAGGTAATCCAATAGAGCGTGGTCAAGATACAAGCAGAGTCGGCAATGGGTAATCCAACAGAACGTGTTCAGGATACAAGCAGAGTCGGCACCAGGGAATCAACCTAGAGTAAGCATGGTCAAGTTACAAGGCAGAATCGGCAACAGGAGTCAAATGGTCTTGTGAGCGCATACCCAGAAACAAGCCAAAAGCTAATGCTATCACGGGCGATGACTGGGGGTGCTCATTGAGTTCAATACAATGCCTAACCAATCAACACAAAGCAGACTGGAAACACAACAAATCAGAGCTCAGCGTGTCATCTGGTAAGCTGGCAGACACATGGCTACTGTTTTTACATCGGTGGAGCACGTACTGAGAACGCCTCCTCTATCTGCCGGCCTGCGCAGTGCGTGAGTCAGCGGCAGGGCTGGCAGCATTATGCGAGTCAGCGGCAGGGCCGGCGGCAGCATGCACATTCCTTATATATAGCTTATTTGCACTGGCCAAAAAATTAAAGACACTCCTTGTCACTAGTCCAACAATGACGTAGAGCGACGTAAAAACGCAGAGTTGCTTATATAAAGGAACACTCAGCTTCGGACGGCTTAGTTATCTCAGAATTTCAAAATGGGTAAGACGACAGGTTTAAGTGACTTTGAACGAGATGTTGCGTCTTCACTAGTCTGAAAGGAGTCTCCTATAGTGACTTCTGTTTCTATTAGCTGGTAGTAGGGCATTCCTGTGGACTGCAACCTGGGAGTTGTCTGCAGCACAATGTTTGGTGCCCACCAGGGATACCAGGGATACTGGAACACCATGGACTGGGGGGGGCATCTTAGAGTCTGTGACCTGGAACCCCATCACCCAGTGCTGGTTGAATCACAACAATTACCAATGTATTCGTATCCATTGGTAGTCCAGAGAGGAGCAGGGAGTCATAATGCGAGGTGCTGAAAATGTAGGAGTCGGTCAAAAAAGTATTTATCTTATCTCACCAATCATGCCGATCTCTAAGCAAGATCTTCTGGTCACTGCACTGGTAAGTAGGTAGGGTTCTTGTTAACCAAAGCTATACCTGTACCTTCCCAGAAAACAGAAAACTGGTAGGGGAAAATCTCACAGCCTTTTCGGATTATGGAACTGTTTATCATCACCACTCTGTGACAGCAGTACCAGGACTAGAGGAACCCACTGGAGAAAGAAGATGAGGTTTGGGGACTGGAGGGAGCTTTCCGGGGTGAGTATTTTTCTTTTTCCTAGCAGGGGTGGTGGTGGGTAGAATTCTCTTTTACATTTTTGTCTTTTAAAACCCAATTATTTGTTTTCTTTCTTTTAGTCTTGAATCTTTCCATAAATGCAAGATATCCTCAAATGTCCTGTCCAGGGAGTGTATACATCTCTCTAACAGAGACAAAAACAGCAACAAACATCATCTAATAAACCTTTTTTTATGTACTGTATATTCTGCAGCTTGGGAAAGAGTTCAAGCCTTAGCCAAGTTTTTATCACTCTCCCTCATTTCCTGTTCCTGTAACCTTATATTTCCTGTTTCTGTGTGACCACATTATAGTCATGAAGGTCCATGGAAGTCCCAAAGACAGCAGATGAGGGAAGAATTTCCCAAACAATGGAAGGAATATTTTAAAAACCCTAAAGATCTCCTAAATCCTTTCCATATTATCCAAACAAATTTTTAGCTCAGTTTTAAGTAGTAAAAAAATTAAATAAAAACAAAGTTAACTGTGTATTTAGCATTTAGAGTTGCCCTTTAGATGTCCCCCCTTGGGTAAACAATTTACACACAGATTGTCTCAAGACGGGAACAGTTGTATGACTGAGATCCATCGATGCAGCCCACACAATGAGGAACACAGCCCTTCCTTTGTCTCGTTGCTTTCGCTCTAAGCCCTGTCGCAGCTGTTCGAGTAGGTGTACCGTCTTGAGAAATCCAGAGAACACAATAGGCTTAAGAAAGACATTTTACTCTAGCGACACATCCTCCGGGATCCATTACCAACCTTATCTGAACGTCACCCAAAAAACTCCACCAGCCTCCGACACCTACTCTTTACCTATCTCCGCCGGTTAGAGCGGCAGAACAAAGCTGGCCGAGAAGGGCCCGATTCCTTCTGCCGTCACAAAGAGTTAAAAGAAAAGAGATAAAACCAGATATGTGTAGCCTCCAGACGTCCATTAAAAGAGCGCAATGCTGTTTTCTATCACAGATTATATGCCAGATGTTCAAACTATCTCTAATCATTGCAGATGTAATGGAGTAGAATGTTGCAGTTTATGAGTTTACTGGCACTAATTCTCTATACTGCACCAGGGAAAAAAAGATTTTAAATATATAATTATACCTCATTAATACTCAGGTTTTATTTCCTTTCAGCGGAACAAGACTTATTAAGGCGAGCAGCCCCTGCATATTTTTCTCGAGCTTGGCCGCCAGATCGTCTATTGTGACTCCAGGATGACAGCCATCCATCCACGTATTGTACGTCAGACCGGTAGAATGGTGCGCGGGGCCTGCCCGGCTGGCTCGCCAATTATGGCCAGGGTTAGGAGATGGCCTGCGTGATCCAGGGAGGGGGGGTGTTAAATGTCCTAAACGACTTGCTGCTGGCTATCAAAAAGACAGAAGGATGAGTGACTGTGGAGTTACAGTAGAGCCTGACCTTTTTAACGTTCCAGATGTGCTGAACATATGACTGGAGATCGGAGGAGGATATCGCACACCAGAGGCCTTCTTGTCCAGCGGATGTCACTGTTCACACGTTGGCAATGGAACTGCAATTGTTCGTTTCTGGCAGGAAGGATCTGTGATTGCAGCAAGCCTTGTATAATATCATGGGCCGTAAAACTGAGAGATAAAAAACAGGGCACACTGGCAAGTTTTCTCCAATTCCTCCTCAAACTTCTTTAAGTGTGTGAGGAGTTTTTAAGGTTTTATATACATCGGCTGTCCTACCAACCACATGTGCACAAAAGAAATAATCCTTTTTGTAAAACTGTTATTCTGGTCACATAGCCTGTGTGCCCCACTCCAATATTCTGGTCACATGATCTGCGTGTCTCATCCCAGTATCCTGGTCACATGACCTGCGTGTCTCATCCCAGTATTCTGGTCGCATGACCTGCATGTCTCATCCCGGTATTCTGGTCACATGACCTGCATGTCTCATCCCAGTATTCTGGTCAAAGTATTCTGGCCTTTGTGCCTGAGCATCTGGTCGTTAGCGATGTCGTGAACATAAAATTTTCCGGCAAACACAAACTTCCACTGATGTTCGCGAACAGGCGAATCTGGCGATACGCCATAGACTTCAATAGGCTGGCAAATTTGAAAACCTACAAAGACTGTTTCTGGCCACAAAAGTAATGGAAAGGTTGGTTCAAGGGGTCTAACACCTGCACTGTGGCATGCTAGATGGGGATCCATGCCAAAAGTCCCACCAAAAATTACGGAGTTGACGCAGAGTTGGGTTTTAATCCCTAAAGGGCAGAAATAACATTATGCACAGCTCTGGGTGTCAGTGGGCTGTGGAGTGTCACAAGCAGAGAAATGCAATAGTACTACCAGAATACAGTGAAATAATAATGCACTGGAGGGATTCTGTGCATGCAACTTAATGAGGCAACAACAATAGCAGTAGTGTGCACACAGCTCTGGGTGTCAGTGGACTGTCAAAAAACACAGGAGATCGATGTGCTAGCCCTCAAAAGGCCTGTTTGGGGGCTTTCACAGCAAGGGAGGAACAAGAACACAGGCCTAGCTAATGCTTTCCCTACCTATCTGTAGCAAGTCTGTCCCTGCTCTCACTAACAGTCAGCAGCCAGCAGATAATTAATCCAATATGGCCACCGCAACTGCTTTTTAATAGGGGAGTGAGGAGTCCAGGAGGGGGTGCTGTCTAATGTGGGGGGCACGAAGGATGTGGGAGGGGGTTGCTGCCAGGAGGGGAGGGGCAGTCATTGACTACTTAGAGAGAGATGCTTCCTAATAACCATCACCAGCTACTTGGGGGGGGGGGGGGGGGTGAGGTGTAGCTGCCTAATATGGGTCTTGACGGTATTTCAGTAGTTGTTTGTGCTGAGGAGGTACCTTCAAAAAAAGAGAAAAACCATCAAGAGCGACATCACCCCAAAAAGTTTGAGAACCACCGAGATACATGGTTGCCTTGAGTTGGGCTTTCAATAGTCGAAGCAGCGATTTCTATACACAGGATTTTGTGATGCATTTCTGAGGATTTTGGACAGTGTCGTTTTTTTCCTGTAGCAATCATTCAGGATCCAAAGCAATAAAAACCCGTCCGGAGGTGACCTCATCCTTCCCAACCTAAATCTGTTGCCGGAAAGAAGAGCGAGCCATCCGGTGATTCGCACAGGCCAGACCCCTTAATAAGTCATGACATGGCCGTATAACGCAAGGCGATTTTTATTAAACAGTATCATGCAAAGCGCCCCTGAGAATTTATTCACCCCGGGTCAAAACAACTGTTCTCCTTCAAATACATTTTATGTACATAAAAGGAGGATTGCTGGATTATCCCTTTCTCTGCCTTTTGCTTTTTTTTTCCATTATTACTTTTTACTATTACATCCTTTTTTTTTTTCGTACCAATCCTTTATTCTTCTGTTGCTTTGGTGCAGCCTCGGGCAGACTGTCGCCCTCTAGCTGTGACAGAAACACTTGCGTTCCTGGGGTTTGCAAGGCATGATGGGAACTGTACTGCTGTACAAAATAGACTTGCTTGATGGCACGTTGTCAGAAAAATCATCCAAAAGTTCTGTTTGCTTTGCAGTAAATGTATTTGCATCTGCATCACTGCGATAAAATATTTAAAGCCCATCTGTATAATCGTTCTAATTTTAAACATTTCCACACTCCCGATTATCCCTGCAGGAGATAATCTGAAGCTGCGGTACTTATTTAAATGGAAAATATCTATCTATCTATCTGTATCTATCTATCTGTATCTATCTATCTGTATCTGTCTGTCTGTATCTGTCTGTCTGTATCTGTCTGTCTGTATCTGTCTGTCTGTATCTGACTGTCTGTATCTGACTGTCTGTATCTGACTGCCTGTATCTGACTGTCTGTATCTGACTGTCTGTATCTGACTGTCTGTATCTGACTGTCTGTATCTGACTGTCTGTATCTGACTGTCTGTATCTGACTGTCTGTATCTGACTGTCTGTATCTGACTGTCTGTATCTGACTGTCTGTCTGTCATCTATCTATCTATCTAGTCTGTCTGTTGGCTGTCATCTACCTTTCTATCCATGTAAAGGGGCCCATACACCTAACGATTTTCCCGCCGAAATACGACCGTTTCGATCACAGTGATCGAAACGGCCGTGAAATCGCCGCGCACACCACTGACAGAACGATTGATTTCCTTCCGAAATCCATCGTTCCCGTCGACTCCCGTCGATCCATCCGTGCGGAAGATTTTTCTCGATCGCCGGCGGGTCGGGAGTGTGTCGATAGCGGCGTTCGAATGCCCGACGACCGACGCAATACAGCGGGTATACATTACCTGCTCCGCCGGCGCGAGTCCCCGCTGTCACCTCCCGGCTGGCATCTTCTCCGCATCACCTTCCGCATCACGGCATCCGGCATAACTTCCTGTGTCACTGCAGTGACAGCGGAAGTACAACTAGAGGGCGCTCTATTTGAACTTCCGCTGTCACTGGAGTGACAGAAAGTTATACGCGGATGCCGGAAGATGCCAGCCGGGAGCCGATGCGGAGAAGATGCCGGGACCAGGCGGAGAAGAAGACAGCGGTGGACTAGGGGACCCGTGCCGGCCGGAACAGGTAATGTATGCCCGGGGGGAGTGGGGGGAGGGGGCGGCAGCTCCAAAGATTGTGATCGGTTTCAGGCTGAAATCGATTCACAATCTGTTTGCAGTAAAGGTAGCCATACGATCCCTCTCTGGTCAGATTCGATCAGAGAGGGATCTATCTATTGGTCAAATCTGATGGCAAATCGACCAGTGTATGGCCACCTTAACTGTCTGTCATCTGTCTATCTATCTTTCTGTCTGTCTGTCTGCCTGTCTGCCTGTCTATCTATCTATCTATCTATCTATCTATCTATCTATCTATCTGTCGTCTATCTATCTATCTGTCTGCCTGTCTGCCTGTCTATCTATCTATCTATCTATCTATCTATCTATCTATCTATCTATCTATCTATCTATCTGTCGTCTATCTATCTATCTGTCTGCCTGTGGTATGTCTGTCTGTCGTCTGTCTATCTATCTATAGCTGTCTACAGTATCTATTGGTGATGATTGTCATTGGCTAATTACTAAATGGAACAATAGTGGAAACAAGTCACAAATTATATAAAAAAAAAATACCTTGTCATTTTTGGAAAAAATTGATTTTAAACAAGGCAAAGGAAAAATAGTGTTTAAACTCAGAAACATCACAGATTAAAAACCACTTTTCCTTAGTCTTTTTAAAAAAATTATTTTTGGTGTTAGCATTAATGTTTTCGATTAATCTGTAAAGTCGGCACAAAATTAAACGGAAAATATGTGAAATTGCAAAATTACGCTACCTGATTACATTTAAAAACTAAATTATGATTTTTAACAGAATTTTGCATTACGATTTCACATCGTAATTGCGAATTATGTTGTGAAGTTATGATTAAGTGACATTTTTGCTCATCACTAAATTTGTGCTCTTCACTAGTATTTATGTATGTATGTATGTATGTATGTATGTATGTATGTATGTATGTATGTATCTATCTATCTATCTATCTATCTATCTATCTGTACTATTGTTAGAGTGCAGATTGTATTTGGCTATATATCACATTTATCACAAAATGTAATGTATGTCACTGAAGATACTGATACTATAATATGGTGAATTAAAGATATAGTTTTCCTGCAGTGTGTACTATTTTCTCCTTGTACAGCATTAATAATAATAACATTTATATAAAGGCAAAAATAGGCAAGTAAAGGTTAATGAGGGAGTTAAAGAAGAACTCCAGTGAAAATAAGTATTATGGTAGAGAACAGAGGCGCCAAAAGGATAAAAACAATATTTAAAAGTTTTAAAATTATTGCTTAGGAGGCAGTGGTGGCCACTGCCTCCTAAGCAATAATTTTTAAAACTTTTAAATATTGTTTTTATCCTTTTGGCGCCTCTGTTCTCTACCATAATACTGATTGTATCCACCTTTGGTGGAGGGGGATACCCCTTCTTGTTTTTCAAGCCTACAGAGAGCGACTTCTTATTCCTGAGTGAGGACAGGCTAATCTCCTCACCTGCCTACACAGTGGTTGCCTGGAGGTAACCCTGGTTTGTGAGTATACAATTTATACTCTTTCTAATTATCCAATTACCTTGACATACTACACCATATCGGGCTCTCGGTTCTCTCTTCTCCAGTGAAAATAACATAATTAAAAAAAAAGTGCTTAATTTTTACAATAATTATGTATAAATGATTTAGTCAGTGTTTGCAACATTGTAAAATCTTTCCTCTCCCTGATTTACATTCTGACATTTATCACATGGTGACATTTTTACTGCTGGCAGGTGATGTCACTGGAAGGAGATACTGCTTACTTTTTTGGGCAGTTGGAAACAGCTGCTATTTCCCACAATGCAACAAGGCTCCCACAGTGGGATGTCAGCACCATGGTCCTGACATCACGCTGTGGGAGGGGTTTCACTACAATATCAGCCATACAGAGCCCCCTGATGATCCGTTTGTGAAAAGAAATAGATTTCTCATGGGAAAGGGGATATCAGCTACTGATTGGGATGAAGTTCAATTCTTGGTTACGGTTTCTCTTTAAGTAGTTATGTATTATTATGTATGGGTTGTGGGTGTGGTTACAAGGTGTTGCTAACAGCCCTCTTGTTCCTCTTCTTCCATTGTCTTCAATATAGTGTTCCCTCATTATAACGCTCCATCCATTTACAGCGCAGGAGCCTATAGACACATAAGCTCTGGCACCCTAAAGCCCACCCCTTAACACAGGCCACACCCCTCACACAACCCCATAGACATTGAGATGTGCTTCCCCCGTGCCAGCTATAGGTGCCCCAGTATAGGTTAGCCAGCTATAAGTGCCCCAGTATAAGTTTTCCAGGTATAGGTGCCACAGTATAGATTCACCAGCTATGGGTGCCCCAGTATAGGCTATTCAGCTATAGGTGCCACATTATAAGTTAGCCAGCTATAGGTGCTACAGTACAGGTTAGCCAGCTATAGGTGCTACATTATAGGTTAGCTAGGTATAGGTGCCACAGTATAGGTTAGCCAGCTATAGGTGCCATAGTACAAGCGAGTGAGCTATAGGTGCCACAGTGTAGTTTAGCCAGCTTTAAGTGCCACAGTATAGTCAGGTATAGGTGCCAGTTTAGGTTAGCCAGCTATAGGTGCCACAGTATAGGTTAGCCAGCTTTAGGTGTCACAGTATAGGTTAGTAAGACTAGTAGAGATAAAAAAACACAGGGACACCGGGAGCCCGATATCGTGTATTATCGTTGTGAATTGATTTATAGCACTATGGACTGGACAACGCGTTTCGCGACTGCAAGTCGCTTCCTCAGGTCCAATAAAATGCTGTTAGCTAGGGATGTGCAGCGTGGGCGTCATATTATAGGTTAGCTAGCTATAGGTGTCATAGTATACGTTAGTCAACTATAGGTGCCACAGTACAAGGTTAGCCAGCTTTAAGTGCCATAGTATATGTTAGCAAGCTATAGCTGCCATAGCATAAGTTAGTCAGCTATAGGTGCCACAGTATACGTTAGTCAACTATAGGTGCCACAGTACAAGGTTAGCCAGCTTTAGGTGCCATAGTATATGTTAGCAAGCTATAGCTGCCATAGCATAAGTTAGTCAGCTATAGGTGCCACAGTATAGGTTAGTCAGCTATGGGTGCCACAGTATAGGTTAGCCATGTATAGGTGCCACAGTACAGATTCGTCAGCTATAAGTGCCACAGTATAGGTTAACCAGCTATAGGTGCCACAGTATAGGTTCGCCAGCTATAGGTGCTACATTATAGGTTAGCTAGGTATAGGTGCCACAGTATAGGTTAGCCAGCTATAGGTGCCATAGTACAAGCGAGTGAGCTATAGGTGCCACAGTGTAGTTTAGCCAGCTTTAAGTGCCACAGTATAGTCAGGTATAGGTGCCAGTTTAGGTTAGCCAGCTATAGGTGCCACAGTATAGGTTAGCCAGCTTTAGGTGTCACAGTATAGGTTAGTAAGACTAGTAGAGATAAAAAAACACAGGGACACCGGGAGCCCGATATCGTGTATTATCGTTGTGAATTGATTTATAGCACTATGGACTGGACAACGCGTTTCGCGACTGCAAGTCGCTTCCTCAGGTCCAATAAAATGCTGTTAGCTAGGGATGTGCAGCGTGGGCGTCATATTATAGGTTAGCTAGCTATAGGTGTCATAGTATACGTTAGTCAACTATAGGTGCCACAGTACAAGGTTAGCCAGCTTTAAGTGCCATAGTATATGTTAGCAAGCTATAGCTGCCATAGCATAAGTTAGTCAGCTATAGGTGCCACAGTATACGTTAGTCAACTATAGGTGCCACAGTACAAGGTTAGCCAGCTTTAGGTGCCATAGTATATGTTAGCAAGCTATAGCTGCCATAGCATAAGTTAGTCAGCTATAGGTGCCACAGTATAGGTTAGTCAGCTATGGGTGCCACAGTATAGGTTAGCCATGTATAGGTGCCACAGTACAGATTCGTCAGCTATAAGTGCCACAGTATAGGTTAACCAGCTATAGGTGCCACAGTATAGGTTCGCCAGCTATAGGTGCTACATTATAGGTTAGCTAGGTATAGGTGCCACAGTATAGGTTAGCCAGCTATAGGTGCCATAGTACAAGCGAGTGAGCTATAGGTGCCACAGTGTAGTTTAGCCAGCTTTAAGTGCCACAGTATAGTCAGGTATAGGTGCCAGTTTAGGTTAGCCAGCTATAGGTGCCACAGTATAGGTTAGCCAGCTTTAGGTGTCACAGTATAGGTTAGTAAGACTAGTAGAGATAAAAAAACACAGGGACACCGGGAGCCCGATATCGTGTATTATCGTTGTGAATTGATTTATAGCACTATGGACTGGACAACGCGTTTCGCGACTGCAAGTCGCTTCCTCAGGTCCAATAAAATGCTGTTAGCTAGGGATGTGCAGCGTGGGCGTCATATTATAGGTTAGCTAGCTATAGGTGTCATAGTATACGTTAGTCAACTATAGGTGCCACAGTACAAGGTTAGCCAGCTTTAAGTGCCATAGTATATGTTAGCAAGCTATAGCTGCCATAGCATAAGTTAGTCAGCTATAGGTGCCACAGTATACGTTAGTCAACTATAGGTGCCACAGTACAAGGTTAGCCAGCTTTAGGTGCCATAGTATATGTTAGCAAGCTATAGCTGCCATAGCATAAGTTAGTCAGCTATAGGTGCCACAGTATAGGTTAGTCAGCTATGGGTGCCACAGTATAGGTTAGCCATGTATAGGTGCCACAGTACAGATTCGTCAGCTATAAGTGCCACAGTATAGGTTAACCAGCTATAGGTGCCACAGTATAGGTTCGCCAGCTATAGGTGCCCCCAGTATAGGTTAGTCATCTATAGGTGCCACATTATAGTATAGCCAGGTATAGGTGTCATAGTATAAGTTAGTCAGCTATAGGTGCCACAGTACAAGGTTAGTCAGCTTTAGGTGCCATAGTATAGTATAGGATATCCAGCTAAAAGTGCCAGGCCCCTCTGCTCCTCCTCCTTCTCAGGTTGCCTACAAACTCTTTAGCCGCCATAGGGTACTCTCTCTGCTCCCCCTCCCTCCCTCTGCAGAGCGTAGAGGTAATAAGAAGAGACTCTCCGGCTTCCGACGTTCCAGCAATGATGTCATTCAGCAGTGGCAGTGCGTCCAGCGCCGTCTCCATAGCTACAGTGCCGTCTCTGTGCTTGTGACCCGGCGGCTCATTACAGTGAGTCAAATGACTCATCATGTGACTCGCTGTTACAAGCCGCTGCATCACATGCTGAGAGACCCGCTGTAGCTATGGAGACGGCGCTAGACGAGCTGCCACTGTTGAATGACATTATCACTGGAATGTTAGGAGCCAGTAAGTCTCTCTCTGCAGAGGGTGGAAGGGGGAGCAGAGGGGACATTATGGCTAGAGATGGCCCAAACGGTTCGTCGGCCAACCGCTGGTACGCATTCGCGGTGAACCACGAACTATATGTGAGTTCGACCCGCCCCTTATACTACATCATTAGGCTCAACTTTGACCCTCTACATCACAGTCAGCAGACACAGGGCAGCCAATCAGGCTATACTCCCTCCTGGAGCCCCCCCTCCCCCCCTTATAAAAGGCAGGCAGCATCAGCCATTTCACTAACTCGTGTGGCTGCAGTAATTAGAGAAGGAAGAGGAATCTGCTGTAGACAGCTTAGTTAGGCTCTTGTTAGGCTTGTTAGCTTGCTCCTTGCTGATACTTATTGCTAAAAAGCACCCCTCAACAGCTCTTTTGAAAGCTAATGTTGTTCTTGTGATCTATTTTTTTTTTGTGTGCATGTGTGTCCCACAGACACTTGTTGCATATACAGCCCTGTCAGTCAGTCGCAGCTGGCCCTTGGCCCCTTGGTAGTTCCTACTGTGCCACTGCCAGGCCCAGCACATTCAGTGACTACCTGTTCACAGTACCTGTGTGTGTGACAGCTTCACATTTGTAATGCGAGGAGAACGCCAGCGCATGCCACTAAGGCTGCATCTGAAATGACCACCAGCTCAGTGTGAAGCACCCAAATAGATTTTCTGCACACTTCGCATTCAATTCAGATGCAAATCATATGCAAATCTGCTACTACTTATTTTGCAAACAGGAAACTCAGGAGGAGGGGCTGCTCCCAGGCCCTCCTCCTGAGTTTCCTGTTTGCATAATAAGTAGTAGCAGATTTGCATATGATTTGCATCTGAATTGAATGCGAAGTGTGCAGAAAATTTATTTGGGTGCTTCACACTGAGCTGGTGGTCATTTCAGATGCAGCCTTAGTGGTATGCGCTGGCGTTCTCCTCGCTGTTCAACCAAATGTAAGTTACACATTTTTTTGCTTAGCTGCTCCCAGGGTTTTAAATTTAGGTTAGGTCACTTGCCCGGAGGTTTGCCCCAACGTGGCGCAAGTGTCTAGTATAATATACTTTGCATGCAAACCATATTGGAAGCTAAAGTTCCTCCTAGTTTAATAAATGTTAGCACTTGTCTTGGATGCAGGGCATGCTTTTTTCAGTCTGGCAGAGGCGGTGTATGCCTGTGCGATTAACCATTCAATTGCAACGTGTTTAGGGATGCGCAGCCTCTCCCCCACTTTCCTGCACATTTGTAATACCAATCCCTGCATACCTGTTCAGTGCACCTACCTACATGACCGTATACAGTGTTATATTATATACCAGTCACTGCATACCTGTTCAGGGTACCTGTGTGTGTGACAGCTGCACATTTGTAATACCAGTCACTGCATACCTGTGTGACCACATGCTGTTTTATATACCAGTCCGTGCATACCTATTAACTGCACCTGTGTAACCGCACATTGTTGTACCAGCAGTCACTGTAACCTGTTCACTGCACCTGTGTAACTGCACCTTGTTGTACCAGCAGTCACTGCAACCTGTTCACTGCAACCTGTTCATTCCCCCCCCCCCCCCCCCAATATGGACAAAACAAGAGGCAGAGCCAGAGGCAGGCCACCTGGCAGGTCTGTTCGAGGTCGCGCTGTCGTGATTTCATGCAGCCCTCGACCAAAGTACAGTGTTCAGAATAAGGCATGTGCCATCAACCCCCAATATTATCAGGACGTAGTTTATTATTTAAAACAGAACACCTCGTCTTCCTCAGCTTCCACACGGAAGCGTGACATATCTTCCACCTCCTGCTGTGATTCTGGCACCCCACTTAACACTTCGTCGACAGGCCTCACCAAAGTGCCATCATCCCAGGGCTCAGCGGTGTGGAAATTTTTTGTGTGTGTCTGCCTCAGATGAAAGCAATGCCATCTGTGCTCTCTCCCACCGAAAATTGAACCGTGGAAAGACCAAGACCCGTGTAGGGACAACTACCTTATGAAGGCACATGATTACAAAGCACAAACTGCAATGGGATGACCACCTGAGGAAAAGCAACACACAAAAGCAAAGCCACACACCGCAGTGGAAGATACCAGGCCACAATTATTTCTCAAAAAGGGCAATACCCAAACTGTACCGTGATGTTGAAAGGCAAGTGGTGACATCTTTGGCACACAGCGTTGGGTCAAGGGTCCATCTGACCACGGATGCCTGGTCTGCAAAGCACGGTCAGGCATGCCCGAAGACTAAGTCAGTCCCCACACACAGCATCTCTGCCTGCATGCCGTGTGACTGCCTGCCCCAAGACTAAGTCGCTCCCCACACAGCATCTCTGCCTGCAGGCCGCTTGACTGTCTTCTCTGCCACCACCAACAGGGTCCAGGACTCCAGGAAAATTCCTGAATTTTTAAGGTCGCTGCATGTACATGTGTCAATTCCCCTTCGCGATCGTTACCTTGCTGCGGTGAAGGGGCATGCGTATCACAATGAAGCAATGACCGCCGGCTATATGAGTGTCTTGGGGGGGGGGCACACCCAAGATAATGAGGTCGTTGCTTCATTGTGGACAGACCAAATTCGATCAGCTGGACACTCAGTCACTGTTGTTCTGTCATTCAGCTACCTCAGCCCAACCACATGGGCTTGAAAACCGCCATGGCCTGCACTCTCGCCATGGTGCGCACCAGCCCAGCACGGCCGTCACTAAACAAACAGATGTTTGCAGCGCGTCACACAGTGAGTTTAGTCTGTCAGTGTGAAGCAGTACTCTAATTACACTCCCTGATTGATGTATACACATGCAAGATGTTTAGCACTTTAGGTCTCCAATTTAGCATTCAATGTGATTTCTGCCCTTAAAATGCTGCTGTGTATCAAATTTGGATTTTTCCCCGGGACTTTTGGCATGTATCCCACTCCGCCATGCCCCCCTCCAGGTGTTAGACCCCTTGAAATATCTTTTCCACCATTTTTGTGGCCAGCATAAATGTTTCTAGTTTTCAAAGTTCGCCTCCCCATTGAAGTCTATTGCGGTTCACGAAAGTTCGCGTGAATCAAACTTTTGCGGAAGTTCGTGTTCGAGGTTCGCGAACCTAAAATTGGAGGTTTGAGCCATCTCTAATTATGGCAGCCAAAGAGTTGTCTTTTAAACATAGACCGCCGCCTCTAAGCATGTGTCTACAGTGCTTAATGGTAAATCCGTCCCTTGCTCCATCGTTTTATTCTGAATCAGTGTCCCATTACAGTCTCTCCTATAGTGCTTCCTATTACAGAGTCCCCTAATAGTGTGCCCTGTTCTCATTGCCTCCTATAGTGCCTCCTATCATAGTGTCAGTCACAATGTCAGCCCAAACCTAAATATATCATCTGATATCAGCTTTCTAAATTAAGGGCTTAACCCTCCTGGCGGTTTGCTAAAAAATCGCCAGGGGGCAGCAAATCTTTTTTTTTTATTTATTTTTTTTTTTTTCATGTAGCGAGACAAAGTCTCGCTACATGATAGCCGCTGCTCAGCGGCATCCCCCCAGCCCCTCCGATCGCCGCCGGCGATCGGCGATCCCGTTCAAAGAACGGGATCTCCTGGAGGGCTTCCCCCGTCGCCATGGCGACGGGGCGGGATGACGTCACCG
Organism: Hyperolius riggenbachi; assembly: GCF_040937935.1. Lineage (NCBI taxonomy): Eukaryota > Metazoa > Chordata > Amphibia > Anura > Hyperoliidae > Hyperolius > Hyperolius riggenbachi. The sequence continues at coordinate 22,673,026 of NC_090656.1, read as the reverse complement.
ACGTCATAGGGGATTCCGATCCACCCCATAGAGCTGCCTGGCACTGATTGGCCAGGCAGCGCACGGGGTCTGGGGGGGGGGGGGCGGCGGCGCGACGGATAGCGGCGGATCGGCGGGTAGCGGCGGCGATCGGGCACTGCACGCAGCTAGCAAAGTGCTAGCTGTGTGCAGGAAAAAAAAAATTATGCAAATCGGCCCAGCGGGGCCTGAGCGGTGCCTTCCGGCGGCATAGCCCGAGCTCAGCTCGGGCTTACCGCCAGGAAGGTTAAAGAGACACTGAAGCGAAAAAAATAATGATATAGTGAATTGGTTGTGTAGTATGGATAATTACTAGAACATTAGTAGCAAAGAAAATATTCTCATTTTTTATTTTCAGTTATATAGTGTTTTTTTTTATAATATTGCATCATTCTCTAATATTTGCAGTTTACACACTACTCAGCATTCTAAATGATTTTACAGAGCAGGCCAGTGAACTATTGAACTATTAAAAAAACAATACAGTAACTGACAGTTGAGATAACAAGCTTCAAAAGACAGAGCTCTCTGCTACTTTGAAAGTTGGAAAGATCAGTGGCTCTTTTGCATAGGTAACAACTGGAATTTCTTAACTCTTCCTGTACCGGAAACAATATTAGACTTGTGCCTCTGCTCCTAATATTTTATTACTTAGCTGTACTACACATACAAATCATTATATTATATATTTTTTTCTGCTTAAGTGTCTCTTTAAATATTACCCTTTATTGTGTCACGTGACAAGAAGCAAGTCACAGAAATCTCTGTTTACATTGCTGCTGCTACCTAGCTTTACTGTCTCTGTAAGGGGGCGGAGCATAGACAAACCTCTATGTAAAGACTGCAGCCCATAGTTGAGTAAGTCTGTGCTGCAAGCAGGTATTTTAAGAGTGATATATGCCGCTAATCAACAGAAACAGGCGTTGCCACTGGTCTAGTAAAACATTGAAACAAGAAGTTGAGTTTTAAATACCACTATAGATTTTACAGCATACTAAGGATAAATTGGAAGCTCTCGTTTAGGCCGGTACCATCTTTCATCCATGTTCACCCAAAATACACTTTTTTTAAATGATACTTTTAAAACCCAAGAGTCTGTTACTCTTTGCATATAAAGGTTTAAAGCTGTTCCCCCCTACCCCTCCCCCCCACCCCACCCCTTCTCCTCCTGTGCCTATTTTTATATATTAAGCCCTCCGCTCTGCACACTTCCACGTGAGATGAATTTATAGGTATCATTTGTAAAAATTATACTTTTTCAGAGTCGTAGTGAGAGAGCGATCTCAAGTTTTACAACAAGAATTTATGTTGGTCTTTATTTTCCCCAGTACCAGCACTAGGGTCTGTTCATCCTCAATCTAGCGCGTTGTTATGTCTTTTTAATGAAAGTATAAAAACGCGTAGTTTAATCTGCGTCGCTCTCCGAAAAGGCATTGTGCCTACAGCGCTCTGTTTGTGGCGGCAGCTGAGATTAGAATAGAATTTAAATAATTTAACTGCTGCGACGAACTCAACCTTCGGAGTAGAGTATCCCGGTATACCCAGGAAGGAAACTCGCACTACGCAGCGTCGCACAGAAATATGGTATGCCCGGGAACAAGACTTGCATGTCTCACAGAAATTGGTATTTTTCTAATATAACGCATGCTTTACGGATCACAGCCAATGTACATATGTACGTTATAGATCCGCAGTGTAGCCCACAGGAGCGGCGGGGAGCGGCAATTTTTCGCGGCTACTTGGTCCACTCAGCCCCCTGGATCAGGTAGCCTACATTGTTGTTGTTTTTTTAATTTCATGAGCCTACCTTGGGCTCTCTTTAAAGAGAAACTCTGACCAAGAATTGAACTTTATCCCAATCAGTAGCTGATACCCCCTTTTACATGAGAAATCTATTCCTTTTCACAAACAGACCATCAGGGGGTGCTGTATGACTGATATTGTGGTGAAACCCCTCCCACAAGAAGCTCTGAGTACCGAGGTACTTCTGGCAGTTTCCTGTCTCTGAACCCTGTTACATTGTGGGAAATAGATGTAAAAAAATGTCAGAATATAAATCAGGGATTTAAAATATTTTACAATGGGCAAACACTGACTAAATCATGTATACATAATTATTGTAAAAATGAAGCACTTTTTTATTACATTATTCTCACTGGAGTTCCTCTTTAAGTTATTTGGGGGTTTCTGGTGGAAACCCTAAAGTATGGTCAAAATGAAAAAGTGGAACAAAAGTACAATTAGAAGATTAATTGATTAAATTCTGCAGGTTCGCAGAGCTCTACTATGCCACATACCGAGAACATCCATCCTTGTCTTTACCTCTTTGACTAGAGTTGGGCTTTAAAATGGGATTCTGATTATTTTCTTGGTAGACAGGCCCTTTGAAAAAGCACAGGGTATTATGCGATTGGGTAGATTGTGTCTGAAAGAACGCTATCGACTATTTTTGACCTTGTACGTTTTGAAAAGGGAGCGCCAACGTCAAGCCGGTTACCTGATTGTGATATCTGTCATTTTAAGGCCTCTGTCTCACAGCTCCGTGTCGTAAATAAGGCGCTTTAACCTTACATGTTCGTCTGGTGGAAACATGACATGGAACTTCCACGGAGGGAAAGGTCGCACTTATCAGCATGCACGGTGATAGACTCTCTCCCAATTGACATTTTCATTATCAGGAAATTTATGTCTCTATCGCTTGTCTGTAATAATGACCGTTCTCTGTAGAAGCTGGGCTGCCATTAACGGACATGAATGGAAAGGAGAGAGAAAGACGAGGAGAGAGAGATTGAGGAAAATATATATATGTGGAATTAATTCTGATCCGCAGCCGCTTCTTTCACCCTGAAGAATTCTGCTTCAAATTGCAGCTCATAATCGCCAGATGTAAAGATTAAATCTCATTTTCAGGATGTTAAATGAGAAAGTTTGAAAAGTACTTTCTAGTTCAACTTTAACCCCCCTTCTTGGTTTAATTAGGACTTTGGGCAGATTTAGTCATCACATTAAAAAGGACAAAAACAACTCGTTTATCAGCTTCTGGAATGAGGAAGCAATTAATTTATCACATAGATAATGGGATTGATCTACGAATGGTAGAGAAGACACGACAACTCTGGAGAACATGAGCAATCCAGCAACCCTGCTCTTAATCAGTTTATTTGGGTAGCACTTGCTTTGGTGCTCCTGTAGAAGCAATGCAGGTTAGTGGTTTTGGCTCGCCAAACACTAGCTATATAAGCTACAATGGCCTCAATTCTGGTAGTTATGTGAGGAAAATATTGTTTTTGTAAGTAAAATACCTCATGCGGTATTTTCCTCTTTTTTAGCAATTCTGAAGGATTTTTCTGCATTTCTGAACATTCGGTAATACATGCAGTAAAACATGCGGTAAATGCATAAAGTGCGGTAAAACGTGCGGTATTTCAGTGGTAAGCATGCAGTAAAATAATAGTAGTCTTTAATTGTCTTCCATAAGTTAGGATCGTCTTTGGAAGATTTTTTTTTTTTTTGAGGGGGAAGGTGTATTGGATTATGTAGCAACCTATGAAAAGTATATGTATAGGCATCCCTTATAAAAAAAATCCAGTAAATATTTGAAGTTTTATTTCTACTATTCTTTTCTATTACATCGCGTGAATAGGAATTCCACTAAAACAGCAATAGGAACTCCACTAAAAACTGCAAAATGCATACAAATTGACTTTACCGCCAGGTACAGGCAGGTCTTAAACTGATCGGTAAATTATGTGCTAACATGCCCCCTAATTTCCATGAGAATAGCCATTTTCGGTAAAATTAATGCAAATTACCTCACAAATTACCTCATAATTTACAGCATGAGGTAAAACATGACTAAAACTACCAGAATTGATGAATGTCATTACCTCATGAGGTAAATTACCGAACATGAGGTAATTTGTTTGAAATCCCTACCAGAATTGAGGCCAATGTATTAATTGGGTAAAACAAGCTGTGTTCTCGACGTGTGATTAGTATGAAGTAAGACACATATCTGAAGCTGGGGAACCACAATGTTAAAGGCAGCTTTTCTTGTAATTCACCTCCAGAGGCCACTTTAGTGGAGAGGCAGTAGGGGCAGGAGTGCCCGCAAGTTAGCTGGCTGGTTAAGTAATTGTGTGGCCAGATGCAGAATCATAGACAGGAGTGGAAGTTGAGTTTGGTTCTTGGACAAGCCAGGAGATGGGTTCTCAGACAGGCCTAAGTTGGCAGCAACAGGATGGGTTCACACATAGGTAGGCCCACCAATATGTCACTGTTTTTTGCTATCGCTGTGCTGACTCCTGGCAATGACTGTTAGCTGGTGACTTTGTACACTTGCAGGAGTGTTTTATAAACATCCCCCCCAACACAACTTTCAGGAAAAATATTATTTAAAAAATCTACGCAGACTCCAATAAATATTACGGTGTTTGAATAATATTTTTTAGTTAATGAAAACAGCAATCACCTCAATATTTATTTACTCCTTTTATCTTTTGTGCAGATTGAGTGGAAAGGAATGTGGAGCTTGTCAGCATGGGAACCCACACCCTAGTACCCACCGTCGTGGTTTTTAACATTTGAAGCTAAATTCTAACTAGCATAGGCAAACGCAGGGGGGAGATTACAGCTGCCCATAATCCCTCTCAGACCAAGGCCAGTGCAGTGTCTGGGGACAAGCACAAGTTGAAACACCAGAATATATGCAGGTATCCTGCAGCTCACAGAACTGCCCCCTTTCTTTCCCTGCTACAGTTGACTTCGGGCGTAGTAGCAGCATGTGTACAGAGCATGGAGCAGCAGCGTGTGTACAGAGCATGGAGCAGCAGTGTATGTACAGAGCATGGAGCAGCAGCGTGTGTACAGAGCATGGAGCAGCAGCGTGTGTACAGAGCATGGAGCAGCAGTGTGTGTACAGAGCATGGAGCAGCAGCGTGTGTACAGAGCATGGAGCAGCAGTGTGTGTACAGAGCATGGAGCAGCAGTGTGTGTACAGAGCATGGAGCAGCAGCGTGTGTACAGAGCATGGAGCAGCAGCGTGTGCACAGAGCATGGAGCAGCAGTACGTGTACAGAGCATGGAGCAGCAGCGTATGTACAGAGCATGGAGCAGCAGTGTGTGTACAGAGCATGGAGCAGCAGCGTGTGTACAGAGCATGGAGCAGCAGCGTATGTACAGAGCATGGAGCAGCAGCGTGTGTACAGAGCATGGAGCAGCAGCGTGTGTACAGAGCATGGAGCAGCAGCGTGTGTACAGAGCATAGAGCAGCAGCGTGTGCACAGAGCATGGAGCAGCAGCGTGTGTACAGAGCATGGAGCAGCAGTGTGTGTACAGAGCATGGAGCAGCAGCGTGTGTACAGAGCATGGAGCAGCAGCGTATGTACAGAGCATGGAGCAGCAGCGTGTGTACAGAGCATGGAGCAGCAGCGTGTGTACAGAGCATGGAGCAGCAGCGTGTGTACAGAGCATGGAGCAGCAGCGTGTGTACAGAGCATGGAGCAGCAGCGTGTGTACAGAGCATGGAGCAGCAGCGTGTGTACAGAGCATGGAGCAGCAGCGTGTGCACAGAGCATGGAGCAGCAGCGTGTGTACAGAGCATGGAGCAGCAGCGTGTGTACAGAGCATGGAGCAGCAGTGTGTGTACAGAGCATGGAGCAGGTCTGGGGAACTTAACAGATTCAGGTATGAGCACAGCCCTGTGCCCCTGCTGTGTGAATGTTTAACTTTCCCCTTCATTAGCAATGTTGGCTGTGCACTTTATTATCTGTATCCAAACTGCTCCTGATCAATCCTTTTATCGATCAGGAGCAGATCGGACATTTAGGAAATAATTGTCAGATCCTGTCAGTCGGATGGGAAATTGCATTGTGTGTACCCAGCATGATGTCCTATCATATTATTATACTGTATTGTGCGTGACTGAGGGAGACCTTTCAGGAATCCCTTGAAAATCCTCGGTTTGCCCCTGATTAGGGTGCTTCACGCGTTTCTCCTTGAAATACCCTCCTCTTCTCAGTGTTAAATTATCTTACACCACTTTTTGCCCTAAAAAGTAGATTCTGATAATACAATGAAGGGGGCTTATGGCACTGCTCGTGCCCTTATTAAGTAGGTGACCAAAAAGGTACCCCTCTCAGGTAAATAGTGAGCGGGTTTTCCCTACAAGCCTTACTTATTTATCATAAAAATTAAAGCTAGGGTCAATAAAAAACTTGGGTTTTATTATTATTATTAAAAAAAAATTTCACAATAATTTTTATTGAGTTTAGAACAAAGAGAGTAATGATATGAAACAATCATTACCAAGTAGATGAGAAGCATACTGTAAAGGTAACATAAGCAAATTTAACTGTGATTAGATTGGTAAGAAAAACAAAAGTTTGCTTTCTTAAAGAGACTCCGTAACAAAAATTGCATCCTGTTTTTTATCATCCTACTAGTTCCAAAGGCTATTCTAATATGTTCTGCTTTACTGCAGCACTTTCTGCTATCACTATCTCTGTAATAAATCAATGTATCTTTCCCCTGTCAGACTTGTCGGCCTGTGTCTGGAAGGCTGCCAAGTTCTTCAGTGTTGTGGTTCTGTGATGCATCTCCCCCATCCAGGCCCCTCTCTGCACACTGCCTGTGTGTTATTTAGATTAGGGCAGCTTCTCTCTTCTCTCTTATCTTTTACAAGCTGGATAAATCGTCCTCTGAGTTGGCTGGGCTTTCACATACTGAAGAATTACAGACAAGGGCAAAGCTGTTTGCAGGAGAAAAACAAGCAGCCTGAAACTTCAGTGCATGAGAACTGCAGGGGGGAAGAAACACACAATGATCTCTTGAGATTCAAAAGGAAGGGTGTATACAGCCTGCTTGTGTATGGATGTATTTTCTATGTGTGGACATACTGTAACCTACTTCCTGTTTTGGTGGCCATTTTGTTTGTTTATAAACAAACTTTTTAAAACTGTTTTTAACCACTTTTAATGCGGCGAGGAGCGGCGAAATTGTGACAGAGGGTAATAGGAGATGTCCCCTAACGCACTGGTATGTTTACTTTTGTGCGATTTTAACAATACAGATTCTCTTTAAAACAGAAAGATTTGGTGAACATTACTTAGTTACATGAGCAATGCTATAAATCTGAACCTTTAATATACCAACGTAACATCACAAAATAAAGAATATTTTTGTAGAGTGGTTTATCTACTCCTATATAATTATTGCTGTAGGCGGTTTAGAATAGAGTATGGGGGGAGGGTGGGTGTAAGGTAGGAAAAGGGAAGGGGTGGAAAAGGGAAGGGGTAGAAAAGAATGGGAAGGGGAGATGGGTAACGTGTAGGAGTTGCATCACATACGTTCTTACAAATACGATCTATTGAAACACATCAATAAGGTTTATACAATCTTGTTTAAGAGTGTGGTCTTGGGGGAAAGTATTGGCCAGAGAGTCACTTTTTGTTGAAGGTAGCTAGTGAGTTGACTTAGCTTAGACGTCGGACTATAGTTTGTTCTTCTTATTATTATTAAAATGTTGCTAAAAGTTTTCAGGGTTTCTCTTTGGGGCCCTTATCATGACCACGACCACCACAACCTTTTATGATAATTAGTATTCTTCGTATAACTTTATAAGTCTTCTTATAAGTCTTATAATATTCCAAGAAGAATATAGTGGTCTGACTCATGGATAGCATCCTCCAAGTCATCTCAGCTTGATTGCAGCCTTCTATGCCAGTAGTGTTGGTCCTTACACATAACAACATAACATTTGAATGTGCTTTTCTCCTTTAGGACCAAAAGCGCATAACAGGGGGGTTTCTCACTACAAGTCGTACTTCTGTTCTCAAGAAACCCATCCGACGTGCAGCCAGTCATGTACGCCTAAATGCTAGACAGAGGAATGAACGCAAACTGCGCTTGGGTTCATTCATTTATTATATTGAACCAATAAATTGAGGGAGGGGCCACCCCAATTTCCCAAATCGCTGCTGACTTATCCTTAAAGGACAATTGAAGTGAGAGGGATATGGAGGATGCCATATTTATTTCTTTTTAAGCAATGCCAGTTTGCCTGGCTGTCCTTCTGATCCTCTGCTTCTAATACGTTTAGCCATAGACCCCGAACAAGCATGCAGCATATCAGGTGTTTCTGACATTTTTGTCAAATCTGACAAGATTAGCCGCATGCTTGTTTCTGGTGTTATTCAGATGCTGCTGCAGCCAATATATCAACAGGACTTCCAGGCAACTGGTGTTTAAAAGGAAACAAATATGGAAGCCTTCATATTCTTCTCACTTCAGTTGTCCTTTAACCACTTTGTCCTCCTTTACGTAGAACTAAGTCAAGGAGGCCATGTGCGCTCCCGCGGCCGATCGCGTGTGTACGCGCGCTCCCGGCCGCAGATCGTTAGCCCAGGAATCAATGAATTGGGCCATGGTGCCTGATCACTGATTCCTCTCCCCCGCAGAAAAAAGCGACAGCTTCTCTCGAAAGCTTCGCTTTTTCTGCCTCCTATGTCCCTCTAAGCGTACATTGTACGCTTAGAGTGACGTCATGTAAACAAACCCAGGAATAATTTATTAGATCTATTGGCTGCAAAAGCTTTAGCTAGCATTAGGCTAGCTAGTGTAGGAGGCCAGTACCCCCCTGATCCCCCCGCTTATACATTACCCAGCCTGGCTCCAGCGATCGGCACAGCCTCCCTGCACAGCTCCGATCTTCTCTATGGGGATAATCGGGACTGCGCATGACGTCAGGACGTTGGCGACGTCGTGACATCATGTACGATCCTTGAAGACCGGAGCTGTGCAGGAAGGCTATGCTGATCCCTGGAACCAGGCTGGGTAATGTATAAGCGGGGGGATCGGGGGCAATCGGCCACCTGTACTAGCTAGTCTAATGCTAGCTAAAGCTTTTGCAGCCAATCGATTTGATAGATTTCTCCTGGTGTAACGCTCAGGAGGTTAATTGTTAGGCGCAGAAATCCTTAATTCATTGTTGCCCTAGATAAATGATATATGTATTTTTTTCCCTTGTCTTGACAAAGTGCTGCTGGGTGCTTTCTTCTGAAACTTTTTCTGCAGATACTCTTGTATCATTCCCAATTTTTAGCTGGCATGTGGCTTTGAGAAGAGAGCAACCTCCCCTTCGTAAGTCCCTGACTTCAATGCACTTGTATCCAGGCTTGTTCTTTTAATTTCATTCCTAGTAACCCTGTTTGAACCAGTGTGCTTTGTCTTGTGGACTACTTATTAAATAAAATCTCAGAGCCTCTAATGTTGGTTTTCTTTCGAGTGAACGGGGCAAACTCATCGAGCTCCGTGGCGGGGAAGCCGAGTTTGTTGTGCACATACCCTGCCGAGGATGATCACCGAGCAAATATTTCTCTGAACCCAAAGCCCTGACTTTTCAAACCACGTCCAGCGTTTAAGTCTCTCCGCCATCGGTAGGGGAGTAATTTAATTTCAGAGTTTTGTGGCCTTTTGGCAAGTTTCTGACAAGCCTATCAGTGAAGGGACTTTAAAAAAAAAGTCTTCTTGAAAACAAGAGATCACCTTTGGGCAGCTCTTCTTTCTTAACTGTGATTCTGCAAGCTCTGAGATGAACAACAACTGAGCTGACAGCTTCATTCGTCCACCATCTGCGTGCTGTCAATCAACGGCAAATCCCCAGGCCAATGACGGGGCTGTCAGAGTGATTGAAAGTCAGCTGTCGGTGATGTACGGCTGCCAGATCTTAGACTAGAGAGCTTATCTGAAAGAGGTCTTCTGTATACGCGGGGCTGCCAGGAAGCTCAAACAAAAAATTGTGATTTCTTTGTAGGGCAACATTAAAGCTCCACTCCGGGACAAACTGAAGAATTTAGCTACTGATGTCTTTACAGAAGAGAAACTCCCCGACTTCAAGTCGGATAGAGCTTCTTTGACCTCCGTGGTTTGGATTATAACTAGGGATGATCAATGAATGCAAAAATTTGCGAGTTTGTGCAGAATTATGTACATTTTTATGCACATACATGCAGCATGAAAATGAACCAATCAAGTAACACCCAGGTTTAAATTGATTGGCCCATTCTCAAGCTGCATATATTTGCATACAAAATTTACATAAAACTGCATGAACTCAGAAATATTTGCATCTCATTAATCATCCTTAATTATAACCCTGGTGGTCAAGGGCACAGGAAAAGAAGACACAGCAATAACAATTGGAAGGTACTTCTAGTTACTCCCCATTTGTGAACGATTTCATATGCTGCTGTTTTAACTACTTTATGCCTTGTCCAGAATCATTTTTTTGGGAAGTTAAATACTCAAAATTATGCCCCAGCAGTGAGCTCTATGGTGTATTAACTGAGGATGAACTGTAGTGAAAATAATGCAATGAAAAAAACTGCTTATTTTTTTACAGTATTCATATATAAAACTGTACAATCTCTCCTTGAGTCTATTTTAAAAGGGCACCTGGAAAAAGGGTGCCTGGTGTAGCCCATATATGCCAAATTCGGCTGCAAAAAGGACGCCTGGTGTAGCCCATATACCAACTTCGGATACAATGGGCTCCTGGTGTAGCCCATATATTGCAAATTCGGCTACAAAGGGTGCCTGGTGCAGCCCATATATGCCAAATTCGGCTACAAAGGGCGTCTGGTGTAGCCCATATATGTCAAATTTGGCTACAAAGGGCGCCTGGTGTAGCCCATATATTTCAAATTCAGCTACAAAGGGTGCTTGGTGTAGCCCATATATGTCAAATTTGGCTACAAAGGGCGCCTGGTGTAGCCAAAATTCTAGTTTTAGTTTATAAAAAGGATGCTGTTATAGGCAAAATTTGTTGGGCTATAAGGGCTCTAGATATAGCTGAGAAAAGTGATTACTATAACCTAACTTCTCCCTTCTCTCACACAGAACTCTCCCCTGATGGTGCCTAAACCTAAACACCCCCCTGGTGGTGCATAACCCTAACCACCCCCTGGTAAAATAAAAAATACGGGCTACAAAGGGGCACCCTTTTGTAGCAGAATCAAAAACCTTGTAGCTAAAAACCTTGTAGACGAAAAAAATATGGGCTACAAAGGGGCGCCCTACTGTAGCCGAAAGTAGCCAAAAAAATATGGGCTACAAAGGGGCGCCCTACTGTAGCTGAAGACCTTGTAGCCGAAAAAAATATGGGATACAAAGGGGCGCCCTACTGTAGCCGAAAATAGCCAACTAAAATATGGGCTACCAAGGGGGCGCCCGCTTGTAGCTTATATCAAAACTCGGGCGCCATTTTTCACCACCTTGTAGCTGATATTTGCAGAAATAACATTGATGTCTATGGAGGCGCCCTTTTCATACAGGGAGCTCAGGAGCCCTTTTCAACGGATCCCTCTCTACTCACCCCGATTTATATTCGGAAATTCATCACTGGCGATAACACAGTCGTGGCAGGTGACCTCTGCGGAATGTTTGGTTACTGAGAGTTCTAAAACCAGTAGAAAATATAGCTAGTCTGGCAAAATGCTCGGGGAGGGAAGGGGGGCGGGTTAAATTCTGCCTACCTAATCAGCCTAGGCTAAACATCACTGCGAGGGTTAGACATACAATATACAGCAATACAGAGATATAGGAAATGTTCCTGATCCTGAAATTACTGGAAACGTGGTGTTTCCAAAAGTATTTTACTGCATTCTACTGTGTGCCACTACAGGGCCTCTTTACTGCATTCTGCTACATGTCACTACAGGGCCTCTTTACTGCATTCTACTGTGTGTCACTACAGGGCCTCTTTACTGCATTCTGCTATATGTCACTACAGGGCCTCTTTACTGCATTCGACTGTGTGTCACTACAGGGCCTCTTTACTGCATTCTACTATATGTCCCTACAGGGCCTCTTTACTGCATTCTGCTATATGTCACTACAGGGCCTCTTTACTGCATTCGACTGTGTGTCACTACAGGGCCTCTTTACTGCATTCTGCTATATGTCACTACAGGGCCTCTGTACTGCATTCTGCTATATGTCACTACAGGGCCTCTTTACTGCATTCTACTGTGTGTCACTACAGGGCCTCTTTACTGCATTCTGCTATATGTCACTACAGGGCCTCTTTACTGCATTCTACTGTGTGCCACTACAGGGCCTCTTTACTGCATTCTGCTATATGTCACTACAGGGCCTCTTTACTGCATTCTACTGTGTGCCACTACAGGGCCTCTTTACTGCATTCTGCTATATGTCACTACAGGGCCTCTTTACTGCATTCTACTGTGTGCCACTACAGTGCCTCTTTAAAAACAACTTAGCCCCCAAATCAATTCCATTTTTGCAATAACAGTTTTCAAAGATGTGTTTGAGTTTTCAATGTGTCCACATTATTATTCAGTATTTCCAGTATATAGCACAGACACCTTCCGCAGCACAGTACAGAGTATATAGTCTTGTCACTTAAAGTCGAGACTCTGTACGTTCAACAAATGCCCCTGGGGAATACTTACCTTGGGATGGGGAAGCCTCCCCTGTAGCTGCGGGGAATCCAGCGCTGGCTCCCCCGAAGCCTCCCCCGACAAGCAATGATATATTTACCTCTCAGGGATTCAGCGCAGGCGCGGTAGTGCCTCTTCGTTCGGGCTAGGCGGAAATAGCAGAGCTTGATTGTATCCACTCTACTGCGCAGGTGCAAAAGGACTCGCGCCTGCGCAGTAGAGCGGATCTGACCGGGTTTGGCTATTTCCACCTTTCCTTTAATCTTAAAGAGAAACTCCGAGCAAGTATTGAACTTTATCCCAATCAGTACCTGATACCCCCTTTTACATGAGAAATCTATTCCTTTTTACTAACAGACCATCAGGGGGCGCTGTATGACTGATATTGTGGTGAAACCCCTCCCACAAGAAACTCTGAGGACAAGGGTAATTTTCCTGTCTGTTTACAGCTGTTTCCAACTGCCAAAACAGCATGCAGCAGCTACATCACCTGCCAGCAGTAAAAATGTCACCATGTAATAAATGTCAGCATGTAAATCAGGGATTTAAAAGATTTTACAATGGGCAAACACTGACTAAATCATTTATGCATAATTATTGTAAAAATGAAGAACTTTTTTTATTATATTATTTTATTATATTATTTTCACTGGAGTGAAAGTGTCCCCCTGGTGCCCCATGCATGTTATACATTACCTGTCTGCGACCTCCGCTTGTCCCCGCTGGCTCCAGGCACACTCTATTCTTCATACACTCCACTTGGTTGCCTAGAAACGTGGCCACGTGTATGATGTCTGACGTCACACGTGCGCCCTTACTAGGAAACCACGTGGAGTGCATGTGTATGTAGAGCAGAAAGCACCCGGAGCAGCGGAGGACAAGTGAAGGCCACTGACAGGTAATGTATTACATGCACGGGGCACCGGGGAGACACTTAAAGAGGAACTCCAGTGAAAATAATGTAATAAAAAAGTGCTTCATTTTTACAATAATGATGTATAAATGATGTAGTCAGTGTTTGCCCATTGTAAAATCTTTTAAATTCCTGATTTACATTCTGACATTTATTACATGGTGACATTTTTACTGTTGGCAGGTGATGTAGCTGCTGCATGCTTTTTTGAGAGTTGGAAACAGCTGTAAACAGCTATTTCCCACAATGCAACAAGGTTCACAGACCGGAAACTGCAAGGAGTACCACGGTCCTCAGAGTGTCTTGTGGGAGGGGTTTCACCACAATATCAGTCATACAGCACCCCCTGATGGTCTGTTTGTGAAAAGCAATAGATTTCTCATGTAAAAGGTATTGATTGGGAAAAAGTTTAATTCTTGGTCGGAGTTTCTACTTTACATTAAGGGGGACAGCGTTGATCATCCTGAAATTGCATGCCGCTACCGCCACTCACATGATCAAGCAAGTGGACCCTACATCTTGCAGCATGCACGATCGACTTATGCCACCAATTTAGTCCTGAAATTGGTTGGGCATGTCGGGCATGCACTCGGAGGCACCGATTTTCATCCGATTAGATTATAATAATCAAATCGGATGGTCGATCGGCCGCCAAGTCGCCAGATGTATGGCCACATTTAGGCATGTCGGAGAACCACGGTGGAACAAGCGTCACACCCATGACTCCACTCTGTAACTCCGAGGAGATCACAATGCCAGAATGATTTGGTTCCTTTAGAAGCAGTGAGCAGCTATCTAGGTCTGAGAACCAGGTAACAGTAATGCTCAGATACCCCCAATCTCGTATTCGAGTGATCACGGATTCGACTCCGCCCACTTACGAATGGACTCGTGATCACGATCACAAATAGAAACAGATATCCGACACGAGTGCGGTTTTGAGTCGAATAACTGCATGTAATCACGTATCAAGAGTCCTGATTAAAAACCCGCCGACTTTAACGGTTAAAGTGGACCCAAATTAAAAATACAAGATTTCAGAAATAAAATCTATTTTCTAAATTATAATAATAATAAATAGCAGCCTTTTTTCAGCTGCATGATGACAAATATAAAATATTTTACATTTATTGGAGGAACCCCTCCCTTCCTTTCATATTGCCGGGACAGAATCCGGCAAACTGGTGGAGTAGGAGGTGTCCGGCAAAGGAGGAATTGCTAATGGCTGCCACCTGTATAACCCTAGTTATGAAAAGAGAAGGGTGAAAAGCATGCACTGAAATGCTTATAGGCTTAAAGGAGTGTTTATTTATCTTTGTATGTGTCAGAGTGGTGCAACTAAATCTTTTGAATTAAAAACATTTTTGGTTTGGGTCCGCTTTAATAGCAAAGCTCCCTTACATGCTAGAAACACCAAAATTGCCAGATATGTTAAGAAGAACAGTGGGAACAAGAGGGGAAAAAAGTATCTATCTATCTATATTATTATATTATATATATATATATATATATATATATATATATATATATATATATATATATAGATATAATAGACTAAGTGCCTCAACCTTCGAGCAAGAAGAAGAAGTACTTTGCATGAGAAAATTTATGCGTGCTCAAACACCAAGTTTAAGGCCTCTTTTCCACGGACTGTTGAGCTGTGTGCTCAGCAAGCAGTTACCAGGCAGCAGCAAGCAGTTACCGGGCAGCAGCAAGCAGTTACCGGGCAGCAGCAAGCAGTTACCGGGCAGCAGCAAGCAGTTACCGGGCAGCAGTGAGCAGTTGTAAGAGTTTGAGAGGCATTTTACTGCCTATCAACTGTCCATGGAAAAGAGGCCTACCCTAGCAAGTCTAGCTTTGCAAATCTGGCTTAATTGGCTATTCATGAGGCAATGCTCATGCAAATTTGCTTTTGCGTGCCAAACTATGCAGGGTCAAAAAACCAATACCGCAAAGCGGTCGCCCTGCTACATGCCAATGATGAGCAAAAATGCAAAAATTTGTTTCGACAATTTTTTGCCGAATTTTGGCCTAATTTCGTTTTGACAGGCAAATTTTCCGTCTAATTTTTTCGCGTTAATTTTCGCCTAATGCCAGTCATTTTCACGTTACTTGCGTATTATTGCTGACATTTTCCGCATAAGGGCATTAGCGTCCGCATTCAGAGAAGTTTCTTGCGCATTATTGCGGACATTTTTCCGTATAAACGTCTGCATAGACTGAATTTCCATGCGGATTATTGTGGACATTTTTTCCGCATAAGGGCATAAGCATCCGCATACAATGAATTTTCGATGCTGGTCGAAAACGCAAATATTTCTAAAGATTTTCGTGAAAATTCGCCAAAAATGAAAATGGGATTTTCGATGCGAAACTGCTACATGCTACATTAGCACTATCCAGGAGCGCCACAGGGAGGATTCCCAATGCACCCATTTTATACAACCGGGGGGACCGCGGGTCCCAGGCTCTCTCACTGCCTGGGAACCACAGCGGCACCCCGGAGGGGGAGGCTAGGTGGTGCAGGCGACCCCCCCCCCAAGCATAGCCAGCGCCGGGGAGAGCCGTCTGCACCCACCTCCCAATATTAAAAACAGGCACTTACCTTAACGTCCATTGCGTTCTGCTACATGCGCATTAACTTGGGGGCACCACATGAGAAAGGAGTGAAGCATGGGTCACATACAACACTCCGGGGGGGGGGGGGGAAGCACAGACAACTCACTCCAGGGCTAAAGGCTCATACACACATCAGACTATAGTCTTTGGAAAATGAAAGATCACAGACCAATCTTACCACCCTTCATGTAGTATGAGAGCCATACTCTACACAGTCTTTTCTATGGAGCTGAACTCCACATCAGAAAAAAAATCTTTGCAAGATGCTGCACACACAGATGCTGTACAGACACAAAAGATCAGTATCTGCAAAAGATCTGTTCCTGCCAAAAATCCATTCCTGAAAATTGCAATGATAGTCTATGAGATCTGCAGATCATTATACACACATGATTTAACTGACATTCATCAGATCAAGCAATCATCCGCAGATCTGAAAATCCATCCTGGTGGATCTGATCTGCAGATGAATGTCAGTTAAATCAAGTATGTATGATGATCTGCAGATCTCATAGACTATCATTGCAATTTGCAGGAATGGATTTTTGGAGGCAACAGATCTTTTGCAGATACTGATCTTTTGTGTCTGTACAGCATCTGTGTGTGCAGCACCTTGCAAAGATTTTTTTTCTGATGGGGAGTTCAGCTCCATAGAAAAGACTGTGTAGAGTATGGCTCTCATACTACATGAAGGGTGGTAAGATTGGTCTGTGATCTTTCATTTTCAAAAGACTATGGTCTGATGTGTGTATGTGGCCTTACACCGCCGGAGCAAGCCATCCACCACCTGCCTCCAAAGGATACAAACTGCAAAAAATGCTTTCCATGAGAAAATTAATGCGCATGTAGCAGAACGCAATGGACGTTAAGGTAAGTGCCTGTTTTTAATATTGGGAGGTGGGTGCGGACGGCTCTCCCTGGCACTGGCCACACTTGGGGGGGGGGGGGGGCGGCTGCGCCACCCAGCCTCCCCCTCCGTGGTGCCGCTGTGGTTCCTAGGCAGTGAGAGAGCCTGGGACCCTGCGGCCCCCCCGGTTGTATAAAAAGGGGGGCATTGGGAATCCTCCCCGTGGCGCTCCTGGATAGTGCTAATGTAGCATGAACTTATTCCCGCAGGGCGACCGCTTTGCAGTATTGGTTTTTTGACCCTGCATAGTTTGGCATGCGAAAGCAAATGCATATTTGCATGAGCATTGCCTCATGAATAGCCAATTAGGCCAGATTTGGAAAGCCAGACTTGCTAGGGTTAAACTTGGTGTTTGAGCATGCATACATTTTCTAATGGAAAGCCGAAAGGTGGGTACACACATCAGATAAAAGTCTTTGGAAAATGAAAGATCACAGACCAATGTTACCCCCTTCCATGTAGTATGAGAGCCATACCTACACAGTCTATTCTATGGAGCTGAACTCCCCATCAGATAAAATTTTTTGCAAGATGCTGCACACAAAGATGCTGTACACATGCAACAGATCAGTATCTGCAAAAGATCTGTTCCTGCAAAAAATCAGTTTCTGCAAAATGCATTCATAGTCTATGATATCTGCAGATCTCATGCTGGGCATACACGGTATGTTTTCTACCATGTAATCGAGCCGCTGATGGCTCAATTGATAATTTCCGACGTGCCCAATACCCCGCCGGATCGATTCTGCGCTCGATACCGGCGGGCAGGACAAAAGAAGAAACAAGTGGAAAATAAGAAAGTGCTCGCGGGGATGAGCGGGAATCGATCCGGGCGGCCGCGGGGACGAGTGGGAATCGAGCCAGCGGTTCGATTACACGGTAAAAAACGTGCCATGTATGCCCAGCATAATACACACCTTGTTTGACGGACACTCATCTGCAGATCACACAATCATCTGCAGATCCAAAGATCCATCCTGGTTGATCTGATCTGCAGATGATTGTCCGTTAAACAAGGTGTGTATGAGATCTGCAGATATAGACTATCAATGCATTTTGCAGGAACGGATCTTTTGCAGATACTGACCTTTTGAATGTGTACAGCGTCTTTGTGTGCAGCATCTTGCAAAGATTTCTGTCTGATGGGGAGTTCAGCTCCATAGAAAAGACTGTGTAGGTATGGCTCTCATACTACATGGAAGGGGGTAAAATTGGTCTGTGATCTTTCATTTTCCAAAGACTTTTATCTGATGTGTGTACCCACCTTTATTCTTCTTGCTTCAAGGTTGAGGCACGTACTCTGTTAGATAGAAAGAAGATGCGGCGTATGCTACGACGCGGATCGGCTAGTACATTTAAATGCTGTAAATAAAATCAAGAGAGACTAAAGCCCTCGTTCTGTGGTGGGGATGTTGCAGTTTACATCTAATGAGACTATTGAAGCGAACTAGAAGGTAAAAATAGCAATTTTTTGTTCGCTTCACTTTAACTGTTATTTACCGCATTTAAAGGTATAGTTTTTCCTTTGAAACTTTAAAATCTATTTTCTCAAAAACAATAAGGTCTTTTCGCAAAAAAAAAAAAGTTCCCCTCGTCCCCACTGTTCTTCTTAACATATCTGGCAAATTTTTATAGCATGTAAGTTTGCTGTGCTATAAGTCAGCAAGTTTTCAATCACGACTAGTGATCACGAGTAACGCGTGATCACGAGTCGGGTAACGAGTGCAATCACGAGTGCATTCGTGATCGAGAGCCAATCACGAATGCCGATTACGACATTGTGATCGCAAAAAAAACGACTCGTGATTAGCGATGGCCCGAATGGTTCCCGGCGAACTTCCGGGGGTTTGACCCTCTACATTACAGTCAGCAGGCACATTGTAGCCAATCAGCCTACACTCCCTCCTGGAGCCACTCCCCCCCTTATAAAAGGCAGGCACCGCCGGCCTTTTTACTCACTCGTGAGCCTGCAGTAAATAAAGAAGGGACCGCTGCTGCTGCAGACTCTCATAGGGAAAAATAGTTGGGCTCTTGTAGGCTTGTTAGCTTGCTCCTTGCTGATTCTTATTGCTAAAATAGCACCCCACAACAGCTCTTTTGAGAGCTAATCTTGTTCTTGTGATCTATTTTTTTTTCTGTGTGTCCCACTGACACTTGTGTTGCATAGACAGCCTTGATAATTCATACTGTGTGTGCCACTGCCAGGCCCAGCACATTCAGTGACTACCGGTGTGTGTGACAGGTGCACATTGTGATACCCATTACTGCATATACCTACCTACCTACCTGTTGTTCACAGTGCACCCATGTGAGTTGAGCACACGCAGTGTCACTGTGCCTGTCCGCTACCGGTCTGTGTGGAACAGGTGCACATTGTAATACCCATCACTGCATATACCTACCTGTTGTGTTCAGTGCACCCACCTACCTACGTACGTGAGTGCACGCAGTGTGATATACCACTCTGTGCATACCTGTTAACTGCACCTGTTTGACTGCACATTGTATTAGTCAAGTCAGTGCATACCTTTCACTTCATCCCCCCCCCGATATGGACACAACGGAAAAAACAGGCAGAGGTAGAGGCAGACCCAGAGGAAGGCCACCAGGCAGGTCTGCGCAAGGTCGTGTTGATGTGATTTCATGCGGCCCTGGCCCAAAGTACAGTGCTCAGAAGAAGGCACGTCCCATCAACTCCCAAGATTCTCAGGACGTGGTTGACTATTTAACACAGAACACCTCATCTTCCGCAGCCACCAGCGCTACTACAAGCACCACATCCGTTGCATTTGACACTCCGCATGAGCTGATTGGGGGGGGGGGATTAACTGATTCACAGCCATTATTGTTACAACCAGATGAAGGTGCTAAGCAAGTTACACCACCTCATATGTCTGAGTTAGGCGACACTATGGACGTAACGTGTGAAGATGATGAAGAACCTACTGTTGGTGCAGTTTATGAGGTGTCTGAGGCAAGCAAAGCTGGGCAGTATGATTATGATGATGACGATGATACGGATCCCACGTATGTTCCCAAAAGAGGAGATGAACAGGGGGACAGTTCAGAGGGGGAGTCAGAGAGTAGTAGGAGGAGAGGAGTTGCTGAAAGAAGCAGGGGGAGCTCGTTGTCAGAAACAGCTGGTGGCAGTGTCCGGTGCCATGTATCACCACCTATGGACAGCCAGCCAACATGCCCTTTAACGTCAGCTGCTGATGCCACTATAGTGCTATCGCCCCTGGGGGGGCTCAGCGGTTTGGATATTTTTTAATGTGTCTGCCTCAGATCGGAGCAATGCCATCTGTTCTCTCTGCCTCCAAAAATTGAGCCGTGGAAAGGCCGACACTCACATAGGGACAAGTGCCTTACGAAGGCACATGGAGAAAAGGCACAAACTGTAATGGGAAGAGCACCTGAGCAAAAGCAGCACACAAAAGAAAAGACACCCTCCTCCTCCTCTTCCTCCTTCAGGTGCAGCATCTTCAGCCGCTTTATCCCTTTCACCTTCACAGCCACCCTCCTCCACTCCGCCTCTGCCCTTGAGCGGTTCCTGCTCCTCTGCCCACAGCAGCCAGGTGTCCGTGAAGGAAATCTTTGAGCGGAAGAAGCCAATTTCTGCCAGTCACCCCCTTGCCCGGCGTCTGACATCTGGCGTTGGCGAAACTGTTAGCACGCCAGCTGGTACCATACCAGCTGGTGGACTCTGAGGCCTTCCGTAAATTTGTGGCCATTGGGACACCGCAGTGGAAGATACCAGGCCACAATTATTTCTCTAAAAAGGCAATGCCCAAACTGTACCGTGAAGTTGAGAGGCAAGTGGTGTCATCTCTGGCACACAGCGTTGGGTCAAGGGTCCACCTGACCACGGATGCCTGGTCTGCCAAGCACGGTTAGGGCAGGTACATAACTTACACAGCCCATTGGGTCAACCTGGTGACCGATGGCAAGCAGAGAGTACATGGCTGTGCAGCGGACCAACTTGTGACACCTCCACGGCTTGCAGGCAGGCCTCCTGCCAGCTCCTCTCCTAATGCTACATCCCCTTCGCTGTCGCCGTCGTCGTCCTCTTTGGCTGAGTGGCAGTTCAACTCTACTGGTGCTGCGATCTCCTCTCCAGCTACACAGCCCCATCTCCCCAGGGGCTACGCTGCATGCCAGGTACGACGGTGTCACGCCATCTTAGACATGTCTTGCCTCAAAGCGGAGAGTCACACTGGACCAGCTCTCCTGGCTGCTCTTAAACAGGTGGATCAGTGACTGACCCCGCACCAGCTGGAGATCGGCAACGTGGTGTGTGACAACGGCAGCAATCTCTTTTCTGCATTGAATTTGGGAAAGATGACACATGTAACCTGCATGGCACATGTGCTGAATCTAGTCATTCAAACATTTGTGTCAAAGTACCCAGGCTTAGAGGATGTCCTGAAGCAGGCCAGGAAGTTGTGTGGGCATTTCAGGCAGTCTTAGAGATGCTTGATATGTGATAGCCCGACTTGCTGGAATTCGACCCTGGTCATGTTCTCTCGCCTGCTAGAACAGGAGAAAGCCGTCACCCAGTACCTGTACAATTACAGTAAAAGGACACAATCTGGGGAGATGAGGATGTTCTGGCCCAACAACTGGACACTGATGCGAAATGCATGCAGGCTCATGCGGCCGTTTGAGGAGGTGACCAATCTGTTAGTCGCAGTGAAGGCACCTTCAGCGACTTGATGACGTACGCTTACTTCCTGGAGCGTGCCGTGCGTAGAGTGGTGGATCAAGCTGTGGAGGAGCGTGAACAGGAACAGTTATGGCAGGAACAGTTGTGGGAGCAATTTTCATCAGAATCAGATGTTTCCTCAACACCTGCAGCAGCACAGAGGGGGAAGGAGGAGGAAGAGTCGTGGGGGGAGGAGGAGGAAGAGTCGTGTGGGGAAGAGGAGTCAGACTCGGATGATGAGGAAGGTGTTTCTTTGGAGGAGGAGGCAACGGCAGAAGAACAACCGCAGCAGGCGTTGCAGTGGGCTTGTGTTGCTCGACGTTCCTATGGTATTGTTCGTGGCTGGGGGGAGGAGGAGGACTTACCTGACGACACTGAGGAAGAGCAAGAGGAGATGGATAGTACGTCTGGATCCAACTTTGTGCAGATAGTGTCTTTCATGCTGTCCAGCCTGTTGAGGGACCCCCGTATAAAAAAAACTTAAGGGGAATGAGCTGTACTGGGTGGCCACGCTACTAGACCCTCGGTATAGGCACAAAGTGGCGGACATGTTACCAACTCACCAGAAGGCAGAAAAGTGGCAGCAAACGCAGAACAAGCTGCCAACTATGCTTTACAATGCGTTTAAGGGTGATGTCACAGCACAACGCAATAAAGGTACCACTGCCAGTAATCCTCCTCCCATGTCCACGCAGGCAAGGACAGGACGCTCCACCGATCTCATTGTGATGTTGGACATGCGGACATTCTTTAGTCCAACGCCTTGCCTTAGCCTTTCTGGATCCACCCTGCACCAACGTCTGGACCGGCAGGTAGCCGACTACCTGGCCTTAAGTGTGGATGTAGACACTGTGAGCAGCGATGAACCCTTGGCCTACTGGGTGCGCAGGCTTGACCTGTGGCCAGAGCTGTCCCAATTTGCCATCCAACTTCTGTCTTGCCCTGCCTCAAGCGTCCTGTCAGAAAGGACCTTCAGCGCAGCTGGAGGCATTGTCACTGAGAAGAGAAGTAGCCCAAGTCACAAAAGTGTTCAGTACCTCACCTTTATCAAAATGAATGAGGCATGGATCCCGGAGGGCTACTGCCCGCCTGAAGACTACGTCAGTCCCTACACACAGCATCTCTGCCTGCACGCCATGTGACTGGCTGCCTGCCCCAAGACTAAGTCGATCCCCACACAGCATCTCTGCCCGCAGGCCGCTTGACTGCTTTCTCCACCACTAACAGGGTCCAGGACTCCAGGCGGATTCCTGAATTTTTAAGGCGGCTGCTAGCAGCGGCCACCATAATAATGCCTAATTTATCTGGCTGCACTGCAGCTGCAACAACAAAACAAAAGGCATGTACATGTGCCAATTCACCTTCGTGATTATTACCTTGCCGCGGTGAAGGGGCTTGCGTTTCACAATGAAGCAATGACCGACGGCTATTTGAGTGTCTCGGGGGGGCACACTCACGATAATAAGGTTGTCGCTTCATTGTGGACAGACCAAATTTGATCAGCTGGACAGTCACTGTTCTGTCATTCAGCTACCTTAGCCCAGGGACCATATGGGCTGGAAAGCCGCCATCACCTGCACTCTCGTCATGGTGTGCACCATTCCACCACGGCCGTCACTACAGAAACAGCTGTTTGCAGTCACTGTATACCTTTCACTGCAGGGCCTCGAAAGTCCTCCTGTATTGTTATTTTTGGTCACTACCTCGGGACTTGCATGCCATGCCTGCTGCCTTTCTTGGATGTATAGTGGTAGCCGTTTCTCAGGCTCCAACTCTGGACCGGAATCAAACCCTGATTACCCGGCCATTACTCGTGGTCACAATGGCAGACTTGCCCTCCATAACAGATTCTCGTTAAAGGATTTAAAGTTGATTCATCTCATATACAGCAGGGCCTCGAAAGTCCTCCTGTATTGTTATTTTTGGTCCCTACCTCGCTGCCTTCCTTGGATGTGTGGTAGCCGTTCCTGCTCCTTTGCCCACAGCGTGCCTGCTGCCTTCCTTGGATGTGTGGTGGTGGTAGCCGTTTCTTAGGCTCCCACTCCGAACCGGAATCGAACCAGGATTCCCCAGCCATTACCCGTGGTCACCATGCTACTGAGAAAGTACCATCGGAAGTTTCACACAGTTGAATGAATAGCAGACTTGCCCTCCATAACACATTCTTGGCAAATGCTTTCGATTTGGGTTCGTCTTGCGCTGGGTCAAGGGTCCATCTGACCACAGATGCCTGATCTGCAATGCACGGTCAGGGCAGGTACATTACTTATACTGCATGGGTCTCAGGCTCCCACTCCGGACAGGAATCGAACCCTGATTCCCCGGCCATTACCTACTGGTCCTAATGGCAGACTTGCCCTCCATAATAGATTCTCGTTGAAGGTACTGAACAGCAAGTAGAAAATGTAATTTAAAAAAAATAGATGTAAGCTTTAACAATGGTAGAGAGAGAACCATCAAAAGTTAATAAGGCAGTCAGGTATTATCTGACATCACTGAGGAAGAGCAATCTCGCCACGGTGCGCACCAGTCCAGCACAGCCGTCACTACACAAACAGCTGTTTGCGGTGCGTTACACGGCGAGTTTGGTGTGTCAGTGTGAAGCAGTACTCTAATTACACTCCCTGATTGATGTATACACATGCAAGATGTTTTAAAGCACTTTAGGCCCGCAATTATCATTCAATGTGATTTCTGCCCTTAAAACGCTGCTGTGCGTCAAATCCAGATTTTTCCCCGGGACTTTTGGTGTCTATCCCACTCATCCATGCCCCCCCTCCAGGTGTTAGACCCCTTGAAACATCTTTTCCCTCACTTTTGTGGCCAGCATAAGTGTTTCTAGTTTTCAAAGTTCGCCTCCCATTGAAGTCTATTGCGGTTTGAGAAAGTTCACGCGAACCGAACTTTCGCGGAAGTTCGCAAACCGAAAATCGGAGGTTCGGGCCATCTCTACCCGTGTTCATCACCGCTACCAGGTAATAAGATTCTCCAGTTCAGTCGCGTTATTTTTCTTCTTCTCTTTTCCCCTTTTTGACTGGCTGAGTGGAAAGCATTATTATCCCATGTCTCTCATTCATTAGGATAATAAAAATGTCAAGCACATGACTGAGCATGACAATAAACCTAATAAACTCAATATGCAAGCAAAATCTCCCCGCAATATGTACTTTTTAATTAACCTGCATACATAAATATTTATAGCAAATAATTTAAAATGGAAAAAAAATGAATACAATAAGCTGGAGTGACCTTCAAGGATGATCTCGTCATTGGGAGGCCGTCAGTTGACGCTTAGAAGGTCTGTGAAGAGTAAACCTGCCCGCCTTTGTCATTCCCGCGGAGCGGAACGGGTTAACGATTCCATCACCCACGATGCATTGTGTTGGACGTGCCGTCAGAACGCTGCATAAATTATTCATTCTCTCCTGGATGGGAGATTGGTGGCGAATCAGATAGGCTGAGAAAGTGTCCCATTCTGGGAATTAATTAACAGTCAATTATAACCATTACATCAGTCTAAATGCTAGATGTGGATGTAGATTTTAGCATACAGACCGTCCTTCTTCCAGACAGGTGGCTGTTTACTTCTCAAGGCTTAAAGGGGACTCGCACAGTCATATTATTGCATCATGCTGTAGTCAGGCAGAGCAGGCAAAGAATAAAGTGGGATAAAACTCTGACATAACGTTCAATAAAAATGTGCTTTCCTACTTTGTATTACCCATACAGTTATTATATTTATTTAGAAAATATCTGCTCTGAAAGCTGCCATTGCATTTTATGTCATAACTGCTGTTTTTATATATTAAAATCTATCTAGTGATCACTTCTCAACCCTTTCTACTTCTCAGCTCAGTTTCAATGTTTACTAAATGTATCTGACAACGAAATGTAAACAAAAGATCATGGTATCACCTCTTTGGATGCAGCCATAAGCTGCCTACTGAAGCAACGAGCTTTCCACTGAAGAACAAAGTGCTGTCTTTAATTGTTTGAATGCTGTTCTGGTACATGCTACCAATAGGACCTTTGTTGATTTTGCCAAGACTGCGCCCGCATCCAGATCCATCTGGTCTCCCAAGGGGAGTCAGGTTTATACATCTCCACCTGCCTTCATTAGTTGGTTGCCCCTTATGCAACCTTCCTTTGTGAGTAGAACCACAATTTTCTTTTACTTTTATCAACCAATTTGTAACATGCTGCACGATTTGGGCTCCTGTTGTCTCTGCGTTCTTCTTTTTTAGGGTGATTGGTCATCCTCCACCACAGAGAAAGGCGCGCATGCCTAGCAGAATAATACGCTTGTGCATGCAGTGGCTTTGAACTGCTGTGCATGCGCGCACCTCACTTACGAATGCTTGGTTTGGATCCACTAAACCATGGCCGGGAGCATTGCCAGAAGATGAAGAGAGACTCTGTGCTAGAAGAGTGAAACTGACGAGTATCCAGGAAACCTCTGGACCATGCAGATGCTTCTAACTGATGAGGTAAGTATCTAGCTTTACTGTTTAACCCCCTTGGCGGTATGAAAAATACCGCCAGGGGGCAGCGCAGCAGTTTTTTTTTTATTTTTTATTTTTTTAAATCATACATGATAGCCGCTGCTCAGCGGCATCCCCCCAGCCCCGCCGATCGCCTCTGGCGACAGGCGATCAGGAAATCCCGTTCAAAGAACGGGATTTCCTGGAGGGCTTCCCCCGTCGCCATGGCCATGGGGCGGGATGACGTCACCGACGTCAGCGACGTCGGGACATTATTGGGATACCCGATCCACCCCTTGGCGCTGCCTGGCACTGATTGTCCAGGCAGCGCAGGGGTCTGGGGGGGGGGGGGGCGCGCCGCACCGGATAGCGGCGATCGGGCGCGCTGCGGCGGCGATCGGGGTGCTGGCGCAGCTAGCAAAGTGCTAGCTGCGTCCAGCAAAAAAAAAATTATGAAGATCGGCCCAGTAGGGCCTGAGCGGCACCCTCCGGCGGCTTACCCCGTGTCACACACGGGGTTACCGCTAAGGAGGTTAATTGATTCGGGAGTACTTTAATGAATTTAAAGAGAAATCGTAATATAATTGAGCTTCATCCCAATCAGTAGCTGATACGACCTTTTACATGAGAAATCTATTCCTTTTGACAAACGGATCATCAGTGGGCTCTGTATGGCTGATAATGTGGGGAAACCCCTCCCACAGGAAACTGTGAGGACCATGGTCCTGGCAGTTTCCTTTCTGTGAACCTTGTTGCATTGTGGGAAATGTTTCCAACTGCCAAAAAAGCAAGCAGCAGCTACTTCCACTAACATCACCTGCCAGCAGTAAAAATGTCACCAAGTGATAAATGTCAGAATGTAAATCAGGGATAGGAAAGATCTTACAATGGGCAAACACTGGCTAAATCATTTATACATAATCATTGTAAAAATGAAGCACTTTTTTTATTACATTATTTTCACTGGAGTTCCTCTTTAAGGCTAAATCTGAACTTGGTTGTCACCCAGTACGACCACCCAACAACCAGCAACAGATCCTCAGTCAGTTAGGAGCTCACCAGCCCCTTTATCTGACCTCTCTTCACTTCAGCTTGCCAAAAACACCAGAAGGGGGCCCAACATCTACTGTGGACCCATTACATTTTAATCCATCTCTGAGGAGAAGAGAAAGCCCAACCTGGCAAACTACATTAGGTGTTTATGAATGTGTTATTTCAATGTTTATAGCTACTCACATAACTTATGTTGCTTCTCAAGGCCCTGCTGATCTCAAAACTGGCGGGAAACGTGGCAACCGCAAGGAACTTTGGTCTTCACCAGAACAGGAACCTTACCTGGCACTGCCACATTTTCAGTTGGACGAACAAGCTTCTTCAGGGGCATACAGTCTATTTGTTGCAAAACTTGATCTTTATAGCAAACAACTGTATTCACCTGAAGAAGGGGACTTCTCTCCGTATTTAAAGGACTTACGAGGCCAAATACAAAAAAAAAAAAGTGAAGTACCTGCATCATGTTTGAATGCATGCAAGACCTCCGTGCAGTTCCGCCGGGTCCCCGCAGTTTAATTGCCCCCCCCCCCCCCCCGGCTGCTCCCGACCCCACAGCCCGGGTCAGGCTCTCCTGCCTCTTGTACAATGGCCGCCGGAGCTGGCCGTGGCTGCGGAGTCCACATAGATGCGAATGCGGCTGCGCAGCTCTAGGGCCTCCCCCCCGATCCACGCTAAACGCTGTCTCCTGTGCGTGGATTGGGGGGGGTGTGGGGCAGGCCCTAGAGCTGCGCAGCCGCACTCGCGTTATGCGGACTGCGCAGCCGCTGCCAGCACCGGCGGCCATTTTACAAGAGGCAGGAGAGCCCGACCCAGGCTGTGGGGTCGGGAGCAGCCCGGCGGAGGCAATTGAACTGTGGGGACCCAGCGGAAATGCACGGAGGGCGCAGATGGCGTCCTCTGTGCATTCAAACATGATGCAGGTACTTAACTTTTTTTTTGTATTTGGCCTCGTAAGTCCTTTAAGTCAGGAGTCTAAAAATGCACTCAGGCCCAGTACGCCCATGATGCCAAGAGAGGCGACTTCCTCAGGCGGCAGAAGTCTAGGGCAGCACCAGGCAGAAACAGGAAGTGAGGAGAGGGCCTGGCCAACCTATACTGGGGGCAACTGTACCTGGCTAACCTATACTGAGGGCAACTGTACCTGGCTAACCTATACTGGGGGCTCCTATACCTGGCTAACCTATACTGGGGGCAACTGCACCTGGCTAACCTATACTGGGGGCAACTGTACCTGAATAACCTACAATGGAGAGGCAACTGTACTTAGCTACCAACACTGGGGGCACCTATAACTGGCTACCTACCTATACTGAGGGTGTTTTTTGAGTGGGCTGACCACAGCTATAACGTGCGGTGCAAATTATTGGGTGCTGTGCGATCATTCCAATTTGGTGGGGGGCAGCCTCACAAGTTTGCCTAAGGCAGCAAAGAGTCTAGAACCGGCCCTGAATGCACTTGCAAGTAAATTTGCACATACTGCGCTAAAATGAGTGAAACTTTGCACCTTCGCATTGTAAGGCTCAGAGTCTGGCAAAGTGGGGCATGTGTGAAAGGGCTCACAGGAAAGCATAGGCACATGTCCATAGTGCTTCAGCGGTCTGCAAAATTTTAATGCAGAGTGCTGGACACAGTGTAATCAGGGCCAGCACTACCATACATGCATCCTGGGCAATTGCCTCACGGCCTCTGAAGTCTGTTGGACCCTCACAGGTGGCCCTTACAACTTCAATGTATTGCCCGGGCCTCTGCAGTGTAGCAACTCACCTGTTCCAGTTGCCATACTCTACTCCCTATGTCTGTGGCTGCATGCCCTCCCATCATGTTCATCCTTACGGGGGCACCTCTCCTGTGACTAGGCCCATGCTATACATATTAATACGAGCCAGGTCAGGGAAGAGAGGTGTCCCTGTGATGAAGAAAAAAAGTGTGCACAGAGCAACAGACATATGGAGGAGCACCCCCCCCCCTCCCGCAGAACAGGTGAGCTGCTTCACTGTAGGGGCCCTGTGGGCCAAATTAAAGTTAAGGGAGACAAGGGGGCCCTGCCAGTAACAAAGGGAGCCCCAAATGCCATGTAGTAAGGGGGGAGTCTGATAGTGGGACCCCGAGGTTGATTTTGTCTGAGGGCCCGATTGTACCTAAAACCGGCCATATGTGTATTTCAAAGGACGCAAAAATGTAAAATGCATATACATTGGCCTCAATTTACAAAAGCGTGCTAACTAAGGTAGCACGCCTAAAAGGTTTGGGTGTGCCAACTACAGTGCTAAGTAGTTAGCACGACCACAGCTTTTACTCATGCGCACCTAGTGCGCCGTCTGCGCGCACCACTCGGCGCTAAACTTTGCGCGAAGCTTAGCATGACCTAAAGTCCTTTAGGCTTGCTAAGGGCCTTTTTAACACTTAGCACCCTTTTGTGAATTGAGCCCATAGTGTATGCACAACAAATTTCATTTGCCCTACAGTAAAAATGCACTATACATTTACACTTTTTTACTAGGTCGATGTCATTTACAGTAGGTAGTAAAAATCTGACAGGTTTTGGACTAGTTCATCTCCTCATGGGGGATTCTCAGGGGTTTTCTTTATTTTCAAAAGCACTTAATGAATGGTAGTTGTCCAGTCCAACCACCAAAATAGTGAGCAAAGTAGTAGGGAGGTTGGCCAGCATCTTTCTATGCATCCTTTCCAGGCATGGAAAGAATAAAGGACATACTGAGAATCCCCCCATGTGGAAATGGACTAAAGTAATCCAAAACCTGTCATCTCTCATAATTGGAACTACCTACAGTAAGGGACAGAGACATAGGAAAAATGTTATTTCTAGAGCATTTTGACCTGGGAGAAAGATAATATATGTGCATGTATAGACGTGTTTTTTTTTACAATATTTTGTGATGGTAAAGAGGCGCTGTCAGCCATACTATTCTCAGAAACAAAAACACATATATAAGTAGATAAATACTTGCTCTACTTACATAACAGATGTATTGCACTGTCTACGTTTTGATTTTAGTGATTTTTCTACAGCAAAAAAGAGAAAAAATGCTTCTTAGCTTTTCCCATGTTAACTGTGGCTATTTTGAAGCCAATCCTGATGTCATTTCCTCCCTTATTCTCCTCTGCCTGATTGTGTATGCATTGCCTGCCCTCCTCCACTATAGAAATGCATTGTCTCAGCATGAGAAATATTGGCCAATCAGAGAGGAACAGAGGTGTGGGAGGGGAAAACAGGAGGGAAAGAGGCTTCAGCCAATCCGGCTGCATTTGTTAAGTAGAGAAGCAAAAAAGGACAACTCAGCATGCCCTGAGTCAGGTAAACAGGAAGAATGATCATTTATCAACAAGACAATGGCGATTTCAACTTTTGGATTGCCTGGTCAGCATCCTTGTTACTTGTTTACCAGATAAAAATAAAGAATTGATTTTTGATTTTATGCCTGACAGTTACACTTTAACAGTATTTTATATTGATGGGGCTGGGGCTGCTTGATTCAGCATCATCCCTCTGTTCAGATTTCAAGGGGGGCGGGGCACAGACAGCTGTCTGGGAAGTTCTGCCTCTGCAGCTCTGGAAGTCTGCTATTCAGGAAATGCAGGGAACGTCTGGTAAAGGGGCTGCCAACCAGGAATATTAAAAAGTGCTCTACCTGCCATTGAGTAATGAAAGATTTTCCATGCAGATAAAAACAGTCTCAGCCACTAAGTGCTGCCCAAGACTAGAAAGACATCTGCGTGTGTTGCTTGGCTGCAACGTTACTTGCGTTCCTCAAAAGCCCCCCCCCCCCCCCATTTGAAGTCATGTTTATAGCATCCTGACAATAAATGCCGTTTATTAGCCAGAAGACGCTCATTACAAAAGGAAATCAATGGGGAACACTTGGATTCATGTCCACATAGGAAAGCAGCGAGCCTTTGATCTATCCTAGCACTTAGTTCCGAGCGCTTTCCTTGCATGGCTTGCCTCAGACGTCGCCCGCCAGCTTGATGCAAAACGACAGCTAGTAAGAAAATAATTAAAAATGTATTTTGCCGACAGCAAGAGTATTTTTGGACTCAATAACGACTAGTTTTAATTTGCCCGGCACTTCCTCCTGAGCCGCTTCAAGCAGGGCGTGTGCGCCGGGTAAAGACGTCAGTGGAAACATGTATTC
Source organism: Hyperolius riggenbachi (assembly GCF_040937935.1). Taxonomy (NCBI): domain Eukaryota; kingdom Metazoa; phylum Chordata; class Amphibia; order Anura; family Hyperoliidae; genus Hyperolius; species Hyperolius riggenbachi. The sequence continues at coordinate 22,641,721 of NC_090656.1, read as the reverse complement.
CCAGATCACCTGAAGGTCAGTGCGACTGTTACAAACTCCCTCCCCGGTTGGCATTGCGTGGGTCTCACTCCCTGTGTCTGTTCTCAAGGCCAACAAGCTGATAAAAGCCAGCGAACTTCCCCTCCCCATCACCTTTTCCAAAGAAAAGCAACATCATAAAATAATAATAATAACAACCTGAAAAATGTCACATCTGTGATATATTGTTATGAAGAGAAGGAGGAACAAAAATACTCATTAATTGACCTTCAGATCTATCACATCTCTAGGTGCAAAAACTGGGATCAAAAGAGTTTTTATTTTTCCTAATTAAAATAGAAAGAGAAATGGTGAACTAGACAGCCAGCTGGGGAACCACGTAATTCCCTAGTCCTGTGCAGCAGTCAGTGGCAGAATTGTATGCTTTCTTGTAGAGCGTATGAGAGAAATCGCCGCCAGGAGACTTGGGCGCAGGATACAGCATTAGGGATGCTCACTGCGTTCCGCGGAATTCCGTTTCCCGCAATACCGGCCGGAATTTAGTGGTTCCGTTCTGTTGCATCGGAACGGAATTGCTATAGCGCTATAGCGGAAATTCCGCGGAATGATGCGTAATTCCGGCGGAATGCGGAATTTTGTAAGCCAATCACAAGGAAGCCCCTAGAAGAAGTTTAATGTGAACAGGATTTCTTCATGAAAATAGGAATTTCTGCACCAATCAGAGGCTTACAAAAACCACCCAAACGGATTTCTGCATGAAAATCGGAATAATTTCAGCACCAATTACAGTCTTAACAAAACCCATAAATCCTATGTTAGCAACCAGCTCCCTAGCTATCTCGGACTATCCCAACCATTTTGTACAGGTCCCATAGCCTACGCGACACCTCCTGCGGCGCCAAAACCACTGCCATGAAACCACCGCCAGGTCCCAAAGCATATGCGACACCTCCTGCGGCGCAAAAACCACCGCCATGGGACCACCGCCAGGTCCCGTAGCTTACGCGACACCTCCTGTGGCGCAAAAAACACCGCCATGGAACTACCGCCAGGTCCCATAGCTTACACGACACCTCCTGCGGCGCAAAAACCACCGCCATGGGACCACCGCCAGGTCCCATAGCTTACACGACACCTCCTGCGGTGCCAAAATGACCGCCGTGGAACCACCGCCAGGTCCCAAAGCTTACGCGACACCTCCTGCAGCGCCAAAACCACCGCCATGGGACCACCGCCAGGTCCCAAAGCTTACGTAACACCTCCTGCAGCGCCAAAACCACCTCCATGGGACCACCGCCAGGTCCCAAAGCTTACGCGACACCTCCTGCGGTGCCAAAACAACCGCCATGGGACCACCACTAGGTCCCATGGCTTAAGCGACACCCCCTGCGGCGCCAATATGACAGCCATGGGACCACCGCAAGGTCCCATGGCTTAAGCGACACCTCCTGCGGCGCCAAAATGACTGCCATGGGACCACCGCTAGGTCCCGAAGCTTACGCGACACCTCCTGCGGCGCCAAAATGACCGCCATGGAACCACCGCCAGGTCCCATCGCTTAAGCGACACCTCCTGCGGTGCCAAAACGACCGCCATGAGACCACCACTAGGTCCCATGGCTTAAGCGACACCTCCTGCTGCAAAAAATAAATAAATAAAAACAATAATTTTAAAAAAATGACCGGGGGAACAGCCACTAGGTCCCATGGGCTACCATTTAGCATAAACAGGGTTTCATTTGTGATTACTTGAATTTTTCAGCCGGAATGTGGAATTCCGCAGAAATCCGCAAAATTCCGCGGAAATGTGATGGCGACGGAATTTAGCACTGGCGGAATTCCAGAGAAACGGAATTTGCTCATTCCGATCATCCCTATACAGCATATACACGGCTTATCCTGCTGCTGCACAAGTCCCGGCGGGGTTAATTACTATTCCCCCTCCAGGTCCACATGGATAGTGAGGAATAATGTAATTCGGCTTCCAGCTATTGCTGACGGACGAATTACAGTGTTTTAAAAGTAACTTCAGCTGCGTATTCTGATGGCGCCGAAGTTACTCACTGTGTGCCGCTGTAGCTGTAATTCATATTACGGTCTATGGTGGCGCCGGCTGCACCCAAGTCTCCTGTGCTCTACTCGACGTGCTAGTCTTGTAGAAGATGCTTGATTAGTCATTGTTAGATGAGCTACTTCAGATATCCAGAGCTGCAGGCCCTAATCTTCAGTTCCAGGAGAACAAACAAAAATCATAGGGCCTATAGCAGTGCAGGGCATGGTGCCCTCAGTCCTGGACACATTTGACCAATTACCCACCCCCACAAACACCTTTTATCAGATACAGAGATGTAGAGTGTGCAGGGAAGCTATACTGGGTTATGTGTCTCCTGCATACATTGCTGGAAATATCAGCTCCTACCCTGCACAGTTGACTGATGTAACTTCCTGAAGGGGAGGAGCTCAAACAGAGATGATGCATTTCTAACCATAGCTTCCCTGTAAGCTCTGTGTCTGGGAATATTTTACTACCTCCTTGCTGTTTGGATTTTGCCTGATCAGACATACTTATGCTGGTTAAACGTCACACAAAATGGTCTTTCATGATTTGTCTGGGTGACAGTTTAGCTGCAGTAAGTGTACAGAGAGTGGAGCTGGAGAGATCTACAGCAACTATAACAGCGTTTCACAAAGGATTTCTGAAGAGGGGGGCTGTCAATGTCTATCAGGGTCACATTTGTCATTTTGCCACCATGGTTAGCTTTCTTTTGCCCCGCCCCCTTCCCTTACTTGTTCGGTCTAACTTTTAAGTGTAGTGTGTCCATATGCAATCCCCTTTCTATGTGTTATCAGTCCCCCCCACCTTACAACAAGCCTGTACTGAAAATAAAAGTCAGCATAAACATACGTCATACTTACCTCCCGCATAGTCTTGTCAATCTGCTTCTCCTCTCCCATGTCCAATTTGTCCACTGTGATCAATGGAATTCTCGGTCCTTCATTTTAAAAATGGTAATGACCCTGTAACAGCTTCCGAGTCAGTCAGTAATATTGTTTAACCACTTGCCGACCGCACGCTTATACCGTGCGTCGGCAAAGTGGCAGCTGCAGGACCAGCGACGCAGTATTGCGTCGCCAGCTGCAGGCTGATTAATCAGGAAGCAGCCGCTCGCGCGAGCGGCTGCTTCCTGTCAATTCACGGCGGGGGGCTCCGTGAATAGCCTGCGGGCCGCCGATGGCGGCTCGCAGGCTAAATGTAAACACAAGCGGAAATAATCCGCTTTGTTTACATTGTACGGCGCTGATGCGCAGCAGCGCCGTAAGGCAGATCGGCGATCCCCGGCCAATCAGCGGCCGGGGATCGCCGCCATGTGACAGCCTGTCACTGGCTGCACAGGACGGATAGCGTCCTGTGCAGCCCGGTTCACCAGGGGGGGCCAGGTAGGAGAGGGAGGGGGATGATTTCGCCGCGGAGGGGGCTTTGAGGTGCCCCCCCCCCCCGCAACACCCGGCAGGCAGGAGCGATCAGACCCCCCCAGCACATCATCCCCCTAGTGGGGAAAAAAGGGGGGCGATCTGGTCGCTCTGCCTGCACCCTGATCTGTGCTGGGGGCTGCAGAGCCCACCCAGCACAGATCAGCTAAAACAGCGCTGGTCCTTAAGGGGGGGTAAAGGGTGGGTCCTCAAGTGGTTAAGCCATAGGGAAACATGGACATTACCTTGCACATTAGTTGTCCTTTCAGTTATAACTGACAGCAACTGATATAGTGAAAAAGGGTCCTAAGGCTTTCAGCTTCCAGAGAGACAAGTCTGAATAGATCTAGTCAGAACTGGAAGGGACAATTGTTAGAAGAAAATGTTGAGCTTCTGAGAGGAACTGACAGCGAGGAAAATATGTAATATTCTTTTGCAAGTACATCATGTGTTTACTTTAAATAATTTTCCTCGTTTAAGGTTCACTTTAAGGTGCCCATTAATGGAGGGATTTTGAGTGAACATATTTTCTCACAAATCATTTAGATCAACAGACACAGCATTAATGCGACTTGCACACCAAGACATTGCGTTAGGTGCTACGTTAAGGTCGCATAACGTACCCCTAACGCAAGGCCTGGTGCTCTTCGATGTGGACGTCAGAGTGAGCCGCGTTGTGGAGCTCACTCTGGCGTCCGTGATGCGTACTCTTGGACGCATGCGGCATCACGTGGTCCTGCCGGCCAATCGCCGCACAGATTGGCCGCACCAGGAAGTAAACACTGCACGTCACAACGTGCAGTGAATATTAATTAGCCATGTGCCTGGCCGCTCTCCGCTCCTCCCCAACATGACTGAGCATGTGCAAAGAGTCTAGCGCGGCTTAGCCGCGGAGAACGCACAGCATGCAGCACTTTGCTGCGTTACAATGTAACGCAACGTGGGCAGTGTGAACAGCCCACTTGTGTTATGGTGGCCACTAATGATCCAACCTCTCTCATCCAATCTTACCATTTCTATGTAATATAAGGGTCTCTCTAAATGATTCATTCAATATATTTACTCAATTTACCTTTATACTACATAGATTTGGTAAGATTGGATGAAAAAGATTGGATCATTAGTGGCCACCTTTACATTGCTGTGCGTTGGGGGAGCGTTACAGGCTGCACTAACGTGCGCCTGTAACGTCCCTGTGTGCAAGAAGCCTTAAAGGAACCAAAATATTCCCAGTATCAAAGCCAGTAGCAGTCTTATGTATGAAAACATCAGTTATAACAATCAACTAGTCCTTTAAGGAATGCATTGAAAATACCAGGTTACCCGGTGTTTCCCCAAAAATATGACAGTATTTGCATTCTTGCTCCAAAAGATGTGCCAGGGCTATTTTAGGCGAGGTCTTATTTTTCCATGAACAACAATTTACAATTTATTCTTGAAACAAAAATATCAACATTGAAATACAGTCATGTCAACACATTCTGGAACATCATCCTTACCCCCTTGAGGACCAGAGGTTTATACCCCCCTAGTGACCAGGCCATTTTTTACAATTCAGCACTTTGCAACATTAACAGTTTATTGCTCAGTCATACAACTTACCACTCAAATGAATTTTACCTCCTTTTCTTCCCACTAATAGAGCATTCTTTTGGTGGTCTCTGATGCTGCAGCATTTACAAATTTCTTTATTTTTTAATAAAAAATTAGCAATTTTGTAAATATATATATATATATATTAAAATACACTATGGGCTTGATTCACAAAAGAGTGCTAATTGATAGCACGACCGTTTTCACGCAAATTTTCACGCTTTGCGCGATCACGGATTTTCTTCCAAAACAACAACGATTTCGCACTCAAACTCGATTTTTTTTGTGCGCAAAACCGATATCGTGTGCGTGCAAAAACGGTATCGTTTCGCACGAAAATTCGTGATCACGCTTAACGTGAAAATTCACACGAGAACGGCCGTGCTATCAGTTAGCACTCTTTTGTGAATCAAGCCCTATTTCTTTTATCCCCTCCCCCCTTAAATTGGCCCTAGACTGCGTTCCATACACTACCCATACATAGGCATCAGCCTATGAGAGGGATTAGATTGGGAGCCGTTTGGAGGGACAGTTAAGTGACAAGGCTGTCCCCTGTACATCGCTGCTCTAGATCGCAGCGATGTACACATATGTATTAGCTTTTTTTTTTTACACTGCAGCCTGCCAGCTCCGAACGCGGCTGGCAGGCTGATCATCGATCCCCACTCTGTTTACCCTCAGGTAATGCGTGAGTGCTTGTTCCCTACTAACCCCGCCTCCAGGACTTAGACGCCAATCGGAGTTAGACAATCTCCAGAGTGCCACTCTTCCACCGCCCATCGGCGTTAGGCATACAGGAGAAAGGGGGGGAGGGGGGGGGGGTGTTGAGTTTTATTATTGTGTGGGTGTCTGTTTCCTTGATGAAGAGTCTACCTGTCCCGCTGCATTGTACCGTATTGCTGATTGACCTTGATGTTTTACGTGCATTCCATAGCTGCCTGGTTAGTACTTCCACTGGCTTTTTAAGGGCTTATTTTCCCAGTAGGGCTGTAGCCTCCACAAAAATCATGTTAGGGCTTATTTTACAGAGTCTTGCCCAAGGACTCCTTAATGAATAGGTGCTGGCTTACTGAACAGGAAGAGCGAGATTTGAACCCAGGTCACCTGTGTCAGAAGCAGAGTCAAGACAAGACAAGACGAATAACATTTATATCGCGCTTTTCTCCTGGCGGACTCAAAGCGCCAGAGCTGCAGCCACTACGACGTGCTCTATAGGCAGTAGCAGTGTAAGGGAGACTTGCCTAAGGTCTCCTACTGAATAGGTGCTGGCTTACTGAACAGACAGAGCCGAGATTCGAACCCTGGTCTCCTGTGTCAGAGGCAGAGCCCTTAACCATTGCACCATCCGGCACCATTCAGTCCTAAACCAGAACACTATTCAGCCACTATTAACAGGACTCTTCATATTTTGTGTCCCTTTTTTCATAGCGTACTGCTCAGCTATGTGAAAACGAGGCTTTGTTATGTGTAAGAAGAGAAGCTGATCTAAGAGTTAACAATCACACGGGGGACTTTGTTTTAATGCAAAGCCCTTAATCATTCACTGTGACGGAAGTAAATCAACTGTCCAAAGAACATCGATAGTTTGCAGTCATTTGTTTTAATACTCCGGATTGCATGATGGTTTGAATAACAATAAAATAGATTGAAACCATCACTGATAGTTCATTGATCGGTCTGTGCCATTCATCGCTTCCCCCCTCCCCCCACATCCCCTCGCACCTTCACACAGCCCCCCCCCCCATCTCTCTGCGGAGAGCTTTTTATTTATGACACGGCCACTCCTGCCTCACATATCCATCTATAGAGCATCATTGATTGGAAATGCGCAGATAACATGAAAAGGATGGGTCAATCATCCAGCCAGGCTGTGGGCTCAAAGCTCAGAGACGTCTCCTGGCTGAGTCAACCGCATTCCGGGTTGAGGCATCCAGAGCGTAGCCAGGAACAGCGAGAATCAAGATGGAGTCGCACATGTCAAGGCGATGACTTCATTGGACCATAAACCGTCTTTTTATCATTTTTCTGCAAACTTAAAGCAATCCCGAGCCCAAGAATACAGGTAAAAAATACATACTACCTGATCCAGAGATCTAGCCGAATCAGGTAGAGCCTCTTACTACCGCCCCCGGCAATGCCTGTGGCCACTCTATTTTGTTTTTTGTTAGCCTGGGGTCATGACGCTGCACCTCGGCACTCTGCTTCTCCTCACAGAGTAAGAGGAAGTGGGGGAAAGCTGCAGAGGGGTGGGATAGAGGCGGGGAGAGGGTCGGAGGCAGGGCCAGTTCTAGACTTTTTGCCGCCTGAGGCAAATTTGTGAGGATGCCCCCCCCCACAGGAAGGAGGAGCGGGCACACAGCAGTGGGGAAGGGGGCCAGGCCCCCCTTCCCTCACCAGGTTTCCTCCTTGAATGCCGCCCAATGTGTACAGTATATAGTACGCAGTGGGCGGCATTGAAAGTGAATGACCTGGAGGCACACACGCAGCACTTCTGAAGCCTGCAACATGGAAACAGAGGTGAATAATTAATTCCCCGCCCACTGCCACTGATTGCCATCCCCCTGCCACGCTCATGATGCTCTGGAGGAGTGGGGATGGGGAAGCCCTGGTTAAGGGAGTAAGGGAGGTCTGTCCCCCCACCAATGTGTGCCCACGCCACCTTTCTGCGCTGCTACCCTCTCCTGCTGACCTGCCCCCCCACCATGGCCAGCTTGGCGCCGCCCCCAGACTTGGCGCCTCGCTTGGCGTCATGTGTGGGCCGGGCCTGCTCAGAGGGTAGGGATAGAGGCGGGGAAAGGCTCGGAGGGGAGGGATAAAGGTGCACAGAGGTGGGGAAGAGGCTCCAGGAGGAGGGGAAGGGGTGTTTTGCAGGTTGTCTCTCAAACTAGGGATGCCCCTATTTATCTTTGACTATACCCATGTCAGCATTTTCGGGGGTCCGCAGCAGAGTGAAGGGGAGACGGAGAGTGGCGCACAGAGGCATGTCATTAAGCAAAGCACGTGTCCCATTTGTATTACAAATAATGCTTCGCGTACACTTTAAAATCCCCCAAACAAAATTAAAAGCAAAGCTTCTGACCTTCCAGAGAATTTGGGTGCAGTTCCTTACAGTGTAGTGACTGTTAAAGGGGAACTTCAGCCTAAACAAACATACTGTCATAGTTATGTTAATTAAAATAGATGTGTAATATAATTTCTTACCCACCTTGTTGTAAAAGAACAGGCAAATGTTTGTGATTTCATGGGGGCCGCCATCTTTTTCATGGGGGCAGCCATCTATGTTATGGGGGCAGCCATCTTTTTGGTTGAAAGGAGGTGACAGGAAGCATTAGACACAGTTCCAACTGTCCTGTGTCCTGATCACCCATCCCAGCTGCACACGCTAGGCAACGAGAACAACAACATCAGCAGGGGCATAACTAGACTTAATAGGCCCCACCCCCCACTTTGCAAAAATTATACCTTGGTCCCCGAACTGCATGCAGGTCACGCGATCAGGAGTCGGCAAATAACAGCAGAGTGTGTGTGATCAGGGAGTTGTTTTTGCTAATTCGCTGCACTTGCGGTTGGGTAGAGGGAGGAGGCCCAAAGCCTCTGCCAGGGTCGCAGGGGTGATTGCTACGTCTATGAACATCAGAAATCCCATCATGCTTTGCACAGCATCAGGGGAAATGCCTGGGCAGATTTATTTGACGGGGCGGAGCTTAGCTTGTGTGCAGCTAAAAAAAAAGTTCTGATGCTGTGAAACAAACTTCTTCAGTGCTACCGAGTAGATTTTTAGTCTGGAGGTTCACTTTAAGCGAGGGGCATTTTTCTCTGACTCAAAGGGATTCTTCAAGTGACTAAAGGCTCATACACACATCAGACCATATTCTTTGGAAAATGAAAGATCACAGACCAATTTTACCCTCTTCCATGTAGTATGAGAGCCGTACTCTACACAGTCTATTCTATGGAGCTGCACTCCCCATCAGACAGAAATCTTTGCAAGATGCTGCACACACAGATGCTGTAGACATTCAAAAGATCAGTATCTGCAAAAGATCTGTTCCTGCAAAATGCATTCATAGTCTATGATATCTGCAGATTATCATACATACCTTATTTAACAGACATTCATCTGCAGATCAGATCCACCAGGACGGATTTTCAGATCTGCAGATGATTGTCTGATCTGCAGATGAATGTCAGTTAAACAAGGTGTGTATGATGATCTGCAGATGTCATAGACTATGAATGCAATTTGCAGAAAATGGATCTTTGGCAGGAACAGATCTTTTGCAGATACTGATCTTTTGTGTCTGTACAGCATCTGTGTGTGCAGCATCTTGCAAAGATTTTTTTCTGATGGGGGAGTTCAGCTCCATAGAATATACTGTGTAGATATGGCTCTCATACTACATGGAATGGGGGTAAAATTGGTCTGTGATCTTTCATTTTCAAAAGACTATGGTCTGATGTGTGTATGTGGGTCCGTGAGTGACTGTGAGGGCACGGGACAGCTGCAGGGGGCTGGTAGAAGCCCCAGGTGAGTAAAATTAATTTTTTATTCCAGGCTTTAGTATCCCTTTAAGTTGCATAAATTTGCATACAGAAGTTGCATAATCCTGCATCAACTTGAAATTATTTGCATCTAATTGACGAGTCCCTATCAGGGACAGACATTCAGCACCAGGGACAGGTCCCTTAGTTCAGTTGCAGTTCCAGAGATGCTAATATCTATCCAGTTACAGTATAGCTGGGACTTGTAGTGCCACAAACTGCTGAAAGTATTACATTCTGCCCATTTCCCATCAAAGAAGAAGATGAATCACCTGTCACCCTCACACTTCTATCACTTCAGAAAAACGTAATTATAAATATTCAAAGTAATATTCTGGATTTGATGCTATGGGTAATAAAGACTCGTGCCTCCGCCTGACGAGTTCTGGTGCGTTGTATATTTGTGCTGTTCTGAAGCAGTTCGGTGGCCCCTACTTGCCTTTCTGTGGGCATTTGGGCCTGCTAATGAGGGTGTCGGGTCACTCCTCCAGCAGAGAGGCGAGCCTCGCCGGCCCGATGACCCGATACAGCTGCTTCCCAGCCTATCTGCTTCCAATTGCTCCATCAAGCGCAGGCCTGGCGCCTCACACCTGACAAGTGACAAGACGCTGCCTCCTGCTGACTAGATAATCAAAGTCTTGTCAGGGCTGTCAATATCCTGCAGATTGCCTGAGACTAAAAAAGAAGAGAAGCAGGCCGCAGACACGGCTGACGCTCACAAAAATACCAGAGATGTCTTACAGGGTCCCCATGTAAGACTGTGTCCTTGTTAATAAAGATGCAACGTCTGCCTCTGCTCATGGGATCCAAGCACAGCCTAAAAGGGAACCCTGCTTCACTCTCACACACCAAGCCAGCAAGTGTACCTGTCTCTAGCTGCAATAGGAGTAGAACTCTGAGAAAGCAAGGGTTGCGCCACCACAAGTGTTGCTCTGTCTCAGGTTTTGTCTCCCGAGCTTTCCCATCAGCATGAGGCATTGAGTGCCTGGACTACATGCTGGGTTTAGGTCAACTTCAAGTCTTTGCCTATTAGTAGACCATGTTCTTTAATTTGTCATTTGAGATTTGCCTTAAAGAGAACCCGAGGTGGGTTTGAAGAATATTATCTGCATACAGAGGCTGGATCTGCCTATACAGCCCAGCCTCTGTTGCTATCCCAAACGCCCCTAAGGTCCCCCTGCACTCTGCAATCCCTCATAAATCACAGCCACGCTGCTGACAAACAGCTTGTCAGAGCTGGCTGTGTTTATCTCTATAGTGTCAGTCTGCTGCTCTCCCCGCCTCCTGCAGAACTCCAGTCCCCGCCTGCATCTCTTCCCTCCCTGCTGATTGGAGGGAAGGGACAGGGGCAGGGACTGGAGCTTTGCAGGAGGCGGGGGAGCAGCTGAGACTGACACTATAGATGTAAACACAGCCTCACAGCACGGCTGTGATTTATGAGGGATTGCAGAGTGCAGGGGGACCTTAATGGGGTTTGGGATAGCAACAGAGGCTGGGCTGTAAAGGCAGATCCAGCCTCTGTATGCAGATAACATTCTTTAAACACACCTCAGGTTCTCTTTAAACCAGCACAGGCATTTGATTTGTGCCACCTGTGCGGAAACACAGAGAGTCATGAATAGCGATAAGCCAGTGAGAATGATACATTTGATATAGCATTGAATTGGGCATTTCTTGCTTACCAAAATGTGGATGTAATTTTGCCAAATGAATGCGGTCAAAAGCAAGGGGTGGTAATGGTGCAAAATATCGTCGGGAACCAAGGAATGGGCGTCTTCTGGAGAAAATCATTTGCTCCCAGTCCCAGAGTGCAGAGCAAGGCCCAGCAGCCGATCACAAGAGATCCCACCACAAGTAGATACATACAGAGGTGGAGCCAGGGATTAGTAACTACATTTTAAAGAGGAACTCCAGCCTAAACAAACATACTGTTAAGTTACATTAGTTATGTTAATTAAAATAGATAGGTAATATAATCTCTTACACACCCTGTTTTAAAAGAACAGGCAAATGTTTGATTTCATAAGGGCAGCCATCTTTTTGGTTGAAAGGAGATGACAGGGAGCATAAGGGCCTGTTTCCACTAGTGCGACGCGATTTCGCCGGCATTCCGACGCTTGTAAAAACGCATGCGGGTGCGTTTCCGCATGCGTTTTACCCGCGATTTCGCGTGGCAGGGTGCCATGCGAAATTAACCATGACACTGCCAGAGCAAAATAACATTGAGAAGGGTGCGAAATCGCACGCGAAATCGCGGGTAAAAACGCATGTAACAAACGCATGCGTTTTTACTATTAAATACATTAGCGGCGATTCGCACGGATTCCCGACGCAGGCGAATTCTGTGGGTCCCGCCGTGCAGATTTGGCCTGCCGCCAAATCGCTCCCGCACGCCGCACAGGTGGAAACAGCCCCATCCACTAACATTAACTATGCGAATCCGCATGCAGTGCCCGCATGCGGATTCGCCCTAGTGGAAACGAGCCCTAAGACACAGTTCCAACTGCCCTGTGTGCTGATCACCCCTCGCAGTTGCTAGCCAACGTGAATAACAACATAGGAAATCCCATCATGCTTTGCACAGCATCAGGGAAGAACCGCCCGGGCAGGTCTCTTTGATGGGTGGAGCTTAGCTAAAAATGCAGCTAAAAATGATGCTTTGGTAAGAAAAACAAAGTTCTGATGCTGTGAAACTGTCAAACACCAAGCCTTTTCAGTTCTGCTGAGTAGATCTTTAGTCCGGAGGTTCACTTTAAGTTCTGTGTGTGAAGGAGGGAAGGACAGAGCCAGGGAGAGAAATATAATCATGTGGAGAATTTAAATGCTGCCGACAATTGCACATCCTACAATGTACATCGGGCTCTATTCTCTAAAGCGTGATAACGGCTATCACAGCAGTTATCACGCGATCTGCCACGAGCGATAATCCGTGTGATAAGCGGAGGTTTGCGCCCGATCATGTGCCCGCTTCACGTGCTGTGATAGCAGTTATCACGCTTTAGAGACTCGAGCTCGCTGTTTGCCACATTCACGTTACTTGTATTGATATCCACTACTGGATGGCATTGACCAATGACGATGCAATACTGCAATACTGGGGACAGGCTCCTTATTGCTCAAATCTCAGAGACTCTCTGTAGCACATCATATCACGCTGGGGGCCATATGCAGTTCCCTTTTTCACCTGCGTTTTCTCCTAGGCGATATTTTTAAACGTGTCAATAAAATGCCTTGTAAGCCACCAGAAAGCACGGAAATACTTTTTGGTACTTTTTCAGTTGAAAAATACTGAAAAGTTATTTTAATTCAAAGATCAAAAATTATCTCTTGGGAGAAAAGTTAGGTGAAAAAGTGAATTGCTTACGGTCCAATGGGCCATATTTCGTTCACTTTTTCTCCTGAGTTTTCTCCTAGGAGAGGTTTTTTTTTATCTTCTGTTTAAAATAAATTTTCAGCACTTTGCAATTAAAAAAAGTACCAAAAAGTGGGTGAAAAAGTACTTTCAAAATTATTTTGAATATTTTTTTGTTTGTAGATGTCTTAAAAAACATTTTATTGACAAGGTTTGAATGTATCACCTAGGGGAAAACTCAGGAGAAAAAGTGAATTGCATGTGGGCCAGTGAGTGTCAATTAGCTAGAATGTTGACTGGAGACTACAGGTCCATACACACGCCGGACTGGAGGCAACGACGGGCCCGTCGTCACCTCCCGCGGGGTGGGCGTTCCAACGACAGTCCGGCGTGTGTACGCACTGTCGGCGGACTGATACGGCTGCTTCTGAGTGATCCGCCCGGCGGATCGCTCAGAAGCAACCGTATCAGTCCGCCGACAGTGCGTACACACGTCGGACTGTCGTTGGAACGCCCACCCCGCGGGAGGTGACGACGGGCCCGTCGTTGCCTCCAGTCCGGCGTGTGTACGGACCTTAAAGGGAAGGTCCAAGCAAAAAAAAAAAATGAGTTTCACTTACCTGGGGCTTCTACCAGCCCCATGCAGCCATCCTGTGCCCTCGTAGTCACTCACTGCTGCTCCAGTCCCCCGCTGGCAGCTTTCTGACCTCGGAGGTCAGGGCCGAATTGCGTACATTTTTACACATTCCCGCTAGTGCAGAAACATTAACACATACATTTTTACGCGTTAGTGGTGCGTTAGTGGTGCAACGCGTAAATTTTTGTTCCTGCACTAGCTGGAATGCGTAAAAATGTATGCAATGTGGCCCTGACCTCTGAGGTCAGAAAGCTGCCAGCGGGGGACTGGAGCAGCAGTGAGTGACTACGAGGGCACAGGATGGCTGCATGGGGCTGGTAGAAGCCCCAGGTAAGTAAAACTCATTTTTTTTTTTTTTTTGCTTGGACCTTCCCTTTAAGAATTCTCACCATCTTAGTTGAACTGAAGAAGTTGTTCTGTAGATACAGTGTTCCCCAACCCTGTCCTGAAGGCCCACCCACAGTGCATGTTTTGTGGAAATCCACAGAGGTAGTTAATCAGCTCTGCTGAGACACTAATTACCTCACTTGTGAATGTTTGTGGTATTCTGCAAAACATGTACTGTTGGTGGGCCTTGAGGACAGGGTTGGGGAACTCTGCGTAGAAGATGATAATTAGTGATGTTCACAATAAGTAAGACGTAACTAGCTACTCATAATCGAAATGGGGTTAACAGAGTCTTCAGCTGGACTTGTTTTGTTTAAAGGGGCACTACAGCGAAAAAATGTAAAATTTAAAATATGTGCAAACATAAACAAATAAGAAGAAGAATGAGCCATAAATTACTTTTCTCCTATGTTGCTGTCACTTACAGTAGGTAGTAGAAATCTGACAGAAGTGACAGGTTTTGGACTAGTCCATCTCTTTATAGGGGATTCTCATGGATATATTTATTTTGAAAAGCACTTAGTGAATGGCAGTTGCTCTGTCCAACTGCCAAAAAGCTGTGTAGCGAGCAGGGAGGCTGGCCAGCATCATTGTTTAAATTCTTTTTCGGGAATATCTTTATAAAGAATAAAAGCCTTGCTGAGAATCTCCTATGAAGAGATGGACTAGTCAAGAACCTGTCGCTTCTGTCAGATTTCTACTGCCTACTATAAGTGACAGCAACATAGGAGAAAAGTAATTTATGGCTCATTTTACTCTGGAAAAAATGTACTTATTTGTATATGTTTTATCATATTTTAAATATTACAGTTTTTCGCTGTAGTGCCCCTTTAAGAAGACAATCCATCATTACTGATGTTCGCTATGAGTACGTAGCTACTCATAATCGAAATTGAATTAAGATAGCGCTGCACGCGGCAGAGGGGGGTTAACTTATCTATGCTGCCGCCCATAGCCGATGTGTTCGACTCGTGTTCAACTTCCTCTTTCAAACCCGGAAAGAGGAAGTAGTGGCATTATGTGGACAGCAAGTGGAATGCATCGGCTATGGGCGGCAGCATAGGTAAGTTAACCCCCCTCTGCCGCGTGCAGTGCTATCTTAATTCAATTTCGATTATGAGTAGCTACGTACTCATAGTGACCATCAGTAATGATGGATTGTCTTCTTAACCAGTTCAGCCTTCAGTCGTTTTCACTTTATGCATCCGAGCAATGTTCACCTCCCATTCATTAGCCTATAACTTTATCACTACTTATCACAATGAACTGATCTATATCTTGTTTTTTCCGCCACCAATTAGGATTTCTTTGGGAGGTACATTTTGCTAAGAGCTACCTTACTGTAAATGCATTTTAACAGTAAGAATAAGAAAAAAAATGAAAACATTCATTATTTGTCAGTTTTCGGCCATTATAGTTTTAAAATAAAACATGCCTCCATAATTAAAACCCACGTATTGTATTTGCCCATTTGTCACGGTTATTTCACCGTTTAAATTATGTCCCTATCACAATGTAACGCGACAATATTTTATTTGGAAATAAAAGAGCATTTTTTTCGTTTTGCATCCATCATTATTTACAAGCTTATAAAAAAAAAATAGAGAGAAATATTTCATCTTTACATAGATATTTAAAAAGTTTAGACCCTTAGGTAAATATTTATGTGTTTTTTTATAGTAATGTTTTTGTTTTTTTGTATTAAACATTTTATGTGGGCATTTTTGGGAGGGTGGGATATAAATAGTGTTTTATTTGGGGAAATATTTGTGTATTGTAATGTTTTTTACTTTTACTTGTAGTTTTACTTTTTGGCCACAAGATGGCAATCTTGAGTTTGTTTACATGACGTCACTCTAAGCGTACAATGTACGCTTAGAGGGATATAGCTTCAGAAAAAGCGTAGCTTCCGAGAGAAGCTGTAGTTTTTTCAGCGGGGGAGAGGAATCAGTGATCGGACACCATAGCCCGATACATTGATTCCTGGGCTACCGAATCCGCGGCCGGGAGTGCGCGTGCACGCGCTCGATCGGCCGCGGGAGCGCGCGGACGCGCACGTGGCCTCCTGGACGTAGGTACTACGTCCTGGAGGCATAAATGGTTAAACAAAAAAAGTCCAGCTGAAGACTCCTTATTTATTTCTTTGGATATGCTATGTCCTATATAAATAAATGTTCGTAGCTTTAGGCTACTTTCCCACCAAGACGTTGCGTTTTAGGGGACGTTATGGTCGCATAACGTGCCCCTAACGTAACGCCTGGTGGTGTTGAAGTTGGACGTCAGATTGAGCCGCGTTATGCGGCTCTCAAAGCAGCCGCTCCAGGTTAGTGATAGGAAGTCCGGATCTTTTTAAGGATTCGGATCATTTGAATCGGATCATTGAAAAGATCCGGATCTTTGAACCGAATCATTTGAATCATTTTACTAGGGAAGCAGACTGGGTGAAATGACTAGCAGGACAGTACTTTTCATGCACTGTACATTCTGTATGTTCCTGTTTCTTCCAGACAGACATCCACTGTGAATCGAATCTTTCATTGTGATGATCCGGATGATTCGACTCATAAAAAAGATCCGGATCAAATGAACAATTCGTTCATGGTCTGGACAACACTACAGTCCCACCACGAGTCTCTGCAGTGCAGTGAATATTAATTAGCCATGTGGCTGGCTGCAGAGGAGGAGGGGAGACCTCCTCCTCCAACATTACTGAGCATGTGCAAGCAGTCTAACGTGGCTTAGCCCAGTATAGCGTACAGCATGCAGCACTTTGTTTTTAACGTGCTGCATTACTATGTAACGCAACGTGTGCACTGTGAACAGCAACATTGATTTTACAGTGCTGTGAGTTAGGCTGCGTTACTGGCTGCTGTAACGTGGGACTTTAACATCCCACTGTGAATCCAGCCTTAGTCCATAAATAAAATGACGTATGGATCTGTATGGCCTGAAGCTCCAATCAGCGCTGTATACCGTATACAAGCAACTATGCTACCGCCAAGAAGTCAGCTTGGCTGACACACCCACGTGGCTCATCCGCTGCCGTTCCCAGAATCCCCAGCTCTCTGGCAAGCAGACCAATTTAGACACCCGGAGAACCTACTATAATACATATGGCAAATGAATAACCAAAACGCCAGACAGAAAGACCGTATCCCGTAAATACATTCTAAAGCCTAATCTTCAATTTTGACTGGAGCATACTCTCAATTATCTGATCGAAAGCGCCGCGCTCAACTTACCGAACGTCTTCTGCCTCTATCGATAAATTTAAATTGCTCTGTTTTATTATTACCATTCTATTGGATCTGTGGCTTTGTAATTACTATTTCAACTAGATGTAACTAATTATAAAAGAGGGGGGCGGGAAGGAAGGGGGGGAGGGGGGAGCAAAATACCGCAATCCCTGTCTGGCCTGTTTGCTTTTTTTACAAGCGTCGTTTGGGCGTGATTTATGCCGCTTCGCTAAGTATCAAACGTATTTCAGTAATCGGGGAAGAGATTACTGTAGATATAATATAGTTAATTGATATAAGCGATTTCAATTCTCCTTAATATGACAAATCTCCAGCGAGAAATATTCACGCTTAACGATCAACATAAAATAGATAGAGGTCATTTTTTAATGTAATTTTAACTTTTGAATTCATCTGCAGTTATGCCATTAAACTTTACTTATTTAGCATTAAAAGAGCCGGAGTCATTCCGGGGAGCAACCTGTAAAAAGGCTTCCTCGGCGGCCCTTTATAACAAGCCGCCTGCCCATTCCCAGAGACCTTCATTAAATTCACAGCAAGGACTTCTGCGCTACAGAAAAGCCATTACTTAAAGAGAGGAAAGATACAGAAAATTAAATAAAGCTTAATTACGCCCTCATTTTTTTTCCCCGTCCATTTTTACAATTCCATTTGCTCGTCTCTTGCAGCACAACTTTTGAAGAGCGGTAATGAGGATCTGGCAGGAGCCGCAGGACGTCCATTTTGGCCGGGTGGACAGCTCCGGCTGAAGGCGATGATGTCATGGGTTACTGCATAATGCTCTCTGCATCGTCAGAGGTTAGTATAGGCTGGAAAAGGGTAGCAGGAAAAAAGGGCGTCGGCTGAAGGTGGACGAAAAGGGCGCCGCCATAGAGTTTAATGCAATTATCGTTAATACAGCGAAAAAAGGGCGCCGTCATAAACATTGTTAACAACATTAGAACATTATAGTTTTTGAAGGATGTTATCGTTTTAGAAGCTTGCAACGTTATATTTTTGGTCATATTATTTTGTTTGTATGTACAGATTTTACATTATCAAAGATATTACCGTTTCTATGTGTAAAAGGGTGTTTCTGTAGAGGAAGTGGTTAGGGTTAGGCACCACCAGGGGGAGTGGTTAGGGTTAGGCACCATCAGGGAGAGTGGTTAGGGTTAGGCACCACCAGGGGGTGGTTAGGGTTAGGCACCACCAGGGGGGTGGTTAGGGTTAGGCACCACCAGGGGGAGTGGTTAGGGTTAGGCACCACCAGGGGGAGTGGTTAGGGTTAGGCACCACCAGGGGGTGGTTAGGGTTAGGCACCACCAGGGGGGTGGTTAGGGTTAGGCACCACCAGGGGGAGTGGTTAGGGTTAGGCTCCACCAGGGGGGTGGTTAGGGTAAGGCACCACACGTGTGGCAGTTAGTATTAGGCAACACCAGGGGGGTGGTTAGGGACAACCGGGGGGGGGGTGGTTAGGGACAACCGGGGGGGGGGGGGTTAGGCCCACTGGGGGGTGGTTAGGGTTAGGCACCACTGGGGGGGTTAGGCACCACCAGGGGAGGGTTCTGTGTGAGAGTAGGGTTGGGTTAAGCTGTTTTGTTGAATTATGTAACAATTTTTAACGTTAATATCTATTCGTAATTATTTCCCGTCTGGTATTACAACGGTATTTATCGTTAACCAAGTTTGACAATGATGTTTATCGTTATCAGATTTCCACCCACGCCATTTCGTTATCCAGTCGGGGCCTTTTTTCACTGCACCCTTTTTTCATGCATGCCGAAAAAGTTAAATTGGGTGCATAGTGCTCCTGTTAATTTAGACTCCCCTAAATAAATAACCATTCATTTTGCCAAGTACAAACAGGGGGTTGTACCCAGAATTGGTTTTGGCTCATACAGGTTCTGGAAGGATGTGTGTGTGGGGGGGGGGGGGTGTAATGTCCAAAAGTCAAAAGCCGAGGCTGCCATATTACGGCACCACCAGTTGCACTTGGCAATCATCTGTCATCCCTAAGGAGACATCGAGGGAGGGGCAGAGGGAGGTGAAGGTCCAGCAGTGATGACCCAGTTCTTCATAGGAACCTGCGGTGATTACTAACGCTGCTGAGGATCCCGATTGCTGACATCTGGCAGGCCAAGGAGTTACAGTGGAACAGGAGTGCAGACATAGTATACCCCAACTCCAGTCACTACAGTTAACGGCAGTGGCAGTAAATCCAGCGCCGGAGATCGGCTACTATGTAGCCACCCTCTGGTTAGCGGTGGTAGCAATGGTGATTGCCGATTAGCAGCAGTAGTGATTTGTGATTTAGCAACGAAGGAGTTCGGCTGCTAGGCAGTGGCTGAGTCAGGATAGCAGCAGTAGGCAGGGTGTAGGTTAGGTGGAAGCAATAGTAGAATATCAGTAACATTGCCAAATGTTCTACTTTTGGCGTAATCCAGCTCTCAAATTACTCCTGCTACTGAATATCAGTTTTTGCCGCTGTTCCATCGCTGCACCTGCTCACTCTGCCGTCACAGTGAATTTCATTGGCTCCTGACCCCATGATTAACCTCCTTAGCGGAATGCCCAACACCGACACTGTGTCGGGCATACTTCTCTATGGCCCCGGGAGTCCCCCATAAATAAATAATTGTTCCATATTACTGTAAACCCTACAGCTAGCACTAGTAAAAGTTTGGGCGCCCGCCGCTCCCCTGCGATCCTCCCGTTTATACATTACCCCCCGTGGATCCAGCGATTGCGCAGCCTCCCTGCACAGCTTCGGTCTCTCTATGGGGAGGATCGGGTTTGCGCATGACGTCAGCGACGTCATCTGCGATCCTCCCCATAGTAAAGACCGGAGCTGTCCGGGGAGGCTGCGCCGATCGCTGGATCCACGGGGGGTAATGTATAAACGGGGGAGCGGCGGGAATCGGAGGCGGCTGGACATTTCTACTAGCTAGGCTAGTGCTAGCTAGTCATATGGAACAATTATTTAACTATCGGGCAAGAAGTAACAAAACCTCCTGAGCACGTAACGCTCAGGAGGTTAATAAGTTACATAGTTAAATAGTTATTTGGGTTAAAAAAATAAATATGTCCATCGAGTTCAACCAGAGAACAAAGTACAACACCAGCCTGCTCCCTCACATATCCCTGTTGATCCAGAGGAAGGCAAAAACCCTTACAAGGCATGGTCCAATTAGTCCCAAAAGGGAAAAAATTCCTTCCCGACTCCAGCTGGCAATCAGATAAAATCCCTGGATCAACATCACTGGGCATTACCTAGTAATTGTAGCCCTGGATGTCTTTCAACGCAAGGAAAGCATCTAAGCCCCCTTTAAATGAAAATATAGAATTTGCCATAACTACTTCCTGTGGCAATGCATTCCACATCTTAATCACTCTTACTGTAAAGAACCCTTTCCTAAATAAATGGCTGAGACGGTTTTCCTCCATGCGCAGATCATGTCCTCTAGTCCTTTGAGAAGGCCTAGGGACAAAAAGCTCATCCGCCAAGCTATTATATTGCCCTCAGATGTATTTATACATATTAATTAGATCCCCTCTAAGGCGTCTTTTCTCTAGACTAAATAAACCCAGTTTATCTAACCTTTCTTGGTAAGTGAGATCTTCCATCCCACGCATCAATTTTGTTGCTCGTCTCTGCACTTGCTCTAAAACTGCAATATCTTTCCTGTAATGTGGTGCCCAGAACTGAATTCCATATTCCAGATGTGGCCTTACTGGAGACTGTGATTACTGTGAGCCAATTACAGTAATCACAGTGCATAATAGGGAAAGGATGGCTATGGTCCTTAAAGTGGACATGAAGTCTTGCAAAGGATAGAAGGAAAACATAGAGAAATGCACCCTGTATGTATTCAGAGAGTTTAGCCTGTCTAATTCCCCCTTATTTGTGTCTAATCACAAGTTGTAATCTGATCTCTCCCCTGTGTCACATGACTGCCATGGCAGATAAGCTTATTTGAAAGCACAGGATGTTAACAATATGTCTGCTTCCATGAATCAGGAAGTAGAAACAGTGCAGATTTATTTTAGGATTTGTATCAGCTGTGACAAAGCAATGTTTTTTGCTTAAAGGTTATTATGCTGTTGTGTATCTTTTAACCCTCTTGGCGTTGTGATTCTTTCCAGATTTTAGGGTGCAATTTTTTTGCATGCATTCAGCCCCTAAAACCTGGAAAAAAATCACGCTGCTAGGGAGATCTGCAGCAGCCACTGCATTTACTCTCCTCCCTGGGATCCAGCGCTGCAGTTTTCCCTCCATCCTCCGGGTGGCGCTGTAACCCTATAGTGAGATTTCAGGCTGTTGTCTTGACGACAGATGACGATCTCACCAGGGGAATCAGAGCCTCGAAGGAGAGGAAGATGAATAGCGGCCAATGGCAGGATCCCCGGGAGGTGAGTGTAAAACGCCTGCTGCGCGCTATACAGTACTTTGCAGTAACCTCCAGGCGGCTACCACGAGTTCAGCTCGGGGACACCACTCCTGGCATGTTATTTTCACCCCGAGCTGAATTCGTAATTACCGCTGAGGGGGTTAAGGGGCCAGAACCGTCTGGCCCCAAAAGGTTTAAATAAAATTCTGACCACTACCACTAGAGACACAACACAACAGAATCTAATACTGAACTCATTTTTCCAGGATGGAAATTGCAGAAAAGATGGTGTCTAAAGCCATATTTCTTCAAATAAGGGCTTGGGGCAGACTGGACCATCTCTCCTCCAACCTTTTAGGTCGACAGGTCCACTCCTGGGATAGATCGCAATATTTTGCTTAGAAATTTACTTTTTTGACCGGAATATCTCCCGGATGGGTGTCTCCATGCAACACACCCCTTTCTCATTCATCATGATTGTATTACAAAACCTATGGCTGCTTAAGAGTGAGCTGTTACTGTCATTAAGTGCAATCTCCTCTTGTAAAGCTGTTCCCAAGTGCCTGGTATTGATCCAGGGCCATTTTAATGCATTTTTTTTCCTTTACTGACCGACATGTCCAGCGATAAAGAATATGGCCAAAATGAGTTATCCGATTGACTTCTTTGATGAATGGTTAGAATGGTGCATCATTACACAGGACAGCGTTATCAGGACTATGCCTGCCGCAGTCCGGAGAAAACATTGTATTAATAATAATGGGATAGATATATAATACGAAATCACGGTAAAATATAGCAAATGATAAAATCTAGGGTCTTAATGTCACATTCATGTATCATGAAAATGTGATATCATCAGATAATATATCAGAGGCACATGAATACTCTTTCTATCCCTCGTAGTCATCATGTAAGAGAGTAACATAAAATAATGCATGCTTTATTACATTGTCGCATGTTGTACTGTACTCCTATATTGTGGTTTTGTGTTATGGCATATAGAATAAAAATGATATTACATTATATAGTCTCTACGCTATATAGTCTCTCTCTCTCTTATATTACTTTGTGATTGTTGTACCATTCTATATTATATCATTTACACTGCATTTCATATTATTATATAAGCACCAGTGGCGCAGCAATTGGCGATGCAGAGGTTGCGACCGCACTGGGGTCCCTGGGCCAGAGGGGCCCCAAGGGGCTCACCCTCAATCACAGTACTAGTGGTAATGATCACTTCTATATATATATATATATATATATATATATATATATATATATATATATATATATATATATATATATATATATGCTTTGAATGGTGGGGGAGATATAGGACTCAATTCATTATTGTCTTTGCGATAACTTTTTACACTTTGTTAAATTACCGAATTCGAAGTTTATCGATTTCTAGTTGTATTCATCAAGGTTTTTCCGCATTCGGCGTGAATTACAATTCGGTAGCCATTCGGTAACGTGTCGATATTTCCATTTTACAGCGGTAATTTAACACAAGGCCATAAGATTCCCACGGAATTGTGGGTAAAAGGCAGTCCTTTGAACACTACGTAGCAACATTCTGAATAGGGCTTAACACCTGGACCAGGATTCTGGAAGTGGCTCGGGACAATCCCACAATTTCACCAGCTGCGCCTTGATAGGAGCCTTTTCTGAAAAAATGTAGTGCAGCTAGCAAATTACTGCCTGTGTTCTCTTACAGGATGATTCAAGAGAAATGCAGATGTCCTGGTATAGCAAATACATCTATTCTCTTGCAAATTGATATGCTTCTAGACCTTATTCTTGCCCTTCTGCGCCTTTGAATCACTCTCAGCTGATACATGACCACTTCAAATGGCTCCATCTTCTCTGTCAGCAATGATCTGACAGGAATAACGACAGAGCAGTGAAGGAGATAACTAGTCCTAAATGTAACGCTAAACCACGCCCACTTTCATTTTCATGAATTGCACTTTCTGCCGTTTTAACACATCACTACCGAATGATTACCGAATTATTACTGAATGCTCGCTAACAGCTGTAGATAACTTTGATGAATCCTGAAATCAACGTAACGAATTTGGTATTTTACTGAACTGTCGTTAACCAATTCGATAAGTCTTGATGAATCAAGGCCATGATGGTTTACTTTAAGGTTCCCTTTAGGAAGGCAGGTAGCAGTCAGGTGCTGCCAATCAAATGCACTTGATTAATTTATTCATTAGTAAAGGTCTGTCCGAATGAACAGCATTCTGATCCAATTTTCGGTATGCTTGCGATTTGCCACTCAAAAGTTTAGCACCCGTATAATAGGAATGGAGAATGCATTCTGATTTTCCCAAAAGGCAATCGATGACCCTGCTAATTTTTTCTCTGTTTGCAATTGTGCCCAACAAAAATAAAAAGTTATAAAATGCAAAAACATTGTATGCTAAAATCGCAATCGCTTTGCAGTGGGATCGCAATTGCGTTGCGATTGCAATTTGCTCTTATTGTTAAAGGGATGTAAGTGTGACTACCTGTATAAAAGCAGAAGCTTTGGTGGGTTGCTTGTCTGGAGCATTCAAGTGTGTGTTAACACAATGCCAAGGAGGAAAGGCATCAGCAATAATCCAAGAAAAGCAAGTGTTGCAGCCCATCCATTTTGGATGGTTACAAGGCCAAATAAAGCAATTTGAAAGTCCATCATTCTACAGCGGGAAAGAATATCAACAATTGGAAACTGTGCAGAATAGTCAAACTTACCTTGGCAGGACATCCAAGCAAATTCAAATTCAGTCAGACAGTGCAATTCTGAAACAAATTGGAAAAAAGATAAAAGTTAGTATGAACATATTTAAGTTCATGACAAAGGCATTTGAATGAAGTCTCAAAAAGTATGGCTTGGTTGGAAGGGTTAACGGAGGCGGGCCACCTCTTTAGCATGTGGCAGAATGGCTTAGGACTTCTAGAACAATGTCCTCTCGACAGACAAGACCAAGATGTTTGGCCATAATGTACAGTACCACATTTGTTGTAAATCCCCACGCTGCATATCTGGACAAACCCTTCATACCAACTGTGGAGCATGGTGGTGGAGGAGTGGTGGTTTGGGCTTCTGTTGCAGCCACAGGACCTTAGCACCTTTGAATCATTGAGTTGACCATGAACCTCTCTGTATCCCAAAATATTCTACTGTCAGATGTGAGGCCGTTTGTGTGACAGCTATATTCTGGCTGACATTGGGTCATACAAAAGGGCAATAATCACACCCGCTGGTTCAGTAAGGGCTTGATTCACAAAACGGTGCTAACTGTTAGCACGCTGTGAAAAGTGCTTTGCGCGAAATTTCGCGTGATAACGTTTTTCGTTAAAGCAAATTTTTTGCACGTTAACGGTCATGTTTGCTTGATAAATTCGCATTTTTGCATGAACGCGATTGTTAACGTGCAAAAAATGTGGTAACGGGCGAACGCGAATTTTTCCATGCGAAAACACGCTAAAACGCGCGAAAAGCCGTGCGAACAGTTAGCACCGTTTTGTGAATCAAGCCCTTAGCCTGCACCTATTTAGTAGGAGACCTTGGGCAAGACTCCCTAACACTGCTACTGCCTGTAGAAAAGCCTGATATAAATATTCTGTGTCATCAGCACCAGCTGGGCGGAGCTTGTGAGGCGATGCTGGGAAGCTATGTCAGAGTGGCCAGGTGGTTTTAATATACAAAGCACTTACTACTGTGCTGCAAAATAAAAGATGTTATGCAAGATGTTATATATGCAATCCTTTCCAAGTTTTCATAGATGTTGATGTGTTGCTGCGGCACAGGGCGACTTATAACAGTGGATATAATCTAATGCGCTGAAGCTGGTCTATTATATGGTCAGCCAACTGATGTTGTGAAGAGCTGTGTGATCAAAGTGTGTGCTGGTGAAGGTGTGTGTGGCAGACACACTGGACACCACACTGATACCTAGGAGTTACCATACAAGGTGTTCTGGTGACGGGTGATCAAAGTAAAAAGATAACACACTAGCGCTGTTGCCTGTGTTTTATGTTGTTTTTACATGGATGCGGAGGGAAGCAGTCTTTGAAGAGGAGATCTAAAAACTGGGACTTGTGCAAGAGAATAGGATTCAAGCTACTGAGTGGTGACTGTGATGTTGCAAATTTTTTAATGCAATAGAGACTGTTTAGCGCTGAGAAATTGTATTTAGAAATACATGATAATAATGTGGTAGGACAGACTACGACTGTGGTAGGATTAGAGTGTGAGCTCCCCTAAGGACAGTCAGTGACATGACTATGTATCTGTAAAGTGCTGCAGAAGATGTCAGTGCTATTTGAATATATAAAAATATAGTAGGACATTAGATTATGGCTATGGTAGGATTAGATTGTGAGCTCCTCTGAGGACAGTCAGTGACATGACTATGTACTCTGTAAAGTGCTGCAGAAGATGTCAGTGCTACAGTATATAAATACATAATATTAATATGGTAGGACATTAGACTATGACTATGGTAGGATTAGATTGTGAACTCCTCTGAGGACAGTCAGTGACATGACTATATACTCTGTAATTTTCTGTAGAAGATGTCCGTGCTATATAAATACATAATAATAATATGGTAGGACATTATACTATGACTATGGTAGGATTAGATTGTGAGCTCCTCTGAGGACAGTCAGTGACATGACTATATACTCTGTACAGTGCTGCAAAAGATGTCATGGCTATATAAATACATAATAATAATATGGTAGGACATTAGACTATGACTATGGTAGGATTAGATTGTGAGCTCCTCTGAGGACAGTCAGTGACATGACTATATACTCTGTACCAGTGCTGGGCCGAAATTACGCATTAGCGTAATTACGCATCGTAATTCACTACAAATGCACCGTAAGCGTTACGTGTAAGGTTACGGTATTACGCGTAATTAATTACGCGTAGACCGTAGGTTACGTTATTACGCGTAACAAATTACGCGTAAGACAGTAAACTCCCATTGAAATTACACAGTCTGCCGTAATCGCGTAATATTACGCTCCCGTATAATATAAAAAAGCCGCCGAGTTTAAGGGTTAATAGCAAAGCCCCCTTAATTGCTAAGAGCCTCAAATTTGGAGAATATATTAAGGAGATCAGAAGGAATAAGAGGGAATTTTTTTTTTTAAAAAGACCTTATAGTTTTTGAGAAAATCGATGTTAAAGTTTCAAAGGAAAAATATATACATTTAAAAACCCGCCGACTTTAACGGTTAATAGCAAAGCCTGCTTAAAATTTAGGAACACCAAATTCACATGGTATATTAAGGGGATCAGTGGGAATAAGAGGAAAAACATTTTTTTCAAAAAGACCTTATAGTTTTTGAGAAAATCGATTTTTAAGTTTCAAGGGCAAAAATGTCTTTTAAATGCGGAAAATGTCCGTTTTTTTTTGCACAGGTAACAATAGTGTTTTATTTTCATAGATTCCCCCAAGTGGGAAGAGTTTTACTTACTTCGTTCTGAGTGTGGGAAATATTTAAAAAAAACGACGTGGGGTCCCCCCTCCCAGACCTCTTTAACCCCTTGTCCCCCATGCAGACTGGGATAGCCAGAATGCGGAGCACCGGCCGCGTGGGGCTCCGCACTCTGACTATACCAGCCCGCATGGTCCATGGAAATGAGTATTGAGGTACTTGTACCCCTTACCCATTTCCTTTAAGAGTTAAAAGTAAATAAACACACAAACACATAGAAAAAGTATTTTAATTGAACAAAAAACATAACCACGAAAAAAGTCCTTTAATATTCTTAATTAACCATTAATACTTACCTGTCCCTTTAAAAGCCAGTTCCCACGCAATATCCTCGGAAATATACTAATCAGTTACAATGTAACAAAGTTGTTACAATGTAACAACTTTGTTACTTTGTAACTCCACCGCACCCGACATCACTCGCCGCTTACCCGCCGGCCGCCGCATACACGCTAAGTCCCCGCCGGCTCCCGCCGTCCACTCCGCCCACACCTGTCACCCATATACATGCTGGCACCCATGGGTGCCAGCATGTATATAGTTGACATGTGGGAGAGGCGGGGAGGGCAGCGGAGCCGGCGGGGACTTAGCGTGTATGCATTGGTCTGCTAAGGGCCGCGGAGCCGGCGGGACTTAGCGTCCTTCACCCGACAGAGCTCTGAGCTATATAGCTCAGAGCTCTCTAAAGCATCTTTGTATTTGGGCTCCAAGGAGCCCCATTGGTCCTTAGCAGACCAATGCATACACGCTAAGTCCCCGCCGGCTCCGCTGCCCTCCCCGCCTCTCCCACATGTCAACTATATATATGCTGGCACCCATGGGTGCCAGCATGTATATAGTTGACATGTGGGAGAGGCGGGGAGGGCAGCGGAGCCGGCGGGGACTTAGCGTGTATGCATTGGTCTGCTAAGGACCAATGGGGCTCCTTGGAGCCCAAATACAAAGATGCTTTAGAGAGCTCTGAGCTATATAGCTCAGAGCTCTGTCGGGTGAAGGACGCTAAGTCCCGCCGGCTCCGCTGCCCTCCCCACCTCTCCCACATGTCACCTATATACATGCTGGCACCCATGGGTGCCAGCATGTATATGGGTGACAGGTGTGAGCGGAGTGGACGGCGGGAGCCGGCGGGGACTTAGCGTGTATGCGGCGGCCGGCGGGTGAGCGGCGAGTGACGTCGGGTGCGGTGGAGTTACAAAGTAACAAAGTTGTTACATTGTAACAACTTTGTTACATTGTAACTGATTAGTATATTTCCGAGGATATTGCGTGGGAACTGGCTTTTAAAGGGACAGGTAAGTATTAATGGTTAATTAAGAATATTAAATGACTTTTTTCGTGGTTATGTTTTTTGTTCAATCAAAATACTTTTTCTATGTGTTTGTGTGTTTATTTACTTTTAACTCTTAAAGGAAATGGGTAAGGGGTACAAGTACCTCAATACTCATTTCTCCTGGGAGGGGGGGTGGGCATCTGGGGGACCCCTTTTTAAAGGGGACTCCCAGATGCCACCATGAACCCCCCCCCCAGGAAATCGCGGCCTCCACCTCCCATCGGAGGTGGAGAAGAGCCCCTTGTCCTTGGATTGGACAAGGGCTCGGAGGGGGAGGGGAAAGCTTGGCTGCCCCTCCCCTTCCGAGACCCCCCAATCCATGGACCATGCGGGCTGGTATACTCAGGGTGCGGAGCCCCATGCGGCCGGTGCTCCGCATTCTGGCTATCCCAGTTTGCATGGGGGACAAGGGGTTAAAGAGGTCTGGGAGCAGTGGCGGCGCTACACTGGGGCTTGCCGGGGCTGAAGCCCCAGCTGAGAAACTGTAAGCCCCTCAGAAAGCCCCCCCTGAATCAAGGGCCGGTGTTCCAACACCGGCTCTAGCGTGGGGCGAGAGACTTATCATTCCCTCACCTCAGGGAATGATAAAAAGAGGGGTCCTTTTATGCGCGGCGCCGAGCGGGAGATACAGCTAGCTATAGTCTCCGGGAGTCCGGGCTGCAGCAGACACTAGAGCTTCAGCCGCCTGGTCCACTCCTGTCTCCTTCTCAGCAATACCGCTCGCACTACTTCCTGATTCAGTGCGTGCAGAGCGGTATTGCTGAGGAGGAGACAGAAGTGGACCAGTCGGCTGAAGCTCTAGTGTCTGCTGCAGCCCGGACTCCCGGAGACTATAGCTAGCTGTATCTCCCGCTCGGCGCCGCGCATAAAAGGAGGGGGGTCCACTGAGGTGAGGGCATGATGGGGCCCCCCTCCCCAGCCTCTGCAAATAGTCCCCCACCCTCCTGACCAGGTATAACATTATGTGCATTTACTGGGGTAACGCTGTCACTTATGTGCATTTACTGGGGTAATGCTGTCACTTATACTGGGGTAACGCTGTCACTTATGTGCATTTACTGGGGTAACGCTGTCACTTATACTGGGGTAACGCTGTCACTTATACTGGGGTAACGCTGTCACTTATGTACATTTACTGGGGTAACGCTGTCACTTATACTGGGGTAACGCTGTCACTTATGTGCATTTACTGGGGTAACGCTGTCACTTATACTGGGGTAACGCTGTCACTTATGTACATTTACTGGGGTAACACTGTCACTTATACTGGGGTAACGCTGTCACTTATGTGCATTTACTGGGGTAACGCTGTCACTTATACTGGGGTAACGCTGTCACTTATGTGCATTTACTGGGGTAACGCTGTCACTTATACTGGGGTAACGCTGTCACTTATACTGGGGTAACGCTGTCACTTATACTGGGGTAACGCTGTCACTTATACTGGGGTAACGCTGTCACTTATACTGGGGTAACGCTGTCACTTATACTGGGGTAACGCTGTCACTTATGTGCATTTACTGGTGTAACGCTGTCACTTATACTGGGGTAACGCTGTCACTTATGTACATTTACTGGGGTAACGCTGTCACTTATACTGGGGTAAAGCTGTCACTTATGTGCATTTACTGGGGTAACGCTGTCACTTATACTGGGGTAACGCTGTCACTTATGTGCATTTACTGGGGTAACGCTGTCACTTATACTGGGGTAACGCTGTCACTTATACTGGGGTAACGCTGTCACTTATGTGCATTTACTGGTGTAACGCTGTCACTTATACTGGGGTAACGCTGTCACTTATGTACATTTACTGGGGTAACGCTGTCACTTATACTGGGGTAAAGCTGTCACTTATGTGCATTTACTGGGGTAACGCTGTCACTTATACTGGGGTAACGCTGTCACTTATGTGCATTTACTGGTGTAACGCTGTCACTTATACTGGGGTAACGCTGTCACTTATGTACATTTACTGGGGTAACGCTGTCACTTATACTGGGGTAAAGCTGTCACTTATGTGCATTTACTGGGGTAACGCTGTCACTTATACTGGGATAACGCTGTCACTTATACTGGGGTAACGCTGTCACTTATGTGCATTTACTGGTGAAAGGCTGTCTGTCATTACGTGCGTTAGCTGGTGAAAAGCTGTCTCTTATGTGCATTTACCGGTGAAAAGCTGTCTCTTATGGGCATTAACTGGTGAAAGGCTGTCTCTTATGGGCATTAACTGGTGAAAGGCTGTCTGTCGTGCATTAACTGGTGAAAAGCTGTCTCTTATGTGCATTTACTGGGGAAATGCTGTCTGTCATTATGTGCATGAACTGGTGAAAAGTTGTCCCTTATGTGCATTTACTGCAGAAACGCAGTCTGTCATTATGTGAATTAACTGGTGAAAAGCTGTCTCTTATGTGCATTTAATGGGGAAACTGTCTGTCATTACATGCATTAACTGGTGAAAAGCAGGCTCTTATGTGCATTTACTGCAGAAACGCAGTCTGTCATTACGTGCATTAACTGCTGAAAAGCTGATTCTTATGTGCATTTACTGGTGAAAGGCTACCTGTCATTATGTGCGTTTACTTCATTTTTTTTCCATGTAACTACGTTAGCTGGTACAACTACATTACAGTTAGTCCCGCCCACATGACATCATGACCACGCCCAATCCTTCGCCGCGGCGCGTCGCGCGCCGCAAATCCCCCCCCCCCCCCCCCCAAGCCCGGCCTGCTAGCCCTCGTGCCCCCTTTGAGCCCCCCCAAAAATCTGAAGCTGGAGCCGCCACTGTCTGGGAGGGGGGACCCCACGTCGTTTTTTTTAAAATATTTCCCACACTCAGAACGAAGTAAGTAAAACTCTTCCCACTTGGGGGAATCTATGAAAATAAAACACTATTGTTACCTGTGCAAAAAAAACTGACATTTTCCGCATTTAAAAGACATTTTTGCCCTTGAAACTTAAAACTCGATTTTCTCAAAAACTATAAGGTCTTTTTGAAAAAAAAAATTTCCTCTTATTCCCACTGATCCCCTTAATATACCCTGTGAATTTGGTGTTCCTAAATTTTAAGCAGGCTTTGCTATTAACCGTTAAAGTCGGCGGGTTTTTAAATGTATATATTTTTCCTTTGAAACTTTAACATCGATTTTCTCAAAAACTATAAGGTCTTTTTGAAAAAAATTTTTTCCCTCTTATTCCTTCTGATCTCCTTAATAGATTCTCCAAATTTGAGGCTCTTAGCAATTAAGGGGGCTTTGCTATTAACCCTTAAAGTCGGCGGCTACCTAACATTGATCCATGCGTCAACTTTTCCGCTTGGCAGCATGACCTTACGCATTAATTGCTAGTAGGAATTTACGCGTAAGCCAATAACGTAACAACCTGAATTACGGTATTCTTACGCGTAATTGCGTAAGGGCTATGCGTAATTACAGACATGTACCGTAAATGAATGCCTACGCCATAAGCATAATTCCGTAATGCGTAATAGCGTAACATTACGCGTAATGATCCGTAAGCGTAGTTTTTTCCATTACGCCCAGCACTGCTCTGTACAGTGCTGCAAAAGATGTCATGGCTATATAAATACATAATAATAGTATGACATTAGACAATTGCTGAGTACACACAATGGGCTTGATTCACAAAGCGGTGCTAACCTACTTAGCACGCCTAAAGTAGTTTGGGCGTGATAACCTTTGCACTAGTAGGTTAGCACCGTTTTCAGGAATAAAACTCGCACGCAAAGTTTTGCGAGCAAAGATTTACGCGCGCAAAGTCTGGTGCGTGCAGAAAGTTGCATATGGTTTAATGGGTGCATAAAACTTTACGCGCGCAAAACTTTATGCGCACAAAAGTTTGCGCAAGTTTGTTTTTATCACTCCTAAACTGAGTTTAGGCGTGATAAAGGGCTTTTCACCAGCGTGCTAACAGTTTGCACCGCTTTGTGAATCAAGCCCAATGCGTTTTTTTGGTCGATTTTCCAAATTGGGAAAAAACAAGCTAATTTGCTGCAATCTCTAGGGATTTTAAATAAAACGCACAGAGGTAAAAAAGGCGGCCAGCCCCATAAAAAGTGCCACACTCAGACTCAGTCCAACTTCAGGGACCCAGGTCCATTCAAGGGAAAGAACTTTCCAGCGATCTCCAGTGATGTTTACTGGAAATCAGAGGCTGAAAGTAGCAGAAGTTACCATGTCCCTAGTCAGAGATGCAGTAACACCCCGGCAGTGAACCCAGTCGCCATTGCTAAGCCCCATGCAGTCACTGCATTGCTCTGCAATGCCCGCTCTATAAACAATAAGACAGCCATTATTGCGGACCTTATTCAGACATGCGATTTTTCATGCATCACAGAAACCTGGATTGATGCCAATGCGGGCCCCACATTGGAAGCAACCATCCCATACAATTACTCAGTCCTAAGTGAGGGAAGACGAGACCGCAGAGGAGGGGGTGTAGCAATTTGTGGCAAAACAACTCTGCAGCTCAGAGCCCTGAATGTTGGCTCAACAAAGTCCTTTGAATGTATAGGTGCCCAGATCTCAGCTGGTAAAGGCTTCAAAATTTTAGTGGTTTATCGTCCCCCCGGAGATGCTGACCCTTTCCTTCAGGAATTCCCAGAACTTCTGGCCATGCTGACTGTCTTATCCGAGATGGATCATCCTTGGTGACTTCAACGTCCGGGCTGATAACACTCAATCACAAGATGCAAATGAACTAATAAATCTCATGGGTGGACTAGGCTTCACACAAGTTGTAAAATCAGCTACCCACAGAGGAGGGCATACGCTAGACTTACTGTTCCACCTTGGAATGGACATTAGTAACATAACAGTAACCCCAGTGGTGTGGTCAGACCATCACATAATACAGTTTACTATTGAACATCACCCTATCAAGCAGCTCCCTAAAGAAACAATCAAAACCCGTCCCCTGAGTAAATTAACACCGGAGAGGATAACTGCCAACCTGGATTTTACAAATCTGCTCCACAGTCAAATGGACCCAAACACTCTAGTAACCCAGTACAACACCACGATATATGAAACACTTGACAGTATTGCCCCATGGCGCACCAAATCAGCAACCAAAAAGCAGAAAGCTAATTGGTTTGACAAAACCATCATGGATCTAAAAAAGAAAGGGCGCAGACTAGAAAGACAGTGGCGTAAATCAGGGTCTGAGGAGCACAAATCTAGCCTAGTTCAACACCTCAGACAATACCAACAAGCAATAACCAAGAAAAAAATCAGACTTTATCTCGCACAAAATATCTACAGCCAACAACAGAGCTGCTCAACTCTTCCACACAGTGGAATCACTCTGCAATCCTTCCTGCCTAAAAGCCCCAACCACATTCTCTAGGGAAAGGTGTGAAGAATTCTCTGCCTTCTTCACAAACAAGGTGTCTACCATCCGTGCCAGCATTACACCAACTACATAAATTGACCACTGGACTTTGCATCTGCCTACTACCGTACCACCATGGCAAGTCTTTGACACTCTGAGTGTAGAAGATTTTGGAATTCTCATTCAAAGTCTCCGCCCCACTACCTGCGACCTGGATCCTGGCCCAACTGGATCCTTAATGCAGTGCCCAGAGCTGATCGGGCCAGCACTTCACAAAATCACTCAGTGCTCCTTGCAAAGTGGTCTTTTCCCAGAAGAACTAAAGAAAGCAATCATAAAACCCCTCCTGAAGAAACCATCACTAGATCCTGATTCTGTAACCAACTACAGACCTGTGGCGAACTTACCATTCCTATCAAAAGTTATCGAGAAAGCAGTCGCCAACCAGCTAGAAGCCAGGCTTACAGATAACAACATCTTTGATACTTTTCAGTCAGGATTCAGGAAAAGGCACAGCACTGAAACAGCATTAGTCCGAGTAATGAATGATCTACTTACTGCAAGGGACAAGGGTGATTGCTCAGTTCTGATTCTTCTTGACTTGTCAGCAGCATTTGATACTGTGGATCATGAAATTCTTATCCAGCGACTGAAGAATTACTGTGGCCTAAGGGGTACTGTTCTTAGATGGTTTCAGACCTTCCTATCTGGCAGGACACAGCAAGTATGTCTGGGCACACACTACTCTAATCCAGTGCCACTTGCCTATGGAGTTCCACAGGGTTCTGTACTATCACCATTACTCTTTGCAGCCTACATGCTCCCACTGGGCAACATAATCCAGAACTATGGCCTAGGATACCATTGTTATGCAGATGACACACAACTGTATCTGTCCTTCAAGCCTGGCACCCAAGACCCATCAGCATCCATAAATGCGTGTCTAGTGGATTTACAAAATTGGATGAACACCAGCTGGCTGAGGCTGAACTCTGACAAAACAGAGGTGTTGGTGGTAGGTGGTCCACACATGATGGATAAAGTTCAAAACGCTCACCACCTCAAACTAGCAATTGGGGGAGATACTGTACAGTATAAAGACTCTGTGCGAAACCTTGGGGTGATCCTGGATGGAAATCTAAAACTCAGACAGCAGGTATCAGCTGTCGTCAAGTCTTCCTTCTTCCATCTAAGAAATATAGCGAAAATCAAACACCTTATCCCAGCTGAAGACCTACCTGCCCTGGTTCATGCATTTGTATCCTCCCGCCTAGACTACTGCAACGCCCTGTTCATCGGATCTACAGATAAGGCTCTGCGCCCCTTACAGCTAGTACAGAATGCTGCAGCCAGACTCCTAGCCAATGCCCCCCGCAGCTCACACATCACCCCAGTACTGCAAACTCTTCACTGGTTGCCAGTAAAATGGAGAATCAATTTTAAGATCTGCCTGCTGACATTCAAGGCTCTACACCACATGGGACCCAAATACATAGCGGATCTATTGGAACTTTATGCCCCTTCACGCACCCTCCGCTCTGCCAACAAGATGAAGCTGGTTATTCCCAGGATACACTTAACATTTGGTGCTCGGGCCTTTTCCTATGCAGCCCCTACTCTATGGAACTCACTTCCACAATCAGTACGAGAGGCTACTTCTCTGGACAGCTTTAAAAAAAGGCTAAAAACTCACCTCTTTTCCCGAGCCTTTGAGACTGCATAATGCAGGGTCGCAGCGCTTTGAGTCCCCAGGGAGAAAAGCGCTATATAAATATTATTGTTATTGTTATTGTTATCTAATGGATTTCCGATTCGATTTTCTGATCGATTTCTGATTCAATTCACCTATCTTTTCTTATCTATTTCCACTCACTTCTATGAGAAATCGATCAGAAAAAGCGATTGAAAACAAGATCGGACATGTCAGAAATTATCTATCAAACCATGTATCTAACACAAAATTGTATGGTGTGTACCTAGTATAAAACTGTTAGGATTAGATTGTGAGTTCCTCTGAGCTCGGAGGGTAGTCAGTGACATGACTATGTACTGTGTAAAGTGCTGCAGAAGATGTGAGAACTAGTCAGAACTATATAAAATACATAACAATATTGTGGTAGGACATTAGACTATGACTGTGGTAGGATTAGATTGTGACCTCCTCTGAGGGCAGTCAGTGACATTACTATGTACTCTGTAAAGTGCTGCAGAAGATGTCAGTACTATATAAAATATATAACACTAATGTGGTAGGACATTAGACTATGACTGTGGTAGGATTAGATGTCAATCCTAACACCAGGTTTAAATTTATTGGATTGTCATTTTTTTTTAGCCTCCGTTGCGCCAACATGTCATGTTTCAGGGAAGGCCGCGACAACAAGGCTGACTATGTGAACAAATCAATGTTTTTTTTTGGCTCAAGGGGGGAAAGGTAATCAGGATTCGGGCCCTGACCTTATCTGGATTAGAAGCCGCCTCATGATAACTGGATATTGTCCAACAAATCATCAGGAACATTATATTATGTCCAAAGGGGAAATGTTCATAACTCAGATACAAGCTTTGTAGTAAAAAAAAAACATAGGTACTTATAGAGCGCGATGGTGCCTGGGGGTCAATGTGAATCCGCAGAAGAAAAACACGTAAATAAATACCAAGTGTACACACTGTTTATGCAGTATATATACAGTATATATATATATATATATATATATATATATATATATATATATATATATATAGATAGAGAGAGAGAGAGAGAGAGAGAGAGCGCTACATGCTCTAGTTGTTGACATACTGACATACAAACATAAACAAGAGGTGTAGTAGCAATAGCCTTAGGCCGGTTTCAAACTGCGTACTGGCAGGGCCGGTTCTCTCATGAAGCAAAGTGAAACACTTGCATCATGCGGCAGAGATTACAGGGGCAGCATGTTTGTACTGTGTTTACACTGACAGCATGCAGCCAGAGTAGGAGGAGAAGCGAGAGGAGAGTGAGGTGAAGAGGTCATCATTGGGGAAAAGCAGCTTGTTGTGCTGTGTGAGGAGTCTGCCAGTGAGTGAGGAGGGGGAGGCAGGAGAGGATCATTGGGGAAAAGCAGCTTGTTGTGCTGTGTGGGGAGTCTGACAGTGAGTGAGGAGGGGAAGGGCCAGATATAGGCCAAGGCCATCTAGGCCATGGCCTAGGGCACCACAGGAGCAAGGGCACCAAAGCAGCAGTCTAAACTGGTGCAGCATTTGCAAGCTTGCAAATGCAGGGAGATCAGGTGAGCGCCTGACTGCGGTACTCTGCTGCTAGCCACCTGTGCAGCAGCCATCTTGCTCTTTGTGCACGCTTGCATTGTGGCAAGCGGCTATAGACTTGAGAAGCGTTGGAGACAGAAAGGAAGAGGTCAAGAGGAAGCTTCTGCACTGGAGATGAGCGGGAATTGAGTGACACTGATGGCTGCTGTGGTGTGAAGGTGAGCTGGCTACCTATGCTGAAAGGGGGGGGAAGTAGGAAAAGGAGGGATTAAGGCAGTTATCTGGCTACCTATACTGGAGGAAAAGGGGGAGGGGTCATCTAGCTACTTATACTGGAGGAAAAGGGGGAGGGGCCATCTAGCTACCTATACTAGAGGGAAGGTGGGGAGGGGTCATCTAACTTCTATACTGAAGCAGGGTGGCTGGTGACAGTGGCCTATGGCAGTAAAGAGTACAAATACAGCCCTGAGGAGGGGGGAAGCAGGAGAGCAGTGTTTCATTTGACTTGCACAGCAGTCATGTGAGAACATTAAATAGAGTAAATTGTTGGGTGCTGTGCGATCATTCCAAATCGGGGAGAGGCATACTCACAAGTTTTAGTACACTGCAGCAACACACACCACTCGGCACTCAGTACTGTTTCTTGAGGGGGGACAGAAAAGCAGCCTGCATGAATCCTTTTAAAAAAGCAAAAATCCTCACCTCAACGCTCTATGTGGCAACGGATACATAAAAGCAAAGGGACGTGCAACCGGTACAATCACTTAGAAAAAAGTCCAAATGCATATGGTACAACAAAGCAAGCCGGGCAACTGTAACCTTGATCCGCTTCCTTGTTTATTTTGTCTTCATGCCAAACATGATACATGCATATATACAGTCTTGGTTGTGTCAAACCTGGTGTGGGTGACCAGGGTGAGGGGACTGCACAACGCCGTTTCGCGCCAGTCAGGCGCGAAACGGCGTTGTGCAGTCCCCTCACCCTGGTCACCCACACCCTGACACACCTCAGCGCCGATACCTGCACCAGGTTTGACACAACCAAGACTGTATGTATGCATGTATCATGTTTGGCATGAAGACAAAATAAACAAGGAAGCGGATCAAGGTTACAGTTGCCCGGCTTGCTTTGTTGTACCATATACTCACAAGTTTGTCTCAGGCAGCGAAAAGTCTAGATCCGTCGCTGCGTATTGGCGGTAAGGATTACCACGTTAGTAAGCGGTAATCCTCGTCTGGCAGCAGGCCAATCTGGAAGTGGCACTCACGTGTGTGGAAGCGTACTGCTAAAATACGCTTCCACACATGCAGGACGCGTAAGACTTACCTACTGCGCAGCCGCATGCGTACGGGTATGGAGGGAGCCCCTGTGATGTGGACAATTGGCCGCGTCCGCCGGAAGTGACGGGCCCGGTACCGGCGGTTCCAGGAAGCGGAGGATGGCGGTGTGGGAGCGATCCAGGCTTCTGGGGCTAGAAGAAGCCCCAGGTATATATAAAAGCTCTTTCTATTTCCAGGCTCCATTCCTCTCTGGTTCCCTTTAAAGAGGTCAGTTTTGAGAGCTTGTTTGAAGGTATTGAAGGCAAGCCTGATGGACAGTGGGAGAGAGCTCCACAGGATGGGGGCAGCTCTAGTGAAGTCCTGTAGTTGTGCATGGGAGTCTGAGATGCGTAGGGTGGTTAGGAGGAGGTCGCTGGAGGAGTGAAGTGGGCGGGCAGGTGTGTATCTGCTGATCAGGTCTGAGATGTACATCGGGCAGGACTTGTGTACAGATTTGCAGGAGGGCTCCCTACATTTGTTTTCCCACCCCCTCCTTTTTCTATATGCTAATTCTGTGCTCCCTTCCAGGGTAGTTTCTAGGCTAAATGGCACTCAGGGCGAGGGTGTAAAAATGGCGCCCCCTTCCACCGACCTACCTGGACTGGCATCTTACTCTTTAGGGACAGTCACACAGCCGCAGGTCACAAGTAGAGCTGCCTACTTACTAGTGACCAGCATCCAGGAGGAAGCAAGGACCAAGAAAACACACAGGGGAAGAGAGCCTGGAAAGCCGACTCCTCCATGGGCACCGCGCACTGACAGCCTGCAGTACCGCTACAGGACATCAGGTGTCATCACGCGGTGGTGACGTGATGATGACTTGACGTCTGACGCAGGCAGCCCAGAGGAGTCAAGGAAGATGATAGCGCTGGTAGTCTTCTTTCTTCTTCTATTTGGCTGCACCACGAGTCACCAGCTCCCTATCGATTATGTCCTTCTGCCCGCACCCTCCTTCTACTTGCTGCCTGGTCAAGAAACAACCCTGCTCCCCTCTGAGACCCGTAAGCCGGACGATAGCGGATTTGTTGCCATAGGCAGTATCCAGTTGCCTCTGTTTCCGCCCATATCGCGAAGACAGGAATCCATTTTCTTTGCAAAATGATGCAGTCCGGGTCACATCACTTATGGTCCATTATCAGTTTATTCCAGAATCGATCGTTTTAAATTTACGAAATATTGCTGACTTTCAGCAGGCTGGGCAAATTAATCAAATTGGTAAACGAGGATTTACAAGGCAACATTTTTACGCAGGGGGGGATTTATGACTGCTTTCAACATCGCCACCCCAAAGTTCTGGCCTGCCCGTCGCAGCGGAGGGGAGTGATGGATGGCTCTAGAAGGGATAATATAGCGCTTAAGCACTGGCCTCCCGCCACTCCGAGGTTTCATTTCTGCACAAATTAAAGGTTCTTTGCAAATTTCTGCTACTCTCCGCGTAGCCTTTCTCCTCATCGAGCCATATGGTTAAATCGAAATGTATTAATCTTGCCAGCTGACAAATTTATGGCCCCTTTCAGTTAGACTTCCATTAGTAAACATATTTGTCCCGGGCTTTCAGTAAGAGCACATGCAAGGAGACCATCTTTATTGGCTTCATAAAGATTTTTCACACTTTACCAGTAAATAACGAGGGCTGTAGTTTACGGCCGCCTTAAAATAAGCATTACTCGTGAAACAAAACTTTCGGGGACCTCGGAGCGTCAAAAGTACTTTGTTTTATTCTTACCTTGCTTCCAGTTTCTTAGTTTTTTGTTTTTCTTTTATTACTACTGCATTTTGTTTAAAGCGTCACTCTACCTTTATGGTGCATTTTAAGCCCCTTAAAGGACACCCAAGTTGAAAATAAAGGAATAAAAACAAACAATTGTGTCTATCTTCCTTCTCCTAAAAATGATTTTTAAGATATTTCACAGTTTTGTTTTATATTTAAATCTACTTCTTAAGTTTTTACTGTTGTTTTTGCTCAATGACATTGAAGAATGCCAGAGCTAAAATATATGTACTATTGGCCCTTTTTATCATTTTCCTGCTCTCAGAAGCCATTTCTGCTTGCAAAGTGTTTTATAGTTGTTAATTTCTTATCCGTGAGGGTCACATTTTAGTCTTACCCAGTCCTGTCTCAGCTAGGAACTGCCACTTGCATACCTGATGTTTAACTCTTTCAGGCAGAGAAAGAAAAAAAGGAACGGAGCATGGTTATTTGTGTGCTTGGCACTGTACATACCCATGTATATCTCATCATGTCCCATGTCATCTCAGGTATCCTTTAAAGAGGAACTGTACCCAAGACTCACACATGCACTGTATGGATGCCCTGGTCTTTGGAAGTACTTGGGGATGTTAGAACTTCCAAAGCCTGCCTGATTAAAGTTCATGACTTTGCTAAGTCGCATGCTAGTGCGCATGCTCTGACCCAGCCATGCACCTCCTGATTTGTGCTTCCGTAGCTGGGAGTGTCCTACACATGTGCAGTTCATTAAGACTCATAACCACACATGGGCAGAACACTTCCAACCATGCAACAGCAATCAAGGAGGTGCACCGCACAGCACATGCTCAGTAGTACGCGACTTAGCTAAATCACAGACTGTAACAGGCCATACAGCGGATCAAGAAAGAGGACTGCGAGGACAGCGAGGGAGCTACAAGACTACGAGTGCTGGAAGAAGCCCCGGGTAGGTAAAAGGGGACACTCTAATTACGACATGGGTATCCATTAAAAAAGAGAGAGTCCATCAACCATCCTGTGTATTTCCATGGTCCTACTTTAGCATGGCAAAAGCAGGATGTGCAGAAGATAAAAATGCCAGGAATGTACCCGGAGGTCACCATTCACCTCCACTAGGGATGCCAGCCCTGACACAAACAGCAAGTTTCTATGTATACTTTTAACCAAGGCTGATAAAGATGCACAGAGAAGGCATCTAGAATACTACCAATATACACAAGATGGTAACTCTGGGTCGCTTCCCAACAGACTCGGGGCCATATAATTCACTTTTTCACCTGAGTTTTCTAATAGGTGATAATTTCATAACTTGTAAATAACCAGCAAGCAAGAAAATGCTCAAAATAATTTTGACAGTACTTTCTTGCCTACTTTTTGGTACTTTTTCGATTGCAAAGCGCTAAAAAAAGATTTTGGATTGTAGATGAAACATTGGCCTCAATTCACTAAGCTTACCTCCTGTCTTTAATAACGTTTCTAGAGTTATCACCATGGTAATGAGGCATGTAGTATTCAGGAAACATTTTACCTCAGGCAAACCTAAAGTTAACTCTTCAATCCTTAAAATAACTCCAGAATTCTAAAGTTAAAGACAGTCTGTTAATTAACTGCATGTGAAAATAACTACAGAGGAGGTAACTTAAGGAATGAAGAGATAAGATAACTCTCTCACTGTGCCGTGGCAAGTTTTCTCTTGCCTTATTTCCAGCATGATCTTAGTGAATTGAGGCCATTATTATCTCCTAGGAGAAAACGCTGGTGAAAAAGTGTATTGCATATGGCCCTCTGTCTCTAATTGTCAGCTGTGCCCCTGTACTTGGTAGCCCCCCATCCCCAGTTTAGCTAGCCAGATGTGCCCCCAGTATTAGGTAGCCCCCCAACATGCAGTGTCCCGAGGAGAGGGCTGTAAATGTGCTTCTTACCCCTCCTCTCTGCACCTTAATCTTCAGCCTGCCATAGACTTGCAGCATCTACTCTCTGTCTCCTTCTGATGACACATCTAATGAGAGATGCCACTAGAGGGAGGCAGAGAGGAAATGCTGCGAGCCTACGACATACTAAGCACGCACCTAGGGCTGGATACCAAGAGCCTGGTGCCTCCCTAGCCTCTGCCTCAACCCTACTCACACTACAGAAGCTACATTTTTTTTAACTGGGCTGATTCAGGTCACATGGGTGCATCTCAAAGATGGGATTTTCAGCTGCAGAAGCCTTGTTTGACCCGTAAAAGGTGACTTCTGGACTGCCTGACAGTGAAGCTTCTCAGATGGTTTCTTTAGATCGGT
Organism: Hyperolius riggenbachi; assembly: GCF_040937935.1. Taxonomy (NCBI): domain Eukaryota; kingdom Metazoa; phylum Chordata; class Amphibia; order Anura; family Hyperoliidae; genus Hyperolius; species Hyperolius riggenbachi. The sequence goes on along the minus strand of NC_090656.1, from coordinate 22,599,355 downwards.
GCCTGCGCTCTGTGCGACAGGATCCCTGCTTGCTGCATTCTCAGACAATGACGCACAGGCCGTCACCTTGTAAACCGATGGAACGACGGCCCAGCCATGTCCCCTAATTGGCCAGAACATCTGCAAAAATTAAGGGAACAAATGAGATCTGTAAACAGAATAAAGTCCAGGCCTGGCTCTGGCCTCGAGGAAGTGCTAATTGCGAATACCTAGCTAATGCCAGGCAGAGTCAGGAAGGAAGCATTAGGTTATTATTTCTAATAATGTTTACAAGTATATCCAGCCATATCGCGGCGGTGAAAAATGTCAGCCTTGGGAAAAAGTGGCAGATCTACTTTTCAATGGGGAGAGTGCTCATCTTCCTCCTGATAGCAATCATTAGTTTCAGATTTTAACCTACTGCTCAAATGAAGATCGATGAGCGGGGACACTCTTAAATGCAAGCTGTTTATGGACAGAAAAATGGCATCTTCCCTGCAAGGAGCGGGAGGGAGACAAGGCTCCAACAACTTCCACTTACTGATGGAGACAGATAGATAATGGATAGATAGATAGATAGATAGATAGATAGATAGATAGATAGATAGATAGATAGATAGATAGATAGCAAATGTGAGGCAGACAGAGAAACATTAACAAACATAATGTTATCATTTTTATATATCTAGCACTGACATCTTCTTCAGCACTGTACAGAGTACATAGTCATGTCACTGACAGACAGTCCTCAGAGGAGCTCACAATCTAATCCTACCATAGTCATAGTCTAATGCCCTACCATATTATTATTATTGTTTTTTATATAGCAGTGACATCTTCTGCAGCACTTGTATTTCTACAGAGTACATAAGCATGTCAGTGACTGTCCTCAAAAGAGCTCACAATCTAATCCCTACAATAGTCATAGTCTACTGTACAAAGCCATGTCACTGACTGTCCTCAGAGGAGCTCACAATCTAATCCTACCATAGTCATAGTGTGATGTCCTACCATATTATTGTTATGTATTTATATATCTCTAACATCTTCTGCGGTACGTTACAGAGTACATAGTCATGTCCCTATCTGTCCTTAGAGGAACTCACATTAAATCTTTACCATAGTCAGTGTCTTAAGCCTCATCTACACGGCCATTTTATCATTCTGTATTAATAAAGAAATTACATCTTCTGCAGCACTTTACAGAGTACAACGCCATGTCACTGACTGTCCTCAGAGGAGCTCACAATCTAATCCCTACCATAGTCATAGTCTAATGTCCTACCATATTTTTATTATGTATTTATATAGCACTGACTGACAACTTCTGCAGCACTTTACAGAATACATAGTCACGTCAATGAGTGGCCTCAGAGAAGTTCACAAATCACAATTTAATCCTTACATTATTATTATTATTATTATTTATTTAAATAGTGCCGACATCTTCTGCAGCACTTTACAGAGCACATAGTCATGTCACTGACTGTCTTCGGATGAGTTTACAGCCTAATCCTACCATAGTCATAGTCTACAGTCCTACCATATTATCACTATGTATTTATATAGCACTGATGTTCTGCAGCAGCACCTTACAGAGTACATAGTCATGTCCCTATCTCTCCTTAGATGAACTCACATTGAATCTTTACCATAGTCAATGTCTTACCATATTATCTTTATATATTAATATAGCAGTGACATCTTCTGCAGCACTTTACAGACTGCACTGACTGTCCTCAGAGGAGCTCACATTCTAATCATACTATAGTCATAGTCTAATGTCCTACATTATTATTATGTATTTATATCAGTGCTGGGCCGAAATTACGCATTAGCGTAATTACGCATCGTAATTCACTACAAATGCACCGTAAGCGTTACGTGTAAGGTTACGGTATTACGCGTAATTAATTACGCGTAGATCGCAGGGTTACGTTTTACGCGTAACAAATTACGCGTAAGACAGTAAACTCCCATTGAAATTACACAGTCTGCCGTAATCGCGTAATATTACGCTCCCGTATAATATAAAAAAGCCGCCGACTTTAAGGGTTAATAGCAAAGCCCCCTTAAGTGCTAAGAGCCTCAAATTTGGAGAATATTAAGGAGATCAGAAGGAATAAGAGGAAAAATTTTTTTTTCAAAAAGACCTTATAGTTTTTGAGAAAATCGATGTTAAAGTTTCAAAGGAAAAATATATACATTTAAAAACCCGCCGACTTTAACAGTTAATAGCAAAGCCTGCTTAAAATTTAGGAACACCAAATTCACAGGGGATATTAAGGGGATCAGTGGGAATAAGAGGAAAAATTTTTTTTTCAAAAAGACCTTATAGTTTTTGAGAAAATCGATTTTTAAGTTTCAAGGGCGAAAATGTCTTTTAAATGCGGAAAATGTCAGTTTTTTTTGCACAGGTAACAATAGTGTTTTATTTTCATAGATTCCCCCAAGTGGGAAGAGTTTTACTTACTTCGTTCTGAGTGTGGGAAATATAAAAAAAAAAACGACGTGGGGTCCCCCCTCCCAGACCTCTTTAACCCCTTGTCCCCCATGCAGACTGGGATAGCCAGAATGCGGAGCACCGGCCGCGTGGGGCTCCGCACCCTGACTATACCAGCCCGCATGGTCCATGGATTGGGGGGTCTCGGAAGGGGAGGGGCAGCCAAGCTTTCCCCTCCCCCTCCGAGCCCTTGTCCAATCCAAGGACAAGGGGCTCTTCTCCACCTCCGATGGGCGGTGGAGGTGGAGGCCGCGATTTCCTGGGGAGGGGTTCATGGTGGCATCTGGGAGTGCCCTTTAAAAAGGGGTCCCCCAGATGCCCACCCCCCTCCCAGGAGAAATGAGTATAGAGGTACTTGTAGTACCCCTTACCCATTTCCTTTAAGAGTTAAAAGTAAATAAACACACAAACACATAGAAAAAGTATTTTAATTGAACAAAAAACATAACCACGAAAAAAGTCCTTTAATATTCTTAATTAACCATTAATACTTACCTGTCCCTTTAAAAGCCAGTTCCCACGCAATATCCTCGGAAATATACTAATCAGTTACAATGTAACAAAGTTATTCAATGTAACAACTTAGTTACTTTGTAACACCACCGCACCCGACGTCACTCGCCTCTCACCCGCCGGCCGCCGCATACACACTAAGTCCCCGCCGGCTCCCGCCGTCCACTCCGCCCACACCTGTCACCCATATACATGCTGGCACCCATGGGTGCCAGCATGTATATAGGTGACATGTGGGAGAGGCGGGGAGGGCAGCGGAGCCGGCGGGGACTTAGCGTCCCTTCACCCGACAGAGCTCTGAGCTATATTAGCTCAGAGCTCTCCAAAGCATCTTTGTATTTGGGCTCCAAGGAGCCCCATTGGTCCTTAGCAGACCAATGGGGTTCCTTCAAATCAGAAGGAACCCCATTGGTCTGCTAAGGACCAATGGGGCTCCTTGGAGCCCAAATACAAAGATGCTTAGAGAGCTCTAAACGAAAGCTCAGAGCTCTGTCGGGTCCTGCAGCGCAGACGTGGCGGCGGCGGCGGCGGTGAGTGACGTCGGGTGCGGTGGTGTTACAATGTAACAAAGTTGTTACATTGAATAACTTTGTTACATTGTAACTGATTAGTATATTTCCGAGGATATTGCGTGGGAACTGGCTTTTAAAGGGACAGGTAAGTATTAATGGTTAATTAAGAATATTAAAGGACTTTTTTCGTGGTTATGTTTTTTGTTCAATTAAAATACTTTTTCTATGTGTTTGTGTGTTTATTTACTTTTAACTCTTAAAGGAAATGGGTAAGGGGTACTACAAGTACCTCTATACTCATTTCTCCTGGGAGGGGGGTGGGCATCTGGGGGACCCCTTTTTAAAGGGGACTCCCAGATGCCACCATGAACCCCTCCCCAGGAAATCGCGGCCTCCACCTCCACCGCCCATCGGAGGTGGAGAAGAGCCCCTTGTCCTTGGATTGGACAAGGGCTCGGAGGGGGAGGGGAAAGCTTGGCTGCCCCTCCCCTTCCGAGACCCCCCAATCCATGGACCATGTGGGCTGGTATAGTCAGGGTGCGGAGCCCCACGCGGCCGGTGCTCCGCATTCTGGCTATCCCAGTCTGCATGGGGGACAAGGGGTTAAAGAGGTCTGGGAGGGGGGACCCCACGTCGTTTTTTTTTTATATTTCCCACACTCAGAACGAAGTAAGTAAAACTCTTCCCACTTGGGGGAATCTATGAAAATAAAACACTATTGTTACCTGTGCAAAAAAAACTGACATTTTCCGCATTTAAAAGACATTTTCGCCCTTGAAACTTAAAAATCGATTTTCTCAAAAACTATAAGGTCTTTTTGAAAAAAAATTGTTTCCTCTTATTCCCACTGATCCCCTTAATATCCCCTGTGAATTTGGTGTTCCTAAATTTTAAGCAGGCTTTGCTATTAACCGTTAAAGTCGGCGGGTTTTTAAATGTATATATTTTTCCTTTGAAACTTTAACATCGATTTTCTCAAAAACTATAAGGTCTTTTTGAAAAAAATTTTTTTCCTCTTATTCCTTCTGATCTCCTTAATATATTCTCCAAATTTGAGGCTCTTAGCACTTAAGGGGGCTTTGCTATTAACCCTTAAAGTCGGCGGCTACCTAACATTGATCCATGCGTCAACTTTTCCGCTTGGCAGCATGACCTTACGCATTAATTGCTAGCAGGATTTTACGCGTAAGCCTATAACGTAATAACCTGCACTACGGTATACTTACGCGTAATTGCGTAAGTGCTATGCGTAATTACGGACATGTGCCGAAATTTACTGTCTATGCCGTAAGCGTAATTTCGTAATGCGTAATAGCGTAAAATTACGCGTAATGATCCGTAAGCGTAGCTTTCTCCATTACGACCAGCACTGATTTATATAGCACTGACATCTTCTGCAGCACATTACAGAGTACATAGTCATGTCACTGACTGTCCTTAGAGGAGCTCACAATCTAATCCTACCATAGTCATAGTCTAATGTCCAGGGGTGGAAAGCAGTTAACCTATCAGTTTATGTTTGGGAAGTGGGAGAAAATTCCTAACGCAGGGATAACATACAAACTCCAGGCAATTTGGGAATCCTGGCCAAGAATCAGTTCTGGGTCTGTGGCCATACAAGGCAAGACAGCTAGCCATTTAGCCACCATAGTTTAGGAGGTCAAACGATAGACAGGCAACTATGAAAGGGGTTGATTCACACCAATAAAACTGCAGTTATGCACACAAAGCTCACATTATGTACATAGGCAAACGCAGGGGGGATTACAGCTGCCCAGAATCCCCCTCAGAACAGGGCCTGTGCAGTGTCTGGGGACAGGCACAGGGTGAGACAGCAGAATATCTGTAGGCATCCTGCAGCTCACAGCATTGCCCCCTTTCTTTCCCTGCTACAGTTGACTTTGTATGGAGCAGCAGCGTGTACAGAGCATGGAGCAGCAGTGTGTGTACAGAGCATGAAGCAACAGCATGTGTACAGAGCATGAAGCAGCAGCGTGTGTACAGAGCATGGAGCAGCAGCGTGTGTACAGAGCATGGAGCAGCAGTGTACGTACAGAGCATGAAGCAGCAGCGTGTGTACTGAGCATAGAGCAGCAGTGTGTGTACAGAGCATGAAGCAGCAGCGTGTGTACAGAGCATGAAGCAGCAGCGTGTGTACAGAGCATGGAGCAGCAGCGTGTGTACAGAGCATGGAGCAGCAGTGTGCGTACAGAGCATGAAGCAGCAGCGTGTGTACTGAGCATAGAGCAGCAGTGTGCGTATAGAGCATGGAGCAGCAGTGTGTACAGAGCATGGAGCAGCAGTGTGTGTACAGAGCATGGAGCAGCAGTGTGTGTACAGAGCATGGAGCAGCAGCGTGTGTACAGAGCATGGAGCAGCAGTGTGTGTACAGAGCATGGAGCAGCAGTGTGTGTACAGAGCATGGAACAGCTCTGGGGAACTTAGAGTCAGGTATGAGCACAGCCCTTTGCCCTGCTGTGTGAATGCTTCACTTTCCCCTTCATTACCGATGTCGGCTGTCCTCATTATCTGCATCCAAACTGCTCCTGATAGATCCTGTTGTCGATCGGGAAGTGATGGAACATTTAGGAAATGATTGTCAGATCCTGTCAGTCGGACGGGAAATTGCATTATGTGTATCCAGCACCATGTTCTACCATATTATTATACTGTATTGTGTGCGGCTGAGGGAGACCTTTCAGGAATCCCCCACTTGAAAATCCTGGGTTTGCCCCTGATGTACACATAACTCGCTACTATAACGAGTGATGCCATTTGTGTTTGTTTCTTGCATTATTGAGCTGTAACATCTGCCTTGATAGAAATAAGAAATTGCTTCTTATTAGAATCTTAAAGGAGTGATCCAACCTAATAAAAAAAAAAAAAAAAGACCCACTTACCTGGGGCTTCCTCCAGCCTGTGGCAGCCATCCTGTGCCCTCGCCGCAGCTCTGGTGGCTCCCGGTCTTCTCCGCTGGCGCAGCCGAACTCGCAAGGTCGGGTTCCGGGTCGGCTTCTTCTGCACTCCATCGCGCGGGTCACGTGGTCTCTCCGACATCATCAGGACGGTACTGCACAGGCACAGAACTACTGCACCTGCGCAGTTCCATCCTGATGGCGTCGGACAGACCACGTGACCCGCGCAGTGGAGTGCAGAAGAAGCCGACCCAGAACCCAACCTGGCAAGGTCGGCTGCGCCAGCGGAGAGGACCGGGAGCCACCGGAGCTGTGGCGAGGGCACAGGATGGCTGCCACAGGCTGGAGGAAGCCCCAAGCAAGAGATTTTTTTTTATTAGCTTGGATGTATCCTTTAAAGTATACCCGGGGTGACATGTGACATGATGAGATAGACATGTGTATGTACAGTGCCTAGCACACAAATAACTATGCTGATGCTGTATTCCTTTTTTCCTTTCTCTGCCTGAAAGAGTTAAACATCAGGTATGTAAGTGGCAGTTCAGGACTGGGTCAGGCTGTCTGTGATTGGCGAAATAGGCTGCCTGTCAAGTGACAGGCAACGTATCGGGCCAATCAAAGCGCATGGATCACACCCTTTAAAGTTACTGGACCCGCCGGGACTCAGGTGGGACGAGTGGAGCTGGCGTAAGTTAGTAACGCTCGCTATGCTGTGCATAGCGAACGCTTCTGTGACTACATTTAATAAGGCTTGCTACCTGCCACAAGCGCGGGTAGCGTGCATTAAGGCGCATTAGGATTAAATAGCATGCATAACAGGAGGTTTACGCACACTATATGAGTTAGTGAATCAACCCCAATGTGAACTGCATATGGGCTAAAATGCCCTTTAAACCACCAGCAAACAAAAAAGTACCTACCAACATTTAGATCCTGTTTTTACTTGTAAAATACTTCAAAGGTTTTTTTTTGTTTGTTTGTTTTTTTGTTTTGTTTTTTTGAGAATATCTCCTAGGACAGGGGTCGGGAACTTTTTGGGCTCAGAGAGCCATAAACACCACATATCTTAAAATGTAATTCTGTATGAGCCATACAGTATGTTTCAAACTGGGACAGTGCGCATGCGCAGCAGAGGGCTCACGTCCCTGTTGCCATGGTGATGTGTTGATCCTCCAGTCAGCGGAAGTGTCAGACACGTCTTCAGCTTCTTCAGCTTCTCTTGGGTTTCAGCAACATCAGCGGTTTCCCAGACAGGAGAAATACCGACTAACAGCTTGTACAATTAGCTAGCTGACTTGGCAGTTGATTCATTTTGTAGCTGCGCTGCCACACTAAGCTATGGTGCTTGAGCAGAGTAGCTTAGTGAATAAACCCTTACTGATTTGTCTGTGAGCTAGAAGTAGCCATCAAAAGAGCCACATCTGGCACCCGAGCCATAGGTCCCCTACCCCTGTCCTAGGAGATAACTCAGGCGAAAATGTTAATTGAATAAGGCCCATAATGAGGCGGCCAGATTCTGTGGAGAAATCTTAGATGCTTGGAAAAATGTAGGGCAACGGAAAAAAAAGAGGACGGCAGAAGCTAAGATAGATAGGCAACATATATAACGTTATGAACATGCCTATGCAACAGCTGAAAGAAGCAGTGATGGTCACTAAGAGTTGGAGTCGCCTAAATAAATAGAGAGATTGGTTAAAGTGACACTGAAAAGGGAAAAAAAAACTCATGATATAAGAATTGGTTGTGTAGTAGGGATAATTACTAGAACATTAGTAGCAAAAAAAAAAAAAAAAAGTGTCATTTTTATTTTCATGTATGAAGCTTTTTTTTGTAACATTGCATCATTCTCTAATGACTGCAGTTTCCATACTACACTCAGCATTTTAAATGATTTCACAGAGCAGGCTAGTGACCCTTTGAACTTTTCTCTGCAGAAAAACCATAAACCAAGAAGAAACAATGAGAAGCAGTTGAGATAAGAGCTTCAAAAGACAGCGCTGTCCACCACTTTATAAAGTCGCAGAGCTCACAGAAGCTCCTTTGCATAGATAACAACTGAAGTTTCTTTGTACTGGTAGAAACAGGAAAAAAACAGTATCCGGGTCTGAGGAGTGCTTAAGACTTCTAAGCTCTCCTCAGACCAGGACACAGCCGACAGTGGCACTTACTTGACCTGAGGAACTGGCGGTTGCCGAGAAACGCGTTGTCACAGTACTTATTAAATAGAGTTCATAAAATTATTTTTTTGTAGAGACACTCCTTGTGAGTCATTTTTACATACGCTTACAATTTCGTTCTTTTGGGCGCCTCCTAGCACCATCCTATCAACTGTTAGAAAGGCGACAAAAAGACACAGAGGTACCGGGAACCCGATATTGTGTAATACAGTCGATATGGAGGAGAAATTGTATGTAGTATTCAAAAATATTCACAAAGGTCGGTCTTAGAGGATGCAAACACTCGTACAAGCATGTGGAGACGTACCGTCCCCACTTGGCCTTTGTGAGAGGATGTGGTGGTCGCGGCTCCAGAAAAAGTAGTGTCTTTGCTTCTCAAACTGGGAGGTCAAGGACTAAGTATACTCCTCCTCAGGAGGATACATATATAGATTAGGGGAATGTAGGGGGCGTCCAAGGAATAGCAATCAGTAATAGAGGTAAGAGTATCCTACCTTGAGGTTGCTGCATTCAAGAATGCCAATTTTTCGATAAAAGTATAACAATGTTTACTGTGCATATCACCCAACGCGTTTCACGGCAAAAAAAATGCTTCATCAGGTCAAGTTCAAGTGTCTGTGGGGTATGACAATGAAACAGCCCTGAGCGCCTCTATTACTGATTGCTATTCCTTGTGCGCCTCCTACATTCCCCTAATCCTATCAACTGACGTTTCTTAAAGGGATACTGTAGGGGGGTCGGGGGAAAATGAGTTGAAGTTACCCGGGGCTTCTAACGGTCCCCCGCAGACATTATGTGCCCGTGCCGCTACTCGCCGATGCTCTGGCCCCGCCTCCAATTCACTTCTGGAATTTCAGACTTTAAGGTCTGAAAACCACTGTGCCTGCGTTGCCCTGTCCTCACTCCCGCTGATGTCACCAGGAGCGTACTGCACAAGCCCAGTATGCTCTGTGCCAGCACCGTACACTCCTGGTGATGTCAGTGAGAGCAAGGACACGGCAATGCAGGCGCAGTGGTTTTCAGACTTTAAAGTCTGAAATTCTAGAAGTGAACTGGAGGCGGGGCCGGAGCATCGGTGAGTGGCTGCGCGGGCACAGGATGTCTGCGGGGGACAGTTAGAAGCCCCGGGTAAGTACAACTCATTTTCCCCCGACCCCCTACAGTGTCCCTTTAACTCTTCCTGTACTGGAAACACTATGAGACTCCTTGCTGTGCTAATAATGGTTTATTTCTTAGCAGTACATAAAAAATCATCATATCATAAGTTTATTTTCACTTCAGATTCCCTTTAAAGCATACCTGAACTAGTGCAAATAAAAATGGACTTTTACCTTCCTGGGGCTTCTTCCAGCCTCCCGTAGCTGCCAGCTCCAAAATATATGTAACTGGAACGTCAGTTGCGCCTATTGATGTGCAGTCCTGTCACAAAGGAGCAGGGATGTAACTACAATACATGGGCCCACCCAGCGAAATTTTGATGGGGCAATCCAACGGTCACACCCCTCCCTCACCTCCCCTTGGTGCCCTTTAAAAAGCCTAAGGGTCCTTCTCACAAGGGTCATAAGACAAGTATGGCCATCAGGATCTTCACACTCATAACAAGTGTAGCCACAAAAACACCAGATCTGAAGTATAGTCCCCTGTATCGGAGGGAGGGAAGGTTAGATTGCAGGGGCTGTCCCCTGTAGTTATGTAGCTGAGTGAAGCTGTCCCCGCTACAATCAGCACAAATAAAGATTCCATTATGCTTGGTTAGTGCTACTTATTGTGCCCATTTCTGCTGCAAAACGTAAGAGTTGTGCTGCTTTAATTTTGAAGATAATAACACTTAAACTCCCTGGCGGTAATCCGGAGCTACGCTCGGGCTAGCCGCTGGGAACTCAATGCAGAGTATAGCACGCAGCGGGCATTTTTACTCACCTCCTGGGGGAACCAGACGTCGGTAGCCGTTCTTCTTCCTGTCCTCCAAGGCTCTGAATCACTCTGGTGAGATCGCCATCATTGATCCATCTCACCAAAGAGTTACAGCACCACCCAGAGGACGGAGGTAAAATTGCAACGCTGGAGCCAAGGGAGGTGAGTGAGGACAGGGGCTGCTGCAGGCGTTCTGGCGGCATGATTTTTTCCTGATTTGTGGGTCTGAAACCTTTTAAAAAGACCCTAAAATCCAGAAACGATCATACCGCCGGGAGGGGGGGGTGACACCCTATATTTTGCGAAAGGGTGACAATGGGCATGACGAGGGTAGGGAGGAGGGTGCCAGTGGGTGGAGAGTAGGGTGTCAGTGGGTGGGCAGGAAGGTGCCACTCTGGGGGGAGAGGAGGGTGCCACTCTGGGGGAGAGAAGGGTATCACTCTGGGTAGAAGGGTGCCACTCTGGTTGGGTGGGAAGAAGGGTGCCACTTTGGGTGGGTAGGAGGGTGCCACTCTGGGTGGATGGGTAGGAGGGTGCCACTCTGGGTGGGGAGGAGTGCTTGGGCAGAAGGATGCCACTCTGGGTGAGGGGTAGGAGGGTGCCACTCTGGTGGGGTAGGAGGGTGCCACTCTGGGGGGAGAGAAGGGTGCCACTCTGAGTGGAGAGAAGGGTATCACTCTGGGTAGAAGGGTGCCACTCTGGTTGGGTGGGGAGAGGGGTGCCACTCTGGGTGGGTAGGAGTGGGTGGGTAATAGGGTGCCACTCTAGGTGGGGAGGAGTGAGTGGAGAGTAGGGGGTCAGTGGGTGGGCAGGAAGGTGACACTCTGGGGGGAGAGGAGGGTGCCACTCTGAGTGGAGAGAAGGGTATCAGGGGTGCCACTCTGGGTGGGTGGGGAGGAGGGTGCCACTCTGGGTTGGGAGGAGTGGTTGGGCAGAAGGATGCCACTCTGGGTGGGGGGTAGGAGGGTGCCACTCTGGGGGCAGAGGAGGGTGCCACTCTGGTTGGGTGGGGAGAAGGGTGCCAGGTTGCCACTCTGGGGAATGTGGAGGGAGGAGTATGCCGCTCTGTGGGGGGGGGGGGTGGATTGGAGGATGCCAGTGGACAGAGGAGGGAATGAAGAGCGATCGAGGCACCAGCCACGGACGGCGACTGAAGTGTAATGCGGGGAGGGGGGCCGACATTATTCCTCCCTCTCCATCATGTGACCCTCTCTTGCGTCCCCTTACTAATGCAGAGAACTTGCGCAGCGGGCATTTAGTTTACCTTTCCATTCCGATGGCTGGCTTCCTACTTCCTGTTTCGCATCATGGGAAATAGGAAGTAGAAAGAAGCCGGTCACCGGAATGGAAAGGTAAACTAAATGCCCGCTGCGCAAGTTCTCTGCATTAGTAGGGGGACGCAAGAGGGGGTCACATGATGGAGAGGGAGGAGTGATGTTGGCCCCCCTCCCCGCATTACACTTTAGTGGCCGTCCGTGGCTGGTGCCTCGATCGCTATTTATTCCCTCCTCTGCCTGCCGGGACACAAGGGGGGTTGCCTGGGACAGCGGGACCACTCCCCCAACCTGGGTCCGTCCCACCGAATCCAGGACAGTTGGGGGCATGGGTAAAGCTGTGCATGTGCTCATTTGTGCTGCAAAAAGCATATTTCTATCTTTTATAGTTTTGGAGCAATTCACATTTTTATAAAGGTCAAAAGTTCGCTCAGCCCTTCTAAATCATCGCAAAGGCTGAGTGAGCCTGAATGAACTTTTGACCTTTATAAATACGTGAATGTCTCAAAAACTGTAAAAGATAGAAAGATGATTTTTGCAGAACACGTGAACACATGCACAGCACTACCCACCCATACCAGTTTCATAGTTGTATGTTGTTCTATGGTGTTGGTAGGTTTTGTATCATGGTATGGGCTGAGTGATGGTATTGTTTTGGAAATAAAAAGTGCTATTACAAACGTAGCACTAACCAAGCATGATGGAATTTTTATTTGTGCTGATTGTAACTAAGCTTCACGGAGCTTAGTTACGCCCCTGGCCTGAAGCAATCTGCCCATGAGCGGTTCTCAAAAGAATGCACTGCACATGTGCAGAAAACTCCCGGTGACGGGAGCACAACCATAGGCACACACAGGTGTGACCACGCATGAGCAGTAGGCGTGACTGGAGCTCCAGTTGCAGATATTTCAGGGAGGACAGCAGCACAACGGAGGGGACCCAGAGGACACAGAGGGACCTGACACACCACAAGAAGCTGGACGTTGCCCCAAGTAAGTAAAAAACATTTTTTTTATGCTAGCTCAGGTGTGCTTTAAAGCTAGACACTTAATGCCAATTTTCATTGGTCCAATTCCAACTGCATACAATTTGCATTCATTTTTTCATTCGAACAGGAATAACTCTTTCAATCACTTCATTTGGGATAATCAAAAAACACTGGCTTGTCTGAAAATGCCACAAAGGCCTAGTCCAGGCATGGGCAAACTCGGCCCTCCAGCTGTTACGGAACTACAAGTCCCACAATGCATTGCAGGAGTCTGACAGCCACAGTCATGACTCATAAAGGCAAATGCATTGTGGGACTTGTAGTTCTGTAACAGCTGGAGGGCCGAGTTTGCCCATGCCTGGCCTAGGTCTTGGGCGGCTGCAGGCCAAGGGGCACCTGGAGATGAAGGAGGGGCTCCTATACATCAAAGAGGAGGGAGAAAATGGGAAGAAACACATGAAAAAGGGAAAGGGTGGTGTTTTTGAAAAAGAGGGGCTGCAGTACATTGATGTTACACATGGAAGAGGGGGCTGCACATGGAATGGGAGTGGCCAGGGCTGGATTTACCATAAGGCACTGTAGGCACATGCCGACAGGCGCCTGATGATGGAAAGGCGGCTCACTTCCCTCCCCGAGTGCCTCCCTCCTTCCCTATGCAGAGTCCTGATTAGAGTGTAAATGAGAGGTTACTAACCCGGCTCTCAGCATTCCACTGATGAGATCTTCCTTCAGTCAGGGACACCTCTAGCTACCTAATACTTGAGGGCACCTCTAATTACTAACTACTTAATATTTATGGTACTTCTGGCTACCTAATACTAAGGGCACCTGTAGATACCTAAGACAGGCAAGGGAAGTAAGGCAGAGGTGACAGCTGGGACAGCCAGCACAGCACACTTGTGGTGCAGTTTGGTGGGGGTTTGTGGGTTAAAGGAGGGAGAAGTTGAAGGAGTCAGGACATTTGTGCCTATAGGCTCCTGTGAGGTAAATCTGGGCCAGGGAGGGGCACAGCTGCATAAAAAGGGGAGCCACAACATACTTAGCCTAGGTACAAAAAGTATAAAGCCGGCCTTGTTGGCAGCACTAAGAAGTGGCTGTAGACAGGGTTGCTTCTAGACTTTTTACTGCCTGAGGCAAACTTGTGAGGATACCCCCGCCCCCCATGATTCGGAATGATCGCACAGCACCCGACAATTTACTCTGCTTCATTTAATGTTCTCACATGACATGCTGCAGCACAACACAACACCACACCGGCTGGCTGTGAGTCTGTGACAGTCAAACTGCTCACCCTCAGCCACTCCATTCCTCCTCAGGAAGGTACACACAGTGCAAAAATGTGGCTCCTGAAATCTCTGTGCCTGATGCAAATATTTTACTTTGCTTCATGACAGAACCGGCCCGGGCTGTAGAGAAAATATGTCACCATCACTTACAGAATTAAAAGTCCGAAAAAAATCATCTAAAACTATCACTCCAGCAGCAAACCTCCACAGAGGTATACTGAAAGGATTATATATATATATGTATAAGGACTCCAAAATTTCTACATGAAAACTGCCACGTACGCCGTTGAGATACGCTAAATGGCTTTCGTAAGCGCTAGATGCGTCTTTAATAAGAGTGAAAGCACTTTACGTTTGGCACCCGATGACTCCCTAACCCTTTCAAGATACATTTACTGTTAATTGCCTTTAATAAACATTTTACTGTTTTTTCCCCCTCATTAGCAGTCTTTATTTTTCTTTTGTAAGCATCAAAATGCCTGTTAGCTGTCACATCTCAGGCTCCGCTCCTGCTTCCAGCCCTATACACCATATATATATATTAATATACATACTTTTTCCTTCTGTTTAACGTGTTTTGAGATGTATTTTAACTTCGACACCAATTAGTATGATTTAATTTCAATAGCTAGGAGTCATTTTTTAATGTCTTAATGTCTTTAGGGACGGACGGCTTCTTTTGCCGTTTGATTAAGAAATAAGGGGCAGCTCTACTTGTAGTCAATATTTTTTCTTCTCTCTTTTTTCTGCTTTTGCACACATTGAATTTGGATATTGGGCTGTGTGTGGGTGAATGTGGGCCTACGTGCGCGGCCTCTTTGGGGACACTTTTGGTGACGGGTCGGGAGTGGGATGGGGGAGGGGGATTCGTGTGGCAGAGCATACGTTTTTTAAAAAAAACCTTGTTTTCCACTGACGGGGGCACCTGTTTGTTGATGTGGTGTCCCCCTGTATGCGACCATGTTTTGGTCGTGTCCTTTCTATGAATGTTAGCCTCTGCTCTCCCCTTCCTTCGTTCCATCGCCTCTCGACGTGTGGTCGCCTGTGGTGTCCGCATCGGTCCGCGCATCCTCCGCCCCCTGCCCTCACGCATGTACGCATGTTGTTGTCTTTGGTGACGGAGGTGTGTGATTGGGAGTGATGACGCATAAGAAGCGGAAGTTGTAGGCAAGGACAGCAACGCCCCTTGAGAAAGCCGGAAGCCGGCGAAACGTCGGGGAAGCTGCCCGCCTTGCATGGGACGCCACGCCGTCCCGACCCCCGCTCCGGCACTCCAGTGAGGCCTGCCATCGCCTCCTCCAGCCACACTGCCTCCACAGGAGACGGGGACAAGCACTTCCAGCAGCCTGGAACACCACAGCAACCTGCACCACCACGTGCAGGCAACAGCTAACTTTCCAGGACATCCATCCTCTTCCTTCCCGGGTTAATCTGGAGTTGGATATGGCGTATTGAATATACGCAGCTCAATACACTTTGTACTCGTGCTTAGTATAGAGTTAGATGCCGGCGTGTGTCTGGTTGTGTGTCTGGTAGTTTGAGCGGTGCGGTGTGACGGGGTGGCCATCCCATGGAATTTTAAATGTATTTTTAATATCTTTGGAACAATAAACGCTAATAATCTATTTGGTGATTGTTTTTTCTGTTTTTTGGGGGTGTATGCCCTGCCATTTATTCCTGTCACTGCCACAATTTTGATTAGCAGAGCTGCCCAATCTGCGGGGCTGCCCATTCTGTCACTACACCGGCACTGCGAGCAGCGGCATGTCGCAGATGGGATTTCTGAAAGTTTTTAACCCGGAAGCCACAGCCCCCGCACGTACAGCCTCCGTAAAAGCACAACCCTGTGCGAAACGGCCGTCAGGCTTCCCATGTACCCTGCACCCACCGCTACACCATGTGCCTCTGATCATCTTAACGGTATGTTACCTTCCTCCACTTGGTGAGGTTTTACTGCACATTTGATGCACAACTGTATACAATAAAGAGTTTGCGCTTCACAGTAGTGCCAGCCTTCCTCCTAGTTATGTAAATCTTTTATACATAATTATTGTACAAATTAAGCACTTTTTTATGATGTTATTTTCACTGGAGTTCCTCTTTAAATTTATAAAGGCGAAAGAGAAGGGAGATGGTGGACGGTAATACTGGAGAGGACGGTTGTTTCATGCTGGAGGGTCAGGAGCCCTCCTAGCTGGCAGGATCACTCCGCTGTCTGGTGCCCTGACAAGCATCTCTCCAGACCGGTCCTCGTCATTAGGATGTAATGAGCCATGCACTGAAATATACCTTCTCCAGCCACTTGATGAAGGCTCGGTGACACACCAGGCCAGAGCAGACAAGAAATATTTTCTTTTTCTTCTGCCTGTGTGTGTTCGTCCTTACTTTGTCCATCAATCACATCATTAGTCAAGGCAGACAGAGCTGTCAGCTGGGCCCAGATGCCAACTGGCAGGAGATTGCCAGACAGGTGCGAGCGATCTACCAACACAACTCGTCAAATGATAAGGAAAAAATAGGTGAGGACACAGTGTCAGAGTCTCAAATGTCAATGGCGATAAGACCAGAATAAATGTGGGGTGAGGGGGAATGAGGAGAGGGCGACAGGAAGAGAAGAGAGAAGAGAGGTGAGGGTAGACAGAAAGGTGAAGGATGGTAAGACAGAGAGAGAAGGGGCAGTAGAGAGAGTGGAGGTGAGGGTAGACAGAAAGGTGAAGGATGGTAAGACAGAGAGAGAAGGGGCAGTAGAGAGAGTGGAGGTGAGGGTAGACAGAAAGGTGAAGGATGGTAAGACAGAGAGAGAAGGGGCAGTAGAGAGAGTGGAGGTGAGGGTAGACAGAAAGGTGAAGGATGGTAAGACAGAGAGAGAAGGGGCAGTAGAGAGAGTGGAGGTGAGGGTAGACAGAAAGGTGAAGGATGGTAAGACAGAGAGAGAAGGGGCAGTAGAGAGAGTGGAGGTGAGGGTAGACAGAAAGGTGAAGGATGGTAAGACAGAGAGGGAAGGGGCAGTAGAGAGAGTGGAGGTGAGGGTAGACAGAAAGGTGAAGGATGGTAAGACAGAGAGAGAAGGGGCAGTAGAGAGAGTGGAGGTGAGGGTAGACAGAAAGGTGAAGGATGGTAAGACAGAGAGGGAAGGGGCAGTAGAGAGAGTGGAGGTAAGGGTAGACAGAAAGGCGAGATGTGAGGCCTCTTTCACACGGGAGGTTGCAGGCAGTGTTTTCACCGACTGCCAGCTGTTAAAGTGCACCGGCCGCACTCAGCATGGGCAGCATTTGTTTTGCCGCCAGGTAACCCCACCCTGTGTCCAACGGCAACATGGCTAGGGTTACAAACACTGGCATCCTGCTGCATTAACTACTTCAGCCTTCTGTGTTTTTTCACCTTATGCATCCAAGCAATTTTCTCCTCCCATTCTTTTGTCAATAAATTGATCACTGCTTATAACAATGAAATGATCTAGATCTTGTTTTTTTCTGCCACCAATTAGGCTTTCTTTGGGTGGTACATTTAGCTAAGAATTATTTTTTTCTAAATGCATCTTAACGGGAATATTAAAGTGATCTGAAAGCCAGCATTTCTACTCTGCTCTAAAAGATTCTTCACAGCTTGAAAGCTACTATCCCAGAATTTTTTTTTAGTAGAACATCACTGAAATGGTTAAACAAAAGCACTTTGTCCTGCTATTCAGCTTCAAATCTGCATCCAAACTGTAGATAACAGTATCTTTGTTTACATTCCAATGTTGTTACAATGTGTGTAAACACAGTGTAACAGGTGAAAAGGAGCGCTCTGTGAAACTCTCTGTGCACACAGTTCAGAATAGCTCATTAGAAGATGTTAATATATATAATAAAAAGCAGTTTCAATAAAATGCAATAACAGCATTTAGTGCACAACAAACTACACTTTGGAAACTTGTAATTTGTTACATAGTTACATAGTTATTTTGGTTGAAAAAAGACATACGTCCATCGAGTTCAACCAGTATAAAGTACAGAATTTGTAAACAGACAATATTACTTATGCACAAAAGCAAATATGATAACTGTATGAGTAATAAAAAGTAGGAAAACACATTTTTTATTGAATGTTATGTCGGAGTTTCAGACCACTTTAAGAAAAAAATGGAAAAAATTAATTATATCTCATTTCTGGCCATCATAGCTTTAAAAAAATACATGCTACTGTAATTAAAACCCACATATTATACTTGCCCATTTGTCCCGGTTATTACACTATTTAAATTATGTCCCTATCACAATGTTTGGCGCCAATATTTTATTTGGAATAAAAGGGCATTTTTTTCAGTTTTGCGACCATCAATATTTACTAGCTTATAATTTAAAAAATAATAGTAATATACCCTCTTGACATGCATATTAAAAAAACTTCAGACCCTTAGGTAACTATGTTTTTAATTTATTTGGGTATTTTTGGGAGAGTGTGGGAGGTAAATAGTTCATTTTAAATGTAATTGTGTGTTTGTTGGTTAAAAAAATTGTATGTAAATGTAGATTTACTATTTGGCTAGAAGATGGCCTCAGCCATTTGTTTTCCGTCCAGTAAGCGTGCGATCACGCTTACAGGAAGTGAAGGGAGAACGTGAAACTTTTTTTTTCTTCAAAAAGATTGTGGCTTCTCATAGAAGCTGTCGGCCTTTCTAACAGGGACTTAGATCAATGAATGGGATCTGCGTTCCGATTCATTGATCTCCGGGTTAATGGGCGGTGGCACGGGAGCAAGCATGATCGACCTCGGGAGCGTGCAGCAGCCTTTTGGACGTAGCAGCTACATCCAAAAGGCTTAATTTGGTTAAACTGAAGGAGCTGAAAGACACTCGGGGCCAGCGTATAGGAAGTTGTACTGCCGAACATCAAAACGAGGCCTAAGCGAGCAAAGCCGGATTTATACTTTTTGTGCCTCTAGGTCATGCATGTTGTGATTCCTCATCCTTGTGCAGCAGATTTCTTCCCATTCCATGTGCAGCCCCTTTCTCTATGAGTATCACACATGTAAAGCAGCCCCTTTCTTACATGAACAGCTCCCTTCAACATCAGTTTCCCTTTGTCTTGTGTGGCTCCCCATTTTCTGCTCCCCTTTCATAGGTAGCAGCATGTCTTTCATGTCCAGGTGCCCTCTTAGGCTGCAGCTGCCCAAGGCCCAGGCCTCTGTGGCCTTTCCAGAAATCCAGCCATATAAGCGAGAGAGGGGAGAGAAAGGATAGACAGAAAGGAGTAGGAGAGAGTGCGGGCGCACATACAGAGCAGCAGCCCCAGCACTTACCACCATTAAGCCTCACCGAGCCTCTGGGCCCAGGCCATACCATATGCCCTGAAGCAAAGCATCAGCAGCACATCCAGCCAGGAACCCCAACAAAGCATTACAAAATTCCAAATAAAAGGAACTATAGAAAGCTGTAAGGATTGATACTGAGAGGATTGGAGAAGCAACATAAAGAACTCCCAGAAACTCACCATCCCAGCCCAAGGATGAGGCCCACTTCCTGCTACACTGAAGCAAATACGCACCTGTGAGGACTGCCCACTTCCAGAGACTCTCCGCCCACATCCCGGATTTCATCTCCATAGATGAGGAGAGAAAACTCTACATCCTACTGGGGGAAGAGGAAACAATGCTACAAATAGTGGCCTGATAGATCCCTACTTGCCACCACCCAAGAGGAACATGATACCCCAAGGAATGTATACCTCTTATACTGCCCCCTATATCCTATATACCTCTTTTACTTCCCCCTATATCCCTCACCCCTATGGACTGTATATACCCCAACCCCCTATATTGTCCCTTTATATCCTCCCTAGTACCCTCTATACTGTCCCCAATGCTAAACCAATTTCGTCCCGCCAGTAAAGCTTTTTTGGATTTGGATTTGGAGAGACAGTGTTGGATGGAATAATGTAAAATATATCTTTTGTACATTATTTTCAAATGATCGACTGCCTGAAAGCATTTTCAACTGGAAAGTTTACATTCAACCTAATAAATTCTTAACCACTTAAGGACCACATGCCATTTTTTTCAAATTAGGCCACTGCAGCTTTAAGGCCTTGCTGCAGGGCCGTACAACTCAGCACACAAGTGATTCCCCACCGCCCCTACCAACCCCCCCCTTTTCTCCCCACCAACAGAGCTTTCTGTTGGTGGGGTCTGATCCTGTTTATTTTTTTTTTTTATCTATTAGTTGTTTTTATTTATAATAAATTCTTGTATTTTTTTTTATTTATTTTACAATTACCCCACCCTCCCTCCCCCCTCTAGCCAATGACAGCGATCGGCTATCATAGGCGTCAGCCTATGACAGTGGATCGCCTTTGTGGCACTGGAGGGGACAGCCGAGTGACACGGCTGTCCCCAGTACAGCGCTGCCTTACGTTGAAGCACTGTACAGTGTTAATAGACGGCGGTTTCGCCGTCTAACAGTCTCCGAGCAGTGATCGCCGCTGGGAGACTAATAGCGGAGGAGAGCTCCATCATTCTAGCAGAGATGCGCGTGCTGATTCCTGCAAAACACGCCCCCCAGGACTGTACACCGATCAACGTAGGTGGTCCTGGAGCTGCCGCCGTGTCCACGCCAATTCCCGTCACAGTGGAGCAGTCTTTAAGTAGTTTTAAAGAGAATCTGTATTGTTAAAATCACACAAAAGTAAACATACCAGTGCGTTAGGGGACATCTCCTATTACCCTCTGTCACAATTTCGCCGCTCCCCGCCGCATTAAAAGTGGTTAAAAACAGTTTTAAAAAGTTTGTTTATAAACAAACAAAATGGCCACCAAAACAGGAAGTAGGTTGATGTACAGTATGTCCACACATAGAAAATACTTCCATACACAAGCAGGCTGTATACAGCCTTCCTTTTGAATCTCAAGAGATCATTTGTGTGTTTCTTTCCCCCTGCATCTCTCATGCACTGAAGTTTCAGGCTGCTTGTTTCTTCCTGCAAACAGCTTTGCCCTTGTTTGTAATTCCTCAGTATGTGAAAGCCCAGCCAGCTCAGAGGACGATTTATCCTTGTAAAAGATAAGAGAGAAGAGAGAAGCTGCTCTAATCCTAAATAACACACAGGCAGTGTGCAGAGAGGGGCCTGGAAGGGGGAGTTCATAGCAGAACCACAACACTGAAGAACTTGGCAGCCTTCCAGACACAGGCTGACAAGTCTGACAAGAGAGAGATAAGTTGATTTATTACAGAGACTGTGATAGTACAAAGTGCTGCAGTAAGCCAGAACACATTAGAATAGCTTTTGGAACTTGTAGGATGATAAAAAACAGGATGCAATTTTTGTTACGGAGTCTCTTTAAGTAAAAATAAATGACTGTAGCAATGCAGGAAGATGACACACGTCTCGAGGGAATTATGAGAGGTCCACCTACCCACACAAACCACCAATTACATAAATAGTTACCGGTACTTCCACATTGTCCAGGCTATCTGATACTTAATAAATCAACTCCCACCCTGGTGCGCAGGGGACTGCGATCACACAATTACTACTTCCGAATACATTCACCGCGTGGTGCATGAAATAGGGGCGCAAGGAAAAATGGGTGCAGGGAGAAGCCGATATGAGTGTAAACAATAAACACCGTTGTGATTGTGAATTGGGCGCCAGATAAAAATGAAAAGATATTTACAGTAGTAATGAAGATAGTAAAATACTGGTAGCTTTTACCAATATTTTAATACTAAACCCAACCCTACTCTCACACAGATCCCTCCCCCCTTCCTGATGCCTAACCTTAAACCCCCCCCCCCCCCCTTTCTGACGCCTAACCCTAAAACACCCAATACAAGGATCGCACACACGTCTGTAGGTAGGCTGGTGCTGGACCCCCAGGCAATGTGCAAGTAATTTTCATGAAGGAGTCCGCACACAAACTGTAGAAGCAATAAACATGAAGTATTTATTCTCCCTTCACATACATGTGCAAACACGGTCTGACCTGCTTAGGTCGAAGCACGTTTCGGGGCTCTGCTTCTACAGTTTGTGTGCGGACTCCTTCATGAAAATTATTAACCCTAAAACACCCCTACCTGATACCTAACCATAAATCCCCCTTCCTGACACCTAACCCTAAACCCCCCTTCCTGGCACCTAACCCTAAACCCCCCTTCCTGATGCCTAACCCTAAAACCCCCCTTCCTGACACCAAACCCTAAAACCCCCCCTCTCTGATGCCCAACCATAACCCCCCACCCACCTTTCCAGACACCTAACCCTAAAACCCCCCTTCCTGACATCTAAACCTAAAACTCCCCCTCCTGGCGCCAAACCCTAAAACCCTCCTTTCTGACGCCTACCCCCCCCCCCCCCCCCCAACTTGATTCCTAACCCTAAAGCCCCATTTACACTTTATCAGTTGCTCTCAGTTATAACTGAAAGGACAACTGATTTTCAAAGTAATGTCCATGTTTTCCTAAGGCTCAGTTCACCCTTAACAGGTTTTAACTGAAATCTTTTTCATAATGCACTGCTATAGAGAAGAAGAAAAAACGCGTACCAACTGATTAAAGTGTAAACAGGGCCTAAAACCCCCTTTTACCTCACTTTAATTGCCCATTGGCCGTGGGCACCCAAATTTCCTGCTTCCCTTTCACCTACCCTGTCTATGGTTTGAAATGACGCAGCCCAGGGCTGCAGACTTCACTACAATATGGCGTTTTGCTGCTTCGCTTCCATACCAATGTCCGTCCAGGCGTCAGATCCTCAGGATATCAGGCCCACCGTAGTTCCCCTTTAAATATTTTGATAGATCCTTGCTTGCTGATAGCCGGGACTCTGCAGTGTTCATTAATCTCATCGCTCAATACGTGACACCTCTGTGCCAGGCATTGAACACAGGTAAAATAGCATTATCTGAAAACATAAATATTGATTCATGCAGAAGCAATTTGTAATGGTGGATGTCAGCCGGCTCAATATGTCTCTAACCCCTTGTTTTATTTCAGTAAGTACATGACAGTTCCTGCACGGGGTGATCCTGCCCAGCTGCATTCTGGGAAAAAGGGGGCTGCCGGCGTCCTGGCTCCCGCAGCGGCCCGGCGTTCTGCTCGGTGAAATATGGTGTGTTCGGATGTAGCAGGAGGAAGATTTCTCAGAAATAATGAAAATAGAAAAAAATGAAAGTCTCCTGACTGTAAAAGGACGAGTGTAGACGGGAAGGAGCGAGACGAGTCCGGTGGTCCCTTTCACTCTCAGCCTACATCTAACCATGCCGAGACAGAGAGGTCAGAAGGTCACAAGAGGCACCCGGTTACCCACCCCTATTATAGTATAATGACAACAAACATCACATGCTATAGGCATGACACAAGGGTCGCACGTAGATATAGTAGAATGCAGTAAGCTATTCAGGATACCCACTTTTACGCTAAATACCCTAGTTTCAGCATCAGAAGCACTTCCTGTAGCTATACACTCACCTAAAGGATTATTAGGAACACCATACTAATACAGTGTTTGACCCCCTTTCGCCTTCAGAACTGCCTTCATTTTACGTGGCACTGATTCAACAAGGTGCTGAAAGCATTCTTTAGACATGTTGGCCCATATAGATAGGATAGCATCTTGCAGTTGATGGAGATTTGTGGGATGCACATCCAGGGCATGAAGCTCCCGTTCCATCACATCTCAAAGATGCTCTATTGGGCTGAGATCTGGTGACTGTGGGGGCCATTTTAGTACAGTGAACTCATTGTCATGTTCAAGAAACCCATTTGAAATGATTCGAGCTTTGTGACATGGTGCATTATCCTGCTGGAAGTAGCCATCAGAGGATGGGTACATGGTGGTTATGAAGGGATGGACATGGTCCGAAACAATGCTCAGTTAAATGATGCCCAGTTGGCACTAAGGGGCCTAAAGTGTGCCAAGAAAACATCCCCCACACCATTAAACCACCACCACCACCACCAGCCTGCACAGTGATAACAAGGCATGATGGATACATGTTCTCATTCTGTTTCGAGACTCATCAGACCTGGCAACATTTTTCCAGTCTTCAATTTGTCTGTCCAAGTTTGGTGAACTCGTGCAAATTGTAGCCTCTTTTTCCTATTTGTAGTGGAGATGAGTGGTACCCGATGGGGGTCTTCTGCTGTTGTAGCCCATCCGCCCCAAGGTTTTGCGTGTTGTGGCTTCACAAATGCTTTGCTACATACCTCGGTTGTAACGAGTGGTTGCTTTTCTATCAGCTTGAATCAGTCCGCCCATTCTCCTCTGACCTCTAGCATCAACAAGGCATTTTCCCCCACAGGACTGCCGCATACTGGATGTTTTTCCCTTTTCACATCATTCTTTGTAAACCCTAGAAATGGTTGTGCATGAAAATCCCAGTAACTGAGCAGATTGTGAAATACTCAGACGGCCCCTCTGGCACCAACAACCATGCCACGCTCAAAATTGCTTAAATCACCTTTCTTTCCCATTCTGACATTCAGTTTGGAGTTCAGGAGATTGTCTTGACCAGGACCACACCCCTAAATGCACTGAAGCAACTGCCATGTGATTGGTTGATTAGATAACTGCATTAATGAGACATCGAACAGGTGTTTCTAATAATCCTTTAGGTGAGTGTATATTGCTGTATATTGGTTTCTAGCCCTGTTCTCCCACTGAAGTTTTTTCCTGGGCTGTTTATTATGTGGGCTCTCACAGCCCCCCTAGCATTCTGTGAGACCAGAGATCTTTTCTACTGGCTTTAAAACTCTAAGTAAACAAACATTCTGCAGACATCACCTGACAGTGCTTGTTGCTGCCTGTGATAAATGTCAGAAAGTAAATCAGCGAGAGGAATGATTTTACAATGGGTAAACACTGAGTAAATAATCTATACATTAATATTTTAACAACAACAAAACCTATTTTATTTATTATGCAATTTGAACTATAGTTCCGCTAAGGGCTGAGCCATATTGCAGAGAGCTTTTCAATCCATCAGCAATGCATTTACGTTTTTAAAGAGAACCTGTACTAAAGAAAAATACGCTGGGGGTTACTCACCTCGGGAGGGGGAAGCCTCAGGGTCCCAATGAGGCGTCCCTGTCCACTGCAGCTGCGGGGAATCCAGCGCTGCCTCCCCCAAAACCTCCCCCGACAAGCAATGATATATTTACCTCTCCGCGATCCTGCACAGACACACCACCGGCTCTTTGTTCGGGTAAGGCAGAAATAGCCGAACCAGATTGTATCTGCTCTACTGCGCAGGAGCAAAGGACTCGCGCCTGCGCAGTAGAGCGGATACGATCGGAATGGAGAGCCGCTAGTGCGCAGGATTGCGGAAAGTAAATATTTACCTCGTCGTGGTTCGAGGGGTCGCAGCGCTGGATTGTTGGGACACCGGAGGATGGGGGAAGCCTCGATAGGATCCAGAGGCCTCCCCCTCCTAAGGTAAGTATCCCCCAGAGGGTTTTTTTTACATTACAGATTTTCTTTAAAAGACAAAATGCTCCCACTGAAAAGAGAGCTGTAGTATTGTGGCAAAAATTATAATGTGATTTTAAAGCAAGTCAATGGGAGCATTAAACGCACCGCTGAGGGATCGAATAGCGCTCTGCAATGTTGCAAAGCCCTTTAAAGGACACCTGTGTTTAGAATAATATGGCTGTCATAGAATAGGCTGCCCTAGGAGACCGGACTACTCTGCAAGGGCCATAAGAGGTCTTAATGTGTATAAGGTGTAAGTGACCATCTTGTCCATACAGATACCTTAAGAGGCGATTTGATGCAAATGGGGTCCAGTGTGCATGGATCCTCAATGTAGGTTATATGCTTTTAACCTATATCTGGAAAAGTTTGAATAAAGTGTAACCCCCTGTTGGTTTATGCTCTGGTGATGGTATCGCGAGTTTAGGCAGCCAATAGATGTAAGTGTGATGTAATCAGGGGAGGAGTGGCTTGTGGAAGGATGTTGTTGGGATTAAGTATGGCGCATATTCCAGGTATTGATACGGGAGGGATTATGCTAATTACTACTGGACGTATCTAGGCTTGGCTGCATAGATGACCTTTAACCCTTGACTAGTCACCAGATGATGAAACTAGTAGGGCGGAGCCAGGGTCATAAACGTCAAGCTGAGAGCAAAGAAAGGTGATGCAGGATGCTGCAATCCACCCGACCCAGAGATGGTGATGATATTAACGCGGTTTGAATGTTTTTTCATGTCATTACTGTTTTTAACCTTTTTAATTAAAGAGAAACAGTGACCAAGAACTGAACTTCATCCCAGTCAGTAGCTGATAACTGCTTTTACATGAGAAATCTATTCCTTTTCACAAACAGATCATCAGGGGGCTCTCTTTACAGCTGTTTCCAAATGCCAAAGCAAGCAGCAGCTACTTCCAGTGACGTCACCTGCCAGCAGTAAAAATGTCACCATGTGATAAATGTCAGAATGTAAATCAGAGAGAGGAAAGCTTTTACAATGGGCAAACACTGAGTAAATCATGAATGCATAATTATTGTAAAAATGAAGCACTTTTTAAAATTACATTATTTTCACTGGAGTTCCTCTTTAAATTGCGGTTTTACACGTGTTGGTCCTTGTTTAAGTTCTCTAGAAAAGCCTTAAAGCCAAACACTGGTGGTAATGTTGAGTGAAGCGTACATCAGTTAAGCTGGTTGGCTATTTAGATTATATTTTGTTGCTGGTGAGGAAGGATGGATGGGGGGGGAGCCTGAATTGAGTACATTTGAAATCGGCGCCGGTAGACTTGGGCGCAGGATACAGCGGTATATGGCTGATCCTGCTTCTGCACAAGTCCGGGCCGATTTAATTACTATTCCCCCTCCAGGCCGACATGGATAGTGGGGGAATTAAATAATTCGGCTTCTAGCGATTGCTGGAGGCCGAATTATTATGTTTTTAAGCAACTTCGGCTCCGTCTTCTGACAGAGCCGACGTTACTCACTGAGCGCTGCAATAGGAATGATTCCTATTGAAGTCTATGGAGGCGCCGGCTGCGCCCAAATCTAGTAGTGCTGAAAAGCACTGCTCCGGCCTGAATTAGAAGGAGGACGATGGGGGTGGGGGGGACTGTGCCGCCTGAATTAGAAGGTGGTGGGCCTACTCCCCTTTTTGTGCACTGTATCTGGAAACAAGTGCTATTACACAAGAGGGTGCTTATCTCCCATTATTGGAAGCAGGCTGCACTAATAGTTCTTTTGTCCATTGAAGGTGTATCGTTGGTTGATTTGTGGGTGCCCAGGAATCGAGTGCAACTGTACATAGGAGTGGATTTATGCCCTTATGGTGGCCACATTTGAGCACTTGGTGACTGCAGGCTACTACAGCTAAAAGGTGAAAGTGACAAGTGCTGAGGATTCCATATAGTTAAATAATTAATAGGGTGACGTCACGTTGGACTAGAGCTGGCCAGCGGCGATAAACGTGTCAGACTTAGCATGGCACTTTGATCTGAAGAGGCTGATTTTATCCGGCAACAGCACCACCTAACGTCAGCCATTTCCCCCATGTCAGACATTGGACCCGCACAGGAAAAGGCCAATATCGGACACAATGCTTTAGATCAGGCTTGTCAAACTGGTCCTTCGAGGGCCGAGGTCCTCACACATTTTTGGCACAGCTCAAATGAATTGATGGGTCTGAATCAGGAAAGGTGTGGTCCATCAGGTAGAACACATTCCTCTCTCAGTCCATCCTAAACTCTGGCATGGATCTGGCCCTCCAGGCCTGGAGTTCCACACCTGCGCTTTAGACCATGGATAAAATTTAAAGTTTCATCCTACTTTAAAGAGAATCTGTATTGAAATCAGCCTGTTCGGGGACCTCTCCTAGCCCCCTCTGTGACATTTGCGCTGCTCTCCACAGCAATATTGGCGATAAAATAACAGTTTTATAAACAGTAAAGATGGCCGCCGAAACAGGAAGTATACTGAAAAGAAACAGGATGTATACTGCCTTATGTTTGCATGATAAGTTTTTATTATTACACAGTAAATGCAGCCTTCAGATGTTATGTGCAAGGTTAGAAAAAGTTTTACCTTCTGCCTCTGCGGCTCTGTACCACTGAAGAGTGACAAGAATCCTCTGACTCATTTATAAACATAGCTGTTTCTTCTGAGCCAGGAGTCTGGGCTCTGCACTTGTGTCTGGGTATCAAAGTGTCAGCATGTGACAGGCAGCTCCCTCCTCCCACCGCCTCACAGACAAAGCTGAGACTGAGAGCAGGGACCTTCCTCTCTAGGTTGACAAAGCTTGACAAATAAAATAAGATAGGATACATTAGAAAGACTGTGCAACTAGAAAAGGCTGCAGTAATCCAGACCACATTAGAACAGGTATAGGAACTTGTAGGATAGGAGAAATAAGGCTGAAAATTTTGTTACAGAGTCTCTTTAAAGAGCAACTTTAACAAAAAGGGGAAACAAAGAAATCAATACATTGCAAAGTGAGGAGTTAAAAAATAGAAGAAAGATCAAGAAATGATTGATATTCACTATGCAATTTGTTCATATTGTTTGATCCACAATCAGCCTGCACTTAATCATCTTTACTACTGGCAGACATGAAAAAAACAGACAGCACCAACTGCCATTATCTATAACCACAGCTTCTAACAATGTGATAGACTAAAAGGTTGTTTTTTCATAGATATACATATGCACAGAGGGAGATACTGGTTGCTTGGCAGTTGGAAACCGCTGTTATTTCCCACAATGCAACGAGGCTCCCAGTGTGTGATGTCAGGATCTAGGTCCTGACATCACACTGTGGGAGGGGTTTCCCCCCAATATCAGCCATACAGAGCCCCCTGATGGTCTGTTTGAGAAAAGGAGGAGATTTCTCATGGGGAAGGGGGTATCAGCTACTGATTGGGATGAAGTTCAATCATTGGTTACATGCAAAGTTTATCTCTCCCACCGTATGGATTTCACAGGAAATACACAACTCAATAATTCTAGCCTTCAAATCCTCAGTATGAACCCTGCCCAGATAACGGGAACAGACGGTGTCTCCATACGTAGCACCCATAGGAAAAGAGATAGGAAAAAAACGCTATGTGCAATTTATAGGCCTCTTATTCTTAAAGTGTTGTTATGATATTGGAATAGAGAATGACGCTGCGAGTGTCATATATTAACATACTGGGATTAATCTGTGCCACCGATCAGGTAATACCTCGCAGAAGCCGGGGAGAAAAAAGAGAAAAAAAATGATATTATATTTTTTTTCCCTTTACTACTTAACTGAACAAGACATCACTATAAATTCTTGTTATGACAAATGTAAGAGATAATCATTTAAATTGCATTTAATTTACAGTAGAGTAATAGCAGCAACCACTTTTGTGGTTCCTAAGAGTACAAAGTAATGAATACGGAATTATTTAAAGCAGGCGAGGAGATAGATTGAAATTAGAGTGACTCTCTCGCCGAAAGCGCCATCAGTTTTTTATTTTATTTTTTTCTAAGATAGGAGTGTAAGAGGATTAAGAGAGAAGAAATTAGAATTCCGGGTGTGTTGTGATAGAATGTGACTCCACCTGGATGGACTTTGTAGCCAACCCTTTATTATCCATTTTCGCAATCTCTAACAGTCCCCTAAGCACTTTTTTTCTGAAGATCGCGAAAATGCTGCAGCCACTAACATCCAACAACTACAACAACAACAAAACAATTGTAAATCGCTTTTCTCTCGTAGGATCCAAAGCTCATAAGGGCTCTTTCACATCAGAGCTTGCGTTGGAGAACGCTCAAAGCATACGTTTTGTTGTATGCGTTTTAATGCATTTTGATATGCGTTGCACTGCAGTGAGTGTGCGTTTTTAATGCGTTTTCAATGCGTTACAGCACATAGAAAAACGCAGGTAATCTTTTTTTCTTTTTAGTTTTCAACTTTCTACATTGTTCCTCTGTTGCATTCTGGGACTGATTGCCTGCGTTAACGGTTTAAAAACGCGCATAGTGTGCGTTTTACATTGACTAACATTGTAACGCATAAAGCTAGGTCGGCCGAAAAATTGCGCCTGGGTGCAGTGTAACGCAACGCACAAAAAGGCTGCGTTATATGTGAAAGCTAAAATGAAAGTCTATGGACTTTAATTTCACCTTGGGTAACGCAAACTTTACCCGTTGCGTTGAAACGCAGAAAATCTGCCTTAATGTGAAAGAGCCCTAAGCTTGCCCCTCCCGCAACCTTCGCTCCTCCCAAGAAATTCTCCTGGCCTCTAAGCTGATCGCCTCCTCTCATGCTCGCATCCAGGACTTTACACGAGCATCACCCCTTATCTGGAACTCTCTTCCACAGCCTGTACGTCATGCTCCAAACCTGGACATCTTCAAACACTCTTAAAACACACCTTTTCAGACAAGCTTATAACATTCTACAGCCCTTATTTACTTATCTGTCACAATGTAATCAGAGGCAAAGGGTCACTGCCTCCATCCTCCACCCCTTTACCTAGTGTGTCCCCCACTACCCATTAGATTGTAAGCTCACAAGGGCAGGGTCCTCCTCCTAATGTTTACTGTTTTTGTAACAATATTTGTGCTGCTTGGAACTCTGCTGTACATTTGTTAGTATATCTATGTTCCCCTTGCCGTCTTATTGTGCTTTGTAAAGCGCTGTAGAATATGTTGGCGCTATATAAATAAATAATAATAATTGTCTCAGATCAGCACATAGTGATGTGTACAGTGGGAAAAAGTTATGTGATCATCAATGCCGGACTAAACGGATGGCTTTTCAGTTTTGATATTTGATTACATCTGGCAAGGCATTCTACAGGGTAGGGGCAGCATGACAGAAAGCTCTGGCTCCAGAGGTTTTTAATTGAACTCTGGGGGTGGTCAAGTCACTGGATCCTTTTGATCTGAGGTTGTGGGAGGTGTGATGTAGTTGCTACAAATCCTTCAGTTACCCTGGGCCTAGGTTGTGCAGGAATTTAAATGTTAGCGTGCCAATTTTGAAAAGGATTCTCCATTTTATGGGTAGGCAGTGTAGTGAGCAAAGGATTGGTGTTATGTGGCAATGGCTGGGTTGGCTTGTTAACAGTCTAATACGACCTTGGTTCGACGCTAAGGCGATGTTCGCACTTATTAAAGATTGTAAATTATTTGTACACAGCAGAGGAAGGCAGCGCTACTTAGGACAAACTACATCCAAATGGCTAGCTCAGTGTTCTCCCCGGGCTCTTTTAGCCGGATGTTCCACCCGGCTAACTTTGGTGAGCACCCAGCTACTATCATTGGCCACCTCCTCATCCTCCATCTTGGTATTTAAGCAGAGTTTCACTGGCCCATCATTCCCCCGTTGCTCCCCACCCAGTTTCTTTTTCATGCCACCCAGCTGAAACAATGTATGGGGAGAACACTGTAGCTGCATGAGTGTGCAAAGCCTACTTATAGGCAACATGCACACCCTGCATTCAAATCAGATGCACCAAATTACCATTGTTGGAGGATGTTGGTTTCCATAATAGTTTGCATGCAAATTACCAAATACTTGACCTTCCCATCACAATGAGGTCATCCTGTGTGGGAGTGGCCCTACTTCTAATTAAATTACAAAATGCATATGCATAACCTGGGTGCAACTAGAAGTGGAAGTTTAACCATCCAAAAAGAAGGAAAAAAAAAAAAAAGTACATTAGCGCATCACCAGGCCACTGGGAAAAAAATGTAATTTTTTTCGACACCGCCATAGACGGCCATTTAAATTGAGGCATTGAGTCATAATGTTGACACCTGCAGTGCCCAGGGCCGGTTCTGTCATGAAGCGAGGTGAGTGAAACACTTGCATCAGGTGCAGAGATTACACGGGCAGCATTTTTGTACTGTGAGCGAGGTAAAGTGATCATCCCTGGGGAAAAGCAGCTTGTTGTGCTGTGTGAGGAGTCTGACAGTGAGTGAAGAGGAGGGGGAGGCAGGAGAGCAGCAGTGTTTCATTTGAATTCATTAATTCAGAGTAAATTGTCGGATGCTGTGCGATCATTCCAAATTGGCGGGCGGTTGCATTCTCACAAGTTTGTCTTAGGCAGCAAAAAGTCCAGGACCAGCCTTGGCGGCGCCCAATATACATTGGGGGCTGGAAGTGGAACCAGCGCCCACTATGTATCAGTTACCCAATGCCGCTATGTCAATAGGTGACTATGGCGGTGCCCAGACTTCTGCCGATAGCGGGCGCCCAATTCCCCGCTTCCAGCATTTTGGGGCATAATTAGAAAAAGGACACTGCAGTAATTTGGGTGCCAGGTATTTCCGCCAGTAAAGTAAATTACCGATATTCTACTATTGGCCTCTAACTTATTCCAATAAAAAAATATTGGTATTTTTACCGATATTATCAGGTGATAACCTGCCCCTCTTCTCAACTGAACCCTCCCTCTAACGATGCTTAACCCTAACCCACCCCCAAGCTGCAGTCTCCGCTGATACAAATGCCACCTCTGCTGCTATAAAAACTCCCTCCATCGATATTCGCACTGTCTATTTACAATAATTAAAGGACACCCGAGGTGACACCACTGTTCATCGTGGTGGGTGATTTCAACAGAGCCAACCTGCGCCAGGAGATGCCGCGCTATCACCAGCATGTAGCTTGCCCCACCAGGGGCCCGAACACCCTAGACCACTGCTACACGGCACTGAGGGATGCATACAAAGCGGCTCCATGGGCAGCCCTGGGTTCCTCTGATCACTGCCTCATCCACCTTATCCCTACCTACAGGAGACGCCTAGAATCAGCCAAACCGATCATTAAGTCTACCAAGGTGTGGTCAAATGAGACCAAAATGAAACTTCAGGCCTGCTTTGAATGCACTGACTGGAAGTCCCTGGAAGCGTCAGACGTGGATGAATGGGCAGATAACGTCGCCTCATACATCAGTTTCTGCGAGGACTCGTGTGTACCAACGAAATCCTTCAAGGTGTACCCGAACAACAAGCCGTGGTTCACTAACAAGCTACGGCAACTACGGAGGCAAAAGGAGGCTGCAAATAAGTCCGGCAACCATAAGGACTATAGGAAGGCAAGAAACGACCTTAAGCGGGAGCTCGGAGCGGCCAAGAAGGAGTATGCCGAGAAAATCAAACTTAACCTATGCTCAAACGACTCTCGCGCGGTATGGAAGGGGCTGAAGGCCGCCACAAACTACAAGCCCCAAACCCAGCATGCAACACCCAGCCCGATACTAGCAGAAGAACTCAGCAGATTCTACTGCAGGTTCGAGAATCAGGAAGAACCGGAGGAGAACCAGGTACCAGCTATCCCACCTCCATGCCCTGCTGACAACGCCCTGACAAAGCCCTGAGACTGCCCTCTCCCATGGTGATGGGCGAAGCCGATGTCCTGCGCCTCCTATCAACTCTAAACACCAGGAAAGCCCCCGGCCCCGACGGAGTATCTCCAGCGTGCCTGAAAACCTGCTGTAGGCAACTTGCTCCTATCCTCTTTGCTATCTTCACCAAGTCCTTAGGGGAAGGCAAGGTCCCGATGTGCTTCAAGAAGTCTACCATCATACCTGTGCCTAAGAAACAAGGGGTCACCGAACTGAACAACTTTAGGCCCGTGGCCCTGACATCCATCATCATGAAAACCATGGAGCGCGCAGTCCTGGCCCACCTCAAGCTCTCCACGTCGCCACTCCTAGACCCCTTTCAGTTTGCATACAGAGCAAACAGGTCCACTGATGACGCGATCAATATCTGCCTAGAGCTCACCAACGACCACCTTGATAGGCCGGACACTTACGCTAGGATACTACTTCTGGACTTCAGCTCGGCCTTTAACACCATCTGTCCACGTATTCTCCAACGGGTCCTAGCTGCACTCGGAGTCCACCCAAGTCTACAACTCTGGATCACAGACTTTCTTACCAACAGGTCCCAAGTCGTCAGACTGGGCGATATCCACTCTCAAGCTGCGACCACGAACATAGGAGCTCCCCAAGGCTGCGTACTGTCACCACTACTGTTCTCCCTCTACACGAACAACTGCAGGTCCGAGGCAGACTCTGTCAAGGTTATCAAGTTTGCTGATGATACCACCATCATCGGCCTTGTCACCAAGGATGATGTCCAGGAGTACCGGCAGCAGGTGGAGAGAATCTGCAATTGGAGCAAGGAGAACAGGCTGGTGCTCAATACCACAAAGACCGTGGAGCTATTAATCGACTTCAGGAAGGCTGCTCCCACCCCACCCCCAATTTACATTGACGGCACGGAGGTAACCAGAGTGCCCTGTGCCCGGCTTCTAGGCACTACCATCTCCAGTGGCCTCAGCTGGAAGCCCAACATCACTGCCACCCAACGTAAAGCACAACAGAGACTCTTCTACCTCCGCCAACTGAGAAAGTTCGGCATGACTCAAGAAATTCTAACCAACTTTTACTCTGCCACCATTGAGTCGATCCTCTGCTCTTCCATCTTGGTGTGGTATGCTGGCGCCACAGTCAATGATAGGAACAAACTGCAGAGGGTCATCAGGTCAGCAGAGAGGATCATTGGGTGCCCCCTCCCCTCACTTGCCCTACTTCACAGCAAAAGACTAAAAACCAGGGCACTGAGGATTGCAAATGACTCCTCACACCCTGGCCACCGCTACTTCAGCATCCTGCCCTTGGGACGGAGACTAGGAGCCATCTCCACTAAAACCACGAGACATAGGAACTCGTTCTTCCCCCTCGGCAGTCAACCTCCTAAACTCCCACCACGTTCTACCATCAAAGCAAACATCGACGAGCGGCGAGGCCGGCGGCGCTACGGCTGAACAGCCGACCAGCCCACAAGACTAACGGACTTTCGACATCGTAGGGACACACTGGGATTGAAATGTTTTTTACAATGTTGTATTAATCTGATTTTGCCTTCTATGCACTCTCTCTTTCTCTTTCCTCCTTCCTCCTTCTATGCACTCTTCCGGAGCCATTGTATTGTATTGTATTGTGCCAAAAAACATGTCCCCTCATGCTTGGCGAAATAAAAGGATTCTGATTCTTCTGATTCTGATAATAAACTGATGAGAAAAACAATTGTATCTATCCTCCTCCTCCTAAAATTGACTTTTTTAGATATCGCACATTTTTATTTAATATTTATCAATATTTAAGTCTAGTTTTTAAGTTTTTACGGTTTAATTGTCTCTGCTCAATGACCTCTTCATTGAAGTAAACCAGAGCTAAAATCTATGAATTATTAACACTTTTTGTCTCTTTCCTGCTCCAGTAAGCCATTTACTGACAGGAAAGTGTTGTATGCTATAATTACTTATCAGTGAGGGTTATGCTATAGTCTGAACCTTCCCTGACCCGTATAGAAACTGTCACTTGCATACCTGATGTTTAACTTTTTCAGGCAGAGAAAGAAAAAAAAGGAGCACAGCCTAGTTATTAGTGTGCTTGGCACTGTACATACACATGTCTATCTCATCCTGTCACATGTCACCTTAGTTGTCCTTTAATGGGTGCCAGTGCCGCCCTAATTGCCCTGGGGCACCAGCATAGCCGCCATTAACATGGCGGTATATGCACGCACCCATTTTAACAGGCGCCAGCCAGCGCTCAAATTACCTGCTTTGCATTTGGGGTATAAAAGTTCTCATACCCTTTATCTACGTTATGTATTTTTAGAAGAAACAAAGAAAGAGATACGCAGTTTTCCTGTTCGGCCGCAGGTTGCCTGCCAATGTACAATCCCCACCAGAGCACAACTACAGCTTCAAAAACTGCCCAATTTTTAAACGGCAGCAACAAAATATAATATACGATCGGTCTCTGGCATATGTTTAATAGTTTCTGAAGTTAAGAAAGCAAAATATCATTCGAGGCGGGCGAGGATAATACTTTTCAGAGATAAATCACCAGCATTTTCATGGCAGACATATAATTTTATGATTTTTATGACGATCATACAGATCCCTCTCATGTTTTATGGGTTCACTTACTTTTATAGGATTTTATAGAATGATTTGCCTGGAAAAAAAAGGGGCTCTGGAACATTACGGATCATTGTAGCATCGCCGGAGCCTAAATCAAGAACCGTATCGAGCGGGCGTCGTTCAAGAGCCGCTCTTACATTTTATTTAAACATATTAACTCCGGAGGAAAAAGGTTTGTGATGCTGTCTAGCAAGGAAGCCTTTGTTCAGTCAATTGTTTCTTAGTTTTCACAAAAGATGCTTTGCCTGCCTAAGTGCAAAGGATTATGGGATGGAACCAATGTTTCTCCAAGGAAATGGACTAATCGCATACAGCAGCTGCTGCGTTTTACTGGCTCATTCCCAAACTGTATACATCTGCATAGTATTAATTCTAATTTGCATCAACTCAAAATAATTTGCATCTCACGGACCATTAGCGATGAGCAAATTTTTGCACTGAAATTTACGTTTTGCACATCACAAAATGTTTACCTTTTTTATGTGCATGAAAAAAAGGGCGTCTGGAATAAAGGCATTGGCTGGATAACGAAATGGCGCCGGTGGATAGCGAAATCTCAATAACAATAAACATCGCTAATGATTAACAATAAATACAGTTAAAAAAAAAAAAAAAGATGAGAGTTGATAACGAAAATATATTAATGTTAAAAATTGTAACGATTTATTTACACCCAAAAACGGTATGACAATGCGTTTCTATGGGTTTACCCGCATCCTCCGGACCATGATACCCAAAAGCAAGTACCCAGTAGAGAACGATACGAACGCCTCCAAGACTTTTAGTTTATATAAATCGTCTTGTTTAAATTAAGTCGCCATTGGCTTTTTTCTTCAGGAGAGGAGAGCCTCACCACTGCCTCTCCATTGTAAGCTGTTTTTAATTGTTTTATATGCGTGCATGAAAAAAGAGCACCGTGAATGATGGGCCCGACTTCATAACGAAATGGTGCCGGTTATTGACAAAATCTGATAACGATAAACATAGTTGTCAAGCTTTGTTAATGATAAATACCGTTGTAAAAACAGATGAGAAATAATAACGAAAACATATTAACGTTAAATATCGTTACGTAATTTAACAATACAGCTTAACCCAACCCTACCCTCACACAGAACCCTCCCCTGGTGGTGCCTAAAACTAACCACTCCCCTGGTGGTGCCTAACCCTAACCATCCCCCCTGGTGGTGCCTAACCCTAACACTCCCCCCCCCCCAGTGGTGCCTAACCCTAACCACTCCCCCTGGTGGTGCCTAACCCTAACCACTCCCCCTGGTGGTGCCTAACCCTAACCACTCCCCCTGGTGGTGCCTAACCCTAACCACTCCCTCTGCAGAAACACCCTTTTACGCATAGTAACGATAATATCTTTGATAAAGTAAAATCTGTACATATAAACAAAATAATATGACAAAAACTATAATGTTGCAAGCTTGTAAAACAATAACATACTTCAAAAACGATAATGTTCTAATGTTGTTAAAGTGTAACTGTCAGGCATAAAATCAAAAATCAATTATTTATTTTTATCTGGTAAACAAGTAATACGAATGCTAACCAGGCAATCCAAAAGTTAAAATCTCTATTACTTTTCTTGTTTATAAATGATCATTCCCCAGTTTACCTGACTGTTATTTGGTACGTTGCCACACAAAGGAAGTTGCAGGGCATGCTGGGTTGTCTTTTTTTGCTTCTTTATTTCCCCTCAGACTTAAAGAGAGTCTGAAGCGAGAATAAATCTCGCTTCAGACCTCATAGTTAGCAGGGGCATGTGTGCCCCTGCTAAACCGCCGCTATCCCGCGGCTTAACGGGGGTCCCTTCACCCCCAAATCCCCTCGGTGCAGCGGGGGAGCGCTTCCTGGTTGGGGCAGGGCTAACCGCCGCAGCCCTGCCCCACGCGCGTCTGTCAGACGCGTATCTCCGCCTCTCCCCCGCCCCTCTCAGTCTTCCTTCACTGAGAGGGGCGGGGGAGAGGCGGCGATGCGCGTCTGATAGACGCGACTGGAGGCAGGGCTGCAGCCCTTAGCCCTGCCTCCAGGAAGAAGAAAATTTACGACCAACTTGCGACCAAGTCTTGCGGGGGTGGGTTTGGAGGTGAAGGGACCCCCGTTTAGCCGCGGGATAGCGGCGTTTTAGCAGGGGCACACATGCCCCTGCTAACTATGAGCTCTGAAGCGAGATTTATTCTCGCTTCAGAGTCTCTTTAACTAATGTGCAGAAGAAAACAAGGACAACCCAGCATGCCCTGCAACTTCCTTTTTGTGTACCAAATTTTGTGGGTACCAAATAAGAGTCAGGTAAACTGGGAAATGATCATTTATCAACAAGAAAAGTAAGTGTGATTTTAACTTTTGGATTGCCTGATTAGCATCCTTATTACTTGTTTACAAGATAAAAATAAATAATTGATTTTTGATTTTATGCCTGATAGTTACACTAACAATATTTATCACGGTGCCCTTTTTTCTGCTTTTTTCGCCGTATTAACGATAATTGCATTGAAGTCTATGGCGGCGCCATTTTCGTCCACCCTCAACCGGCGTCCTTTTTTTTCCTGCTACCGTTTTATATTGCTGGGCGCCTCTACCCTCTTCCCCTTGTAGTACTAGCTGCCAGTTTCTAAATGGTTTTTCAAGGTAGAACGAAAGGCATTTCCTTTAATGCCAAAGCACAACAAGGCAAAGCAGGTGGTTTCGCCGCACGACGCTCAGCGCCGAAACTGGGGGCCACCATAGACTTTGCCCGAGGTTAATTCGGGGATCCACATATACACTGTCTTGATTCCAGTGACTTATGCTGCGACCCTCCACCATAGACACCCGATAGCATACAGACTTACTAATCCAGGAAGCCTAGAAGCCTCAGGATCCTGGTGACATCACAGGTGAACGCCACTGGACTGCCTTTTATCCCCCATAGTATCTTGCGGCATAAACCTCAAAAAAAATTCTCTCATACCGTGATATCGTAAAAATTGTAAAAACCTTTATTTTAAAATCACACTCACATGTTCCACGCTGTCATATGCACACAGTTTTTCCATGGGCTCTCCCCCGTGCCATGCTGGGCAATCTTAGACCATGGCCTCCATCATCCCACCAGCCGCTCTGCCTCAGCGTGCACCGCCGCTCTCCAAGTCTGCTGTGTACTTTCTGGTATGTCCAAGTCATGCTGAAAAACCTAGCTACGCCTCTGGCCCCATACCTTCTGCTATGGCTATTGCTACGCCCCTGCGTACGCCAAATAAAGAGTTTTTTCTTTAACCTCAAGGCAGAACGGAGGTGTTTTCCTTTAAAGGACTACTGTAGGGGGGTAGGAAGAAAAAGAGAGAGCACTCTCGCTTTTCAGCGCTGGGTCCCTGGTTCAAATCCCAGCCAGGGCACTCTGCATGGAGTTTGTATGTTCCTCCTGTGTCTGCGTGGGTTTCCTTCAGGCACTCTGGTTTCCGCCCAAATCCCAAAAACATACAGGTAAGTTAATTGGCTTCCCCCTAAATCGGCCCTAGACTACGATTTATAGACTAAAGGACTACTGTAGGGGGGTAGGAAGAAAAAGAGTTGAACTTACCCAGGGCTTCTAGTGGTCCCCCGCAGACATCCTGTGCAGCGCAGCCACTCACCGATGCTCCGGCCCCGCCTCCGGTTCACTTCTGGAATTTCCCACTTCAAAGTCCGAAAACCACTGAGCCTGCGCAGCGATGTCCTCGCACCCACTGATGTCACCAGGAGCGTACTGCACAGTCGCAGACCATACTGGGCCTGAGCAATGCACTTCTGGTGACTTCAGCGGGAGCGAGGGTGGGTGTTTTCCGACTTTAAAGTCTGAAATTCCAGAAGTGAACCGGAGGCGGGGACCAAAAGCATCGGTGAGTGGCTGCGCGGGCACAGGATGTCTGCGGGGGACCACTAGAAGCCCCAGGTAAGTTCAACTCTTTTTCCAACAACCCCCCTACAGTATTCCTTTAATATCAAGGCAGAATAGGGATATTTTCCTTTAAGAAGCTAACAGAGGCTAACTTTATAACTTTTGTTGTTATGCTTGTGGCATTGAGTACCGGTGAAGATGAGAATTGAACACAAGTTATTGTTATTGCAAGGGTCTATGTGTTATCTTCCCTGCGGCGAGATGTACAAAATTGCTCACACGTGCTGAGTGAATTCAGCCTATTCGCACGTTGCGCTCACCCAACACGCACATCCGAAAGACCGACATTGGGATTTAAGTAGTTTTCACTTTATGGAAAATAGCGTCACTCTCTGAATAGAATGAATTACCACTCCGAGTTGACAACGCTCCATTTACAATTAAATTCTCTCACCTATGTTGTTAGAATAAAGAAGACACGTCTTAATTGTATTTCCAGCATGCATTGACTTAAAGAGGACTTACAGCCACTACAATGGCGACGTCTCGTTAGTGATCCTGGCTGGCAGCGCAGAGATCTTGACTTTAGTTTCCACCAGGCACAGTACTGTTGTACATTCTTGTGGGGTCTTCCTCGGGGTGCCCCCACATCTTAGAGCTTCTAAAACACGACAGAGATTGCTTTTATCTGTATCAAGGCTCCTTGGTGAAATCATAATGGCTGCTACTAACTCTAAATCTCTTCCCATAATCCCCTGCTCTTGTAAACATGAATCTGAATTTTCTATTGGAGGATAAAAAACCTACTGAACCATCATAGCTGCTAGCTCTGTATTTCTTCCCATAATCCCCTGCTCTTGTAAACATAAATCTGACGTTTCTATTGGAGGATAAAAAAAACCTACTGAACCATCATAGCTGCTAGCTCTGTATTTCTTCCCATAATCCCCTGCTCTTGTAAACATAAATCTGACGTTTCTATTGGAGGATAAAAATGTTTTTACTGAACCATCATAGCTGCTAGCTCTGTATTTCTTCCCATAATCCC
Organism: Hyperolius riggenbachi; assembly: GCF_040937935.1. Taxonomy (NCBI): domain Eukaryota; kingdom Metazoa; phylum Chordata; class Amphibia; order Anura; family Hyperoliidae; genus Hyperolius; species Hyperolius riggenbachi. The sequence goes on along the minus strand of NC_090656.1, from coordinate 22,558,465 downwards.
CTGCTCTTATAAATAGGTACTCTCATTCATAAATTTCCGCATTTCTGTTCGGAAATCAGCATATCCGATTGAAATTTGGAAAACGGAAATTGCAATTCCGCGTAAATCTGATTTACAGCAACAAGGTAATTTTAGCCCAAGTACAGAAGTAGGAAGCATTGGACCAATCAGAGAATGAAGAAATTTTAGCCCAATCAGAAGCCAGATTTTCAATTTTTCCGATTTCCTTTCTTCCAATTTCCGTTTTTTTGACTTTTTTTTGCATTCTCTGATGCAAAAATGACTAATAAAATACTCCTCAAAAATCGGAAATCGGAAATACGGAAATCGGAAAATCAAAAATCGGAATTTCCGTGGAGTAAGAAATGGACGGTTCCCACCATCCCTTCTTGTAAATATGAATCTGAAGTTCCTATTGGAGGATAAAAACCTACTAAACCATAATAGCTGCTAGCTCTGTATTTTTTCCCATAATCCCTTACGCTTGTAAAGATGAATGGGCGGTTCTGTAGGCATGTGACATCTCTATAGAAGGATAAAACCAGGGTAACCAACATGACTGCTAACTTTGGGTTCCTTATTATTATTATTGGCTTATAAAGTGCCAACCTATTTCGTGGCACTGTACAAAGAAAGAAACAAAGGTAACAGACTAATACAGACAGTGGTATACACCAATATGCAAAATACAGAGTTAGTACAAATACAGAATTGGTACAGAATTAGTAATAAAAATGACAAAGTCTTGTAAAAGTAATACCTTTTAATGGCTAACTGATAAAGTTAAATAATGCAAGCTTTCTGGGATCTAATCCCCTTCTTCAGGCATATTTCCAGATATTAGCTGCAGTAAAACACTGATGCAGGTAAATAGCAAACATGAAGATGGCAGTTGTGCTGGTTGCTGTTTAGCAGTTAAAAAGGTATTACTTTTATAAGACTTTGTTTTTTTCTACCTACATATACAGGGAGTGCAGAATTATTAGGCAAATGAGTATTGTGACCACATCATCCTCTTTATGCGTGTTGTCTTACTCCAAGCTGTATAGGCTCGAAAGCCTACTACCAATTAAGCATATTAGGTGATGTGCATCTCTGTAATGAGAAGGGGTGTGGTCTAATGACATCAACACCCTATATAAGGTGTGCATAATTATTAGGCAACTTCCTTTCCTTTGGCAAAATGGGTCAAAAGAAGGACTTGACAGGCTCAGAAAAGTCAAAAATAGTGAGATATCTTGCAGAGGTATGCAGCACTCTTAAAATTGCAAAGCTTCTGAAGCGTGATCATCGAACAATCAAGCGTTTCATTCAAAATAGTCAAGAGGTCGCAAGAAGCGTGTGGAAAAACCAAGGCGCAAAATAACTGCCCATGAACTGAGAAAAGTCAAGCGTGCAGCTGACAAGATGCCACTTGCCACCAGTTTGGCCATATTTCAGAGCTGCAACATCACTGGAGTGCCCAAAAGCACAAGGTGTGCAATACTCAGAGACATGGCCAAGGTAAGAAAGGCTGAAAGACGACCACCACTGAACAAGACACACAAGCTGAAACCTCAAGACTGGGCCAAGAAATAGCTCAAGACTGATTTTTCTAAGGTTTTATGGACTGATGAAATGAGAGTGAGTCTTGATGGGCCAGTGGCTGGATTGGTAAAGGGCAGAGAGCTCCAGTCCGGCTCAGATGCCAGCAAGGTGGAGGTGGAGTACTGGTTTAGGCTGGTATCATCAAAGATGAGCTTGTGAGGCCTTTTCGGGTTGAGGATAGAGTAAAGCTCAACTCCCAGTCCTACTGCCAGTTTCTGAAAGACACCTTCTTCAAGCAGTGGTACAGGAAGAAGTCTGCATCCTTCAAGAAAAACATGATTTTCATGCAGGACAATGCTCCATCACATGCGTCCAAGTACTCCACAGCGTGGCTGGCAAGAAAGGGTATAGAAGAAGAAAAACTAATGACATGCCTCCTTGTTCACCAGATCTGAACCCCATTGAGAACCTGTGGTCCATCATAAAATGTGAGATTTACAAGGAAGGAGGAGTACACCTCTCTGAACAGTGTCTGGGAGGCTGTGGTTGCTGCTGCACGCAATGTTGATGGTGAACAGATCAAAACACTGACAGAATCCATGGATGGCAGGCTTTTGAGAGTCCTTGCAAAGAAAGGTGGCTATATGGGTCACTGATTTGTTTTTGTTTTGTTTTTGAATGTCAGAAGTGTATATTTGTGAATGTTGAGATGTTATATTGCTTTCACTGGTAAAAATAAATAATTGAAATGGGTATATATATCTGTTTTTTGTTAAGTTGCCTAATAATTATGCACAGTAATAGTCACCTGCACACACAGATATCCCCCTAAAATAGCTAAAACTAAAAACAAACTAAAAACTACTTTCAAAAATATTCAGCTTTGATATTAATGAGTTTTTTGGGTTCATTGAGAACATGGTGGTTGTTCAATAATAAAATTATTCCTCAAAAATACAACTTGCCTAATAATTCTGCACTCCCTGTATTGTTTGGCTAACACGGTACAGAAACATTTTTACTACTAATAAAAATGACAAAAGTAACGTGATTAATAAAATGAATAACAAATTGCAATACAAAAAAAATGCATAACTAATTTCAAGACACATAAAGGTAAGAGAGCCCTGCCCTTGTGAGCTTACAATCTAAAGGCAAAGGGGGAAACAAGAGGTGGGGTATTAAATAGGTATGATCAATGACATGTACATTTCTCCTACCATACAAAAAAATATATGCAGCTTGAACTTTGAACAAGAACAATTGACCCTAGATTTTTCTGATTGGTCCAATTTCAAGCTGCATATAATTTCCATGAAATTTGCATGTTAGGAGAAATGATTTGCATCTCATTGATCATCCCCTGTAGTATACAATATTCATACCTAGAGGCAGTGTGTTTTAAGATATCTAGTAGGAGTACAACTTAGCCAGGGGTCAAAGCGGGAATGGAAATAGAGCGTATGCTTGTTGGGAACAGTGAGTTTTGAGGGAGCGTTAAAGATTTCAAAGGTTGGAGAGTGAAGGAGGTGTCATGGCAGGGGATTCCAGAAGAGGGGTGAAGCACGTGAGAAATCTTGTATACGTGACTGTGATGAGGTGATTCTAGAGGAGGACAAAAGAAGCTCGTGTGCAGATCTGAGATTACGGTTGGGTTGGTATCTGGAGACTAGTGAGGAGTCGTACAGGAGAGATGGATTGTGAAGAGCTTTGTAGGTTAGGGTTAAGAGTTTAAAATGGATCCTCTGGTTCTATCCCATAATTCCTTTTTCTTGTTAACTATAATCTGATACACAGGAGGATAAAACCACTGAACCCTCATTGCGGCTAGGTCTATATTTATTCCCACAATGTCCTGTTCTTATAAAAGTGTGATCTCTAGTAATCTAGTATTTATATTGTCCCCATAATGCTCTAGTCTTATACACATACATTTGGTGTTCTCCAGTATCCCCCTATAGGAGGATAAAACCCCTGCGTCATCAGGGCTGCTACCTCTGTATTTTTCCCATAATATCTTGTTGATGTAAACATGGAACGGTTGCAGATTTCCCATGAAGCTCTCCTTCCTTATCACCCTTTGTCCAAACAGTATCCATATAGATCAACCAGAGGCAATATGGGTGGTCTTATGAGGTCATCTCATGCAAGCTTCAAGCCGATTCTTGCCTCTGGGGTTGTAATCTTACACCCCTGGTCACTTTCTTCTGAATAATTTATTGCATTAACCTCATTTTTGCCACCCTGATGGAACAATCTGTTGACTAACGATTGCCGTGTCCTCAGCCAGACCTGGACACAACTCAAGCCTTGACAGCAGCGACTCAGCAGTACCACGTCCTCCAAGCCATTTGTTTTTATTGATTTTGCTCTCTTTTGTCCTTTCTCTTCCCAAACTTCTCAAAAACCTTTAAGCAGGGCCTTCCAAAGGTCAATGATTTCCATGAAACATGACCTAGCCGGAGCTGAGTTCAGAAGAGGGCTGGTGATGTCTTCTCTCAATCAAGACTTATTGCAGGTCGGCAAGTCACGCCAGTCTATTAGATCTCTGAATTTTTCATGTTATTATTCAGGGAATATGTCTCCACGAGCTTCATTCCTGTCTTGTATGATAGTTTATGGCCTCGAGTGAGACAACAGGATGGGGAAGTAACGCAGCAGCCATATTCATCTTCAAAGCAATGGGCATTGTTGCCTACTCTACTCTGGTTGACATGACCTGACCCTAAAAGGTCAATAAAGAGACTGAACCTTACATAAGGTTATTCTAAGGTAAGCTGTAAGCTCTAGTGCTGGTATGAGGGACAGGCTTCGCTCGAAAGGTCAAGCCTCACATGTAGCCTTGGAGGTAAACCGTTAACCTTTCGTAATTAGAAAATAAGTGTTAAGGTGGTCTTAAAGGAAAACCCTTAAGTGACATAGATCAGATATTGAATACGAATAACATTTGTTATGTATTGCTTCTGAAATTGTTTTGCCCTTTAGAAGTTATTAGCTGCAACCTCTCCTTTGGAAATCTCTCCCAAAGCCAAAGCCGGGACAAGGTCCTCCAGCACCCAAGGCTGAGACACCAAAGTGCGTTCCTCCATCCCTCCCACCCCAGCTTTCACACACTGATTGCTATTAGACTAAGAGGCACCCTAGGGCCCCTAACACCTTAATATCTAGCTATCTGGCCTGCAGTCACTGCCATGTACCCCCTTTTCTTATTTCTTTCTGCTTTAAACATAATAAGGGAATGTTAGCTGAGCAAGTTGTGCTCCCCATTCTATACTGTGCCCTAAGACAAGAGCCTCTCTTGCCTCTGGCTCAGCCTGGCCCTGCCCACAGCCTTTCCATCATGCTCCAATCCTGGAAATTGTCAAAGGTACCCTCAAGACACGCCTTTATCAGACAAGCTTATAATTTGCTATAGCTAGAATTTAAAGATCGCTGTCACATCTGCTAACCCTTCGTCTATTTCCCCAGTATCTCAACCCCACTACCATCTAGATCAGGGGTCCCCAACCTTTTCCGGCCCAGGGACCACTTTCTGTCCAGTATAGCTGGTATAGTGCCCAGTATAGCTAGTATAGTGCCCAGTATAGCTAGTATATCCAGAATAGCTAGTATAGTGCCCAGTATAGCTAGTATAGTGCCCAGTATAGCTAGTATAACCCCAGTATAGCTAGTATAGTGCCCAGTATAGCTAGTATAGTGCCCCAGTGTAGCTAGTATAGTGCCCAGTATAGCTAGTATAGTGCCCCAGTGTAGCTAGTATAGTGCCCAGTATAGCTAGTATAGTGCCCCAGTGTAGCTAGTATAGTGCCCCAGTGTAGCTAGTATAGTGCCCAGTATAGCTAGTATAGTGCCCCAGTGTAGCTAGTATAGTGTCCAGTATAGCTAGTATAGCCCCAGTACAGCTAGTATAGTGCCCAGTATAGCTAGTATAGTGCCCAGTATAGCTAGTATAGTGCCCAGTATA